>NC_091288.1:130374037-130691787 GCF_032444005.1 Ranitomeya imitator | reverse complement strand
GTATAGAAACTTTTTGGCAATTTAACTCTCCCTTTTTTGAAGGGGAGAGTGCAGCAAAAAACAGGCCCAGTGTATTACACCACACAATGTCAGTGGCAGAACGTGGCTGCCAGATATATGACCAACAGAACTAACGCATAGAAACTTGTTGGCAATTTAACTCTCCTTTTTTTTGTGGGAGAATGCTGCAAGAAACAGGCCCAGTGTATTACAATACACAATGTCAGTGGCAGAACGTGGCTGCCAGATAAACGACTAACAGAACTGACATACAGAAACTTGTTGGCAATGTAACTCTCCCTTTTTTGGGGGGCGGGGAGAACGCAGCAAGAAACAGGCCCAGTGTATTACACTACACAATGTCAGTGGCAGAACGTGGCTGCCAGATATACGACCAACAGAACTGACGTATAGAAACTTTTTGGCAATTTAAATCTCCCCTTTTTTTTTGGGGGGGGGGGGGAGAAAGCAGTAAAAAAAACTGGCCCTGTGTATTACACTACACAATGTAAGTGGCAGAACATGGCTGCCAGATATTCGACCAACAGAACTGACATATAGAAACTTGTTGGCAATGTAACTCTCCCTTTTTTGGGGGGAGAATGCTAGAAAAAACAGGCCCAGTGTAATACACTACATAATGTAAGTGGCTGAACGTGGCTGCCAGATATACGACAAACAAAACTGACGTATAGAAACTTTTTGGCAATGTAACTCTCCCTTTTTCTGGTGGAAGAATGCTGCAAAAAAACAGGCCCAGTGTATTACACTACACAATGTCAGTGGCAGAACGTGGCTGCCAGATATACGACAAACAGAGCTGACGTATAGAAACTTGTGGGCAATTTAAATCTCCCTTTTCTGGGGGGGAGAATGTAGCAAAAAACAGGCCGAGTGTATTATACTACAGAATGTAAGTGGCAGAACGTGGCTGCCAGATATATGACCAACAGAACTGACGTATAGAAACTTGTTGGCAATTTAACTCTCCCTTTTTTGGGGGGAGAATGCTGCAAAAAACAGGCTCAGTGTATTACACTACTCAATATAACTGGCAGAACGTGGCTGCCAGATATACGACCAACAGAACTGACGTATAGAAACTTGTTGGCAATTTAACTCTCCCTTTTTTGGGGGGAGAATGCTGCAAAAAACAGGCCCAGTGTATTACACTACACAATGTCAGTGGCAGAACGTGGCTGCCAGATATACAACCAACAGAACTGACGTATAGAAACTTGTTGGCAATTTATCTCTCCCTTTTTTTTGGGGGGGGAGAACGTAGCAAAAAACAGGCCCAGTGTATTACACTACACAATGTAAGTGGCAGAACGTGGCCAGCCCTGGGCGTCCTTAACCCCTGTATGGTTCGGGATCTTTTGGTTTTAGCATTTGTTTTTATGTTTGTGTTTGTGATTTTAACCTCTGGTTTATTTACATTATTAGTGATAATAATTGATCCGAGGCCTTACGGTATGCCTTTTGAATATGTCCTTGCCTCCGTTCAAGTAACCAGCGTGGATACCATCCAAATCGGGGCAAAGTGGACTCATCAAGACATCTGCTTCAGGGAGAATGGGACAAATATTCTTACTATGAAGACTGTTAAACTGAAGCGATGCACTTTTTCCACTATAATGTGATGCCGATGTATAGAAAACGGTTTAGTTCCACTTTGTATATTTGTTCATTTACCGGTTTTTATTGTGAGCTGTATTTTTGATGGGTCCCCAATTGTCCTGTATTGGTAGTAGCTATGAGTAGTGGATGTGGAGGGAGTAGCTTTTATACTTATATTGTGCACTTTTAGTATCTTCCCTCACCAGTGGCCGTGCGCATTGCGCTGTGATTCGTCCTGTCCCTGTGTGGACCGGCGTCTTAGGGCTCGGTGTGTGCGCTCCGGACATTTTTTCTTTGCCCTGGGCGTGCGCACCTGGTCTGACGCTGAGTTCCACTGCTGGGACTTGCCGGACACAGTGCACATGTGCCGATGGCGCCACTGTGATTGGCTGCTGTGTACCATGTGACCGGGGCCAAGGGCTATTTTAAGGTCCTGTTAGGCAGTACATGGTTATCCCCCTGAGGAAGTGGCACTGGTGGCCACGAAACGTGCGTTGGAGACCATCGCCCGACCGCCCCCCCCTCCCCCACCTCTGTCCTTTTTCCACCACCATACTTAATGGCATTACTATAGAATCCCACTGCTTTGGGGTGACCTTGGTTGGATAGTGTAGGTGCTTTTTCTTATGCATACCATTACAAGGGTATTTACATCTGGGGGAGTGGGGGGATGGGCGCTTTTCCAGCATTCCTGGGACATTCATCCTGTGCTCTAGTCATTAGATAATGTAATATTTTGATATATGTTTTTGTATTATTTATGGCAATTAAAGTTTGTTTTATAAATCATTGCTCTGAATTGCTCTCCTTTTGGCATGGTTTGTTTTGAGCTGATTTGGTGAGGTCGGGGTCTTTTGGCGTATTTACTGCCAGACCTCGTGCGCTCACAATATGTATCTGGGAGTTTTGTATACAATGTAAGTGGCAGAACGTGGCTGCCACATATACGACCAACAGAAGTGACGTATAGAAACTTGTTGGCAATTTAACTTTCCCTTTTTTGGGGGGGAGAATGCAGCAAGAAACAGGCCCAGTGTATTACACTACACAATGTCAGTGGCAGAACGTGGCTGCCAGATATACAACCAACAGAACTGACGTATAGAAACTTTTTGGCAATTTAAAACTCCCTTTTTTGGGGGGAGAATGTAGCAAAAAAACAGGCCCTGTGTATTACACTACACAATGTCAGTAGCAGAACGTGGCTGCCAGATATACGACAAACAGAACTGACGTATAGAAACTTGTGGGCAATATAAATCTCCCTTTTTTGGGGGGAGAATGTAGCAAAAAACTGGCCCAGTGTATTACACTACACAATGTAAGTGGCAGAACGTGGCTGCCAGATATATGACAAACAGAACTGACGTATAGAAACTTGTTGGCAATTTAAAACTCCCTCTTTTTTTTTTTTTGGGGGGGGGGGGCGAGAAAGCGGCAAAAAACAGGCCCTGTGTATTGCACTACACAATGTAAGTGGCAGAACGTGGCTGCCAGATATATGACAAACAGAACTGACGTATAGAAACTTGTTGGCAATTTAAAACTCCCTTTTTGGGGGGGTGGGGGGGGCGAGAAAGCAGCAAAAAACAGGCCCTGTGTATTGCACTACACAATGTAAGTGGCACAACGTGGATGCCAGATATACGACAAACAGAACTGACGTATAGAAACTTTTTGGCAATTTAAAACTCCCTTTTTTGGGGGAAGAATGTAGCAAAAAAACAGGCCCTGTGTATTACACTACACAATGTCAGTAGCAGAACGTGGCTGCCAGATATACGACAAACAGAACTGACGTATAGAAACTTGTGGGCAATTTAAATCTCCCTTTTTTGGGGGGAGAATGTAGCAAAAAACTGGCCCAGTGTATTACACTACACAATGTAAATGGCAGAACGTGGCTGCCAGATATACGACCAACAGAACTGACGTATAGAAACTTGTTGGCAATTTATCTCTCCTTTTTTTTGGGGGGGGGGGGGAGAATGCAGCAAAGAACAGGCCCAGTGTATTATACCACACAATGTAAGTGGCAGAACGTGGTTGCCAGATATATGACCAACAGAACTGAAGAATAGAAACTTGTTGGCAATTTAACTCTCCCTTTTTTGGGGGGAGAATGCTGCAAAAAACAGGCCCAGTGTATTACACTACACAATGTCAGTGGCAGAACGTGGCTGCAAGATAAACGACTAACAGAACTGACATATAGAAACTTGTTGGCAATGTAACGCTCCCTTTTTTTGGTGGGAGAATGCTGCAAAAAAACAGGCCCAGTGTATTACACTACACAATGTCAGTGGCAAAACGTGGCTGCCAGATATACGACAAACAGAGCTGACGTATAGAAACTTGTGGGCAAATTAAATCTCCCTTTTTTTGGGGGGAGAACGTAGCAAAAAACAGGCCCAGTGTATTACACTACACAATGTAAGTGGCAGAACGTGGCTGCCAGATATACGACCAACAGAACTGACGTATAGAAACTTGTTGGCAATTTAACTCTCCCTTTTTTGGGGGCGAGAATGCAGCAAGAAACAGTGTTATGATCTGGTGGTTTAGGAACAACAGGAGACAAGCTCTGAAGGAGGTGGTATCTGTACTGACCGCAAACCCTGAACCTAGCAGCGCAACTAAAAATAGCCGTGGGGGGTACCTGACTCTCCCTAGACCCCTCGGCACAGCCCAAGATCTAACTTCCCCTAAAGATGGAAACAGGAAACCTATCTTGCCTCAGAGAAATTCCCCAAAGGAAAGATAGCCCCCCACAAATATTGACGGTGAGAGGAGGGGAAAATAACATACGCAGAAATGAAATCAGATTTTAGCATAGGAGGCCAGTCTAGCTTGATAGATAGGACAGGAAAGGATACTGTGCAGTCAGTATAAAAACTACAAAACAATCCACACAGAGTTTACAAAAATCTCCACACCTGACTAAAGGTGTGGAGGGTAAATCTGCTTCCGAGAGCTTCCAGCTAACAGAAATAATCCATACTGACAAGCTGGACAAATATAAAATGCACAGAACAATAAGTCCACAACATGTGGACTGAAATGAGCAAAGCCAGAACTAATCTTTGCTGAACTGGTCAGGAAACCAGGAGAATCCAAGCAGAGATGTGAATCCAGCGAGGAAACATTGAGAAGTGGCACTGGCTGAAAGAAAGAACCAGGCATAAATAGCCGAGCAGAAAGACAATTAGTGGAAGCAGCTGCAGACTGCTAAATCCAAGGAGCAGCTTTTCCACTTAAAACCACCGGAGGGAGCCCAAGAGCAGAACTCACAAAAGTGCCACTTACAACCACCGGAGGGAGCCCAAGAGCGGAATTCACAACAAAACAGGCCCTGTGTATTACACTACACAATGTCAGTAGCAGACCGGGGCTGACAGATATATGACCAACAGAACTGACATATAGAAACTTGTTGGCAATGTAACTCTCCCTTTTTTTGGTGGGAGAATGCTGCAAAAAACAGGCCCAGTGTATTACACTACACAATGTCAGTGGCAGAACGTGGCTGCCAGATATACGACAAAGAGAACTGACGTATAGAAACTTGTGGGCAATTTAAATCTCCCTTTTCTGGGGGGAGAATGTAGCAAAAAACAGGCCCAGTGTATTACACTACACAATGTAAGTGTCAGAACGTGGCTGCCAGATATACGACCAACAGAACTGACGTATAGAAACTTGTTGGCAATTTAACTCTCCCTTTTTGGGGGGGAGAATGCAGCAAAAAACAGGCCCAGTGTATTACACTACACAATGTCAGTGGCAGAACATGGCTGCCAGATATACGACCAACAGAACTGACGTATAGAAACTTGTTGGCAATTTAACTCTCCCTTTTTGGGGGGGAGAATGCAGCAAAAAACAGGCCCAGTGTATTACACTACACAATGTCAGTGGCAGAACGTGGCTGCCAGATAAACGACCAACAGAACTGACGTATAGAAACTTGTTGTCAATGCAACTCTCCCTTTTTCGGTGGGAGAATGCTGCATAAAACAGGCCCAGTGTATTACACTACACAATGTCAGTGGCAGAACATGGCTGCCAGATATACGACCAACAGAACTGACGTATAGAAACTTGTTGGCAATTTAACTCTCCCTTTTTGGGGGGGAGAATGCAGCAAAAAACAGGCCCAGTGTATTACACTACACAATGTCAGTGGCAGAACATGGCTGCCAGATATACGACCAACAGAACTGACGTATAGAAACTTGTTGGCAATTTAACTCTCCCTTTTTGGGGGGGAGAATGCAGCAAAAAACAGGCCCAGTGTATTACACTACACAATGTCAGTGGCAGAACGTGGCTGCCAGATAAATGACCAACAGAACTGACGTATAGAAACTTGTTGTCAATGCAACTCTCCCTTTTTTGGTGGGAGAATGCTGCATAAAACAGGCCCAGTGTATTACACTACACAATGTCAGTGGCAGAACGTGGCTGCCAGATATACGACCAACAGAACTGACGTATAGAAACTTGTTGGCAATTTAACTCTCCCTTTTTTGGGGGGAGAATGCTGCAAAAAACAGGCCCAGTGTATTACATTACACAATTTAAGTGGCACAACGTGGCAGGCAGATATGCGACAAACAGAACTGACGTATAGAAACGTTTTGGCAATTTAAAACTCCCTTTTTTTGGGGGGGAAAGCCGCAAAAAAACAGGCCCTGTGTATTACACTACACAATGTAAGTGGCAGAACGTGGCTGCCAGATATACGACAAACAGAACTGATGTATAGAAACTTTTTGGCAATTTAACTCTCCCTTTTTTGGGGGGAGAATGCTGCAAAAAAAAGACCCAGTGTATTACACTACACAATTTAAGTGGCACAACGTGGCAGGCAGATATACGACAAACAGAACTGACGTATAGAAACGTTTTGGCAATTTAAAACTCCCTTTTTTGGGGGGGAGAAAGCAGCAAAAAACAGGCCCTGTGTATTACACTACACAATGTAAGTGGCAGAACGTGGCTGCCAGATATACGACAAACAGAACTGATGTATAGAAACTTGTGGGCAATTTAAAACTCCCTTTTTTGGGGGGAGAATGCAGCAAAAAAACAGGCCCTGTGTATTACACTACACAATGTCAGTAGCAGAACGTGGCTGACAGATAAACGACCAACAGAACTGACATATAGAAACTTGTTGGCAATGTAACTCTCCCTTTTTTTGGTGGGAGAATGCTGCAAAAAAGAGGCCCAGTGTATTACATTACACAATGTCAGTGGCAGAACGTGGCTGCCAGATATACCACCAACAGAACTGACGTATAGAAACTTGTTGGCAATTTAACTCTCCTTTTTTTTTTGGCGGGGGGGGGGGGGGAGAATGCAGCAAAAAACAAGCCCAGTGTATTACACCACACAATGTCAGTGGCAGAATGTGGCTGCTAGATATACGACAAACAGGGCTGACATATAGAAACTTGTGGGCAATTTAAATCTCCCTTTTTTGGGGGGGAGAATATAGTAAAAAATAGGCCCAGTGTATTACACTACACAATGTCAGTGGCAGAACGTGGCTGCCAGATATACGACCAACAGAACTGACGTATAGAAACTTTTTGGCAATTTAAAACTCCCCTTTTTGGGGGGGGAGAATGCAGCAAAACCAGGCCCAGTGTATTACACTACACAATTTAAGTGGCAAAACGTGGCAGGCAGATATACAACAAACAGAACTGTTGTATAGAAACGTTTTGGCAATTTAAAACTCCCTTTTTTGGGGGGGAGAAAGCAGCAAAAAACAGGCCCTGTGTATTACACTACACAATGTCAGTGGCAGAACGTGGCTGCCAGATATACGACCAACAGAACTGACGTATAGAAACTTGTTGGCAATTTAACTCTCCCTTTTTTTGGGGGAGAATGCAGCAAAAAACAGGCCCAGTGTATTACACTACACAATGTCAGTGGCAGAACGTGGCTGCCAGATAAACGACCAACAGAACTGACGTATAGAAACTTGTTGTCAATGCAACTCTCCCTTTTTTGGTGGGAGAATGTAGCAAAAAACAGGCCCAGTGTATTACACTACACAATGTCAGTGGCAGAACGTGGCTGACAGATATACGACCAACAGAACTGACGTATAGAAACTTGTTGGCAATTTAACTCTCCCTTTTTTGGTGGGAGAATGCAGCAAAAAACAGGCCCAGTGTATTACACTACACAATGTCAGTGGCAGAACGTGGCTGCCAGATATACGACCAACAGAACTGACGTATAGAAACTTGTTGGCAATTTAACTCTCCCTTTTTTGGTGGGAGAATGCAGCAAAAAACAGGCCCAGTGTATTACACTACACAATGTCAGTGGCAGAACGTGGCTGCCAGATAAATGACCAACAGAACTGACGTATAGAAACTTGTTGTCAATGCAACTCTCCCTTTTTTGGTGGGAGAATGCTGCAAAAAACAGGCCCAGTGTATTACATTACACAATGTCAGTGGCAGAACGTGGCTGACAGATATACGACCAACAGAACTGACGTATAGAAACTTGTTGGCAATTTAACTCTCCCTTTTTTGGGGGGAGAATGCTGCAAAAACAGGCCCAGTGTATTACACTACACAATGTCGGTGGCAGAACGTGGCTGCCAGATGTACGAAAAACAGAACTGACATATAGAAACATGTATGTGTGGCACCCCTAGGGGTATTTGCCACAAAAATAGTTACTGACAGTAAGTACAAATACTAAAATAGCAAGACTGCACTACCACCTCCGGCCAGAAGGGGGAGCTCCAGAGACTCCCCTTGATCCATTCTGGTCTGAGAGAAGAAATGGCAGTTGGGCCAAGGAGCTGATAGTGAGAGGTCATACAGTTGAATCTCTAACAGCCCTGTGACTGTTACCAGGCCTAAATCACCGGCCTGAGGAGAAGAGGGATAGAGAAAAAGGACATTGTGAGAACCGGGTAGCATTAATCACTACCCAGAACAGGCGCAAAGACGGATACCGGATCCGTGGCTGTATTCATTATATATAATACTGCAACCGGAAAAACGTGAGGTGATATCAGCTTCACTAGGGTCGGATGCAGCAACAGACACAGAGTTCAGCGGTACTCCCAGAGGGGGTAAACCGATAAAAGGACTCGGGTTGCCCGTCGAACCAGGACCCGGAGGGGACAGATTGGGCCGGCAGCCAGTTCACATACAGCAGCAGGGCCACACAGAAATTGCGCACAATAAGAGGCGAAGACCCCGGCAGGGTCAAAGTAACTCAGAGTTCCCATACAGACTCCGGTGACAGGACTGGTTGTAAATCCTTTTATGTTAAAGTAAACTGGTTAAACGGTTCAGTGCCTCAGTCTTTCATTTGGACAATAGCCATCTATCCAGGATCGAGATCGTCACCGCTGGGAGAACCTGCTGCTGATCAAGTAAGTGCCTGTCCCCTCATGATACCCCTTACACTGTGCATTGCCTGAGGCCACAGCACCGGGTCAAGCCACCCGTGACATCCCCCTCAAGAGACAGACTCCATTGGTCCGGTGCTGGGTATCCCGGTCTCCTGGGCGTCACAATTGGCGTCACGAACAGGATCTAGCCAGCCCGTATACCGGGTATTGTGTGCCGTGATTGGAGCCCAAAACTGTGAAAACTGGGATGAAAAATCTTGAAAATTGACTTTATTAAAGAAAAATCCATTCCCCATTGAAAACTATTGAAAGTGACTTTTCCCCATTGGTTATAATGGAGTAAAGATGGCCGCCATCCCCTGAGGTAATCACTTCATAACCGTTAGGCACGAGACTGTTAATTGAGCTACGCCATCACCTGAGCCCCAGTCTAACTGAAAAACTTCAGAATCCGCCATTACAGAGCGCGGTGGGTGGGAGCAGCAGGGGGCGTGTCATTGTGGGCGGCACCAAGCTGAGCGCTCTGACATCAGAGCAAGGGGAAAATCGATCCTGCTGCACAGCGGAACGAATCTACACTATCCCGACGGAAGCGGAGGACCGGAAGTGTCCGGATTAACTAAGGGGGCACAGTATGTCGCAGCACGGAGACGTCGCAGCACTCGGCAACGCTAATGCAGCTGAAAGACAGAGTGTCAATAGAGAGTCCGGCAGCGCAGCGGTGCAAGGAGTGGCGCCCATCATGCCGGTGCTGATGCCATATACCCCGGGTGGCCCATGGCTTCCAATGTATGAAGGTGAGCCTAATACCCTTGACGATTTCAGAAAAAAGATGCTGGCCCATTTTGACATGTTCCCTGTGGGTGAAGTTCAGCGTGTTAGTCTCCTGATGATGCAGTTAAGTGGCCATGCTAAGCGAGAAGTCACAGCATGGGCAGCTGATCTAAAAGGCACTGTTGAACGCATATTTGCTGGATTAAAAGCTACATTTGAAACCACGGCCAGCAGCAAAGCTAAAATACGATTCTTTAGTTGCAAACAAAAAGCTAATGAGGGCGTGAGAGACTTTGCCTTAAACCTGCAGGAAGCCCTTAAATCACTTACACTGGCTGAACCCATTTTTAACACCGGAGCGGATAAACTGCTAAGAGATCAATTTATTGAGGGACTCTACACCCCTTCTCACCGGGGGCATGTGAGCATGCTTGTTTTTAAGAACCCTGAATTGACATTTGCCCAATTAAAGGAGAGCGCTATACGTCTCCAGCTGGCAGAGGCACCTCGGGATCAGGATCCTGCGCAACCCATGGCAGAGGCACCTCAACAACAGGGAGTGCCAGTGACATCAGCTATGTCTGGGGCCATTGCTAAGCCCCTGGGGCCCAGTACTAATGAGGCTCTTCAACAAAAGCTTGACTCTTTAGCTGATGTTGTTGCTTCAATGGCTAAAACCATGCAGGAGATGAGAGGACACAAGATGGAGTTGGCAAACTGTAGAGAGGATGTTCCATGGATGAGACCCCGGAGATACCCGACATGGAGAGGACGACCCCGCGACCGCTACCAACCGGATGGACAGCCCATTTGCCGCCGTTGCCAGCAGCCGGGCCACTTTGCACGAGATTGTGATTTAAACGGGAATCCCCTGGGAATGCGGGCCGCTTCGCAGGAATGAACTTTCAAGGCCCAACACCCTGGCACGACAGGTACATCGGAGAACGACCCATTATCCCTATCGTGCTGGACGGAATTCCCCTCAACGCTTTGCTGGACACAGGTTCCCAGATTTCATCTATACCGTATATCCTTTATAAGAGGTACTGGGCTGATGCAGATATTGATAAAGGGCCCTCTGATGTTGAACTAGATATATGGGCCAGTAATGGTAAGTTGGTACCGAAACTAGGATTCAGGGAGATGACCATAAAGATTGGTAAAGTAGAACTGAAGAAACAGGGTATAATTGTTGTTGATGTTGACCGGTGGAACTGTGAACCAACTGTATTGATAGGAATGAATGTGTTAGAGAACTGCTTTTCCGAAGTCATTTCTGTCTTACAGCAAATTGCTGAAACTGCCCAATCCTGCCAGCAGAGAGTTCTCCGGAGGGAAATAAAAGTATTGATGTTAAGGCAACAGGTAGAAGTTGCAGGTGGAGAAATCGGCAGTGTGAGGGTAAGTGATCCAACGTCTATTGTAATCCCACCAAAAACAGAAATGCTGGTATGGTGTAGAGCAGCCATTGGTACTAAGGGACGAGATTATCAAGCCTTAATAGAACCAGTGTACACCGACAGCAGGCCCACTATACTCACAGCACGAGGGATAGTCGAGGTACACCGGGGACGAGTGCCGGTACGACTTTTGAACTGTGGAGAGGAAGAGGTCACTTTGCCAAGGTATGCTACAATGGCAAAGCTATATACTGTTGACAACAATGCCATCACAACCATTGAGCCCTTAGAACCAACCTGTCAGGTGGAAGGCAATGGCTCAGATGGAGAAATGGAGGATTGGTGCCAACAGCTACACGTGGGCATAAATTCAACACCTACCCATCAAAAACAAGGGGTGTATAGGCTAGTGACGGAATATGAACAAGTCTTCAGTAAACACCCATTGGACTTCGGACGGATAGAAGGGGTAGAACACACAATCCCCACAGGTGACCATCCCCCAATAAAAGAAAGATATAGACCCATACCGCCCGCTCACTATCAATGTGCAAAAGATATGCTGAGGGAAATGAAACAGGCCGGGGTAATAAGAGACAGCTGTAGCCCCTGGGCGACCCCTCTAGTGATTGTCAAAAAAAAGGACGGAACCATGAGAATGTGCGTAGACTACCGGAAGATTAATAACATCACCCATAAAGACGCCTACCCCTTGCCTAGGATAGAAGAGTCCTTAACTGCTTTGAAATCTGCTAATTATTTTTCCACCTTAGACTTAACAAGCGGGTATTGGCAAGTCCCTGTGGCTGGGAGAGATAAGGAAAAGACGGCATTCACCACACCAATGGGTCTCTGTGAATTTAATCGCATGCCGTTCGGACTCTGCAACGCATCCGGTACCTTCCAGCGGCTGATGGAATGCTGCCTCGGACACAAGAACTTCGAGACCGTCCTCCTGTACCTAGATGATGTGATCGTCTACTCAAAGACTTACGAACAACACTTAATAGACCTGGCAGAAGTGTTCGAAGCCTTATCCAGGTATGGCATGAAAGTCAAGCCATCCAAATGTCACCTTCTCAAGCCAAAGGTACAGTACCTGGGACACATCGTGAGTTCGGAGGGAGTAGCACCAGATCCCGAGAAAATAAGCGCCATAAGGGATTGGCCAAGACCTACCAGCGCAAAAGAAGTGAGACAATTCCTGGGATTGGTGGGTTACTATCGCAGATTTATAAAAGGATTTACCAAGTTGGCAGCACCCTTGCAAGACACCTTGGTAGGGCAGAAGAAGAAACCTTCAAACCGAAACCCTCCTTTTCAGTGGAACGACGAAAGGGAAGACTCCTTTGAACAACTAAAGAAGGCACTAACCGGAGAAGAGGTTCTGGCATACCCAGATTACCATAAACCTTTCATCCTCTACACCGATGCCAGTAATGTGGGACTAGGAGCGGTGCTGTCACAAAAGCAAGAAGGTCGGGAGAAAGTCATCGCCTTTGCAAGTAGAAAGCTCCGGCCTACTGAAAGAAATTCAGAAAATTACAGCTCCTTCAAATTGGAACTACTGGCAGTAGTTTGGGCTGTGACGGAGCGTTTCAAACACTATCTGGCCGCTGCAGAATTTATTGTCTATACTGACAACAATCCGTTGACCCACCTGGACACAGCCAAATTAGGTGCGTTAGAACAGCGATGGATAGCCCGGTTATCTAATTACAACTTCATAATCAAGTATCGAGCAGGTCGCAAGAATGGAAATGCCGATGCCCTATCCCGGATGCCACACTTGAGAGATGTAGAAGAGGAAACGGGGGAGCTTGAAGAAATTGAACTACCAGCCTTCCATCGTCCCAAGGCAAAACATCATCAGTCAAGTACCTATCAGAAACAACAAGAGGTGAATTTTAATCCGTTAGCACACCATAGATGGGCTGACACCCAAGACAGCAATCCGGCTGTGAAGTTAGTGAAGGAACTGTTGACTGAGCAAAGTGCATATCCCTATGAGGATGCCCCAGAAGAGACGCATCAACTCTGGAAAGAGAGAGGCAAAATGTTCCTGTATCAAGGGAAGCTCTGTAGAAGATACACCAATCCGAAAACACATGAATTGGTTTGGCAGATTATTGTGCCTAAACAAGATGTGAAGATGGTCCTCGAAGCTTACCATAATGGTGCTGGTCACTTCGGTTGGAAAAAGTTAGAAGTACTTCTAAGAGAAAGATTTTATTGGGTCGGGATGAGAAAATCAATCGAACAGTGGTGCAGAAATTGTGGCCCGTGTAACCTCAGAAGAAACGATCAAAAGAACCAAAGAGCACCACTGCAGCCCATAATCACCAAACAACCACTTGAACTTGTAGCCATGGACCACGTGAAGTTGACACCAAGCCGGTCCGGCTATGTCTATGCCTTGACCATCGTGGACCATTATTCACGTTTCTTGGTAGTAGTACCCGTAAAAGATCTGACAGCAAAAACAGCAGCCAAAGCGTTCCAAACGTACTTTTGTAGACCCCATGGATATCCGGAACAGGTTCTCACCGACCAAGGTACAGCCTTTGAATCAGAGATCTTCAGAGAATTCTGTAATATGTATGGTTGCAAAAAGATCCGGACGACGGCCTATCATCCACAAACAAACGGCTTATGCGAGAAGATGAACCATATTGTAATAGACCTACTAAAGACTTTACCTGAGACAGAAAGGAATCAATGGCCAGAGAAATTGCCTGACTTGGTGGATCTGTATAATCATGTCCCGGTGAGCTCCACCAACTGCACCCCAGCTTACCTTATGCGTGCAAGACCCGGCCAATTACCAATCGATCTAGAAATGGGAATTCTGAAACCAGACGCAGAAGTTCAAGACTCCAATTGGGATATCATACGGCAAAAGCAGTATCGCCAAGTGCAAAGAGAGTGTGGAAAGAAGCCTTCAGCAAACTAGAGAAAGACAAGAGCGAACTTTCAACCAGAATGCTCTAGCGACCCCATTAAGACCGGGTGACCAAGTGCTCAAGAGAAATCGTCGAACCAATAAACTGGACAATCAGTGGGAAGCCGTACCCTACACAGTTTTACCAACAAGAGTGGATAATCCTAAAATGTGTCTCATTAGCAAAAACGGAGGCTTAACATCTGTACTAGTGTCAAGAGACAATCTTAAATTATGTCCGGAAGCATTGAAAGAGCCAGACGTTGTCCAGCCAGAACCAGAAGTTATTCAACCCATACAGGTTCAACCAGTAAAGGAAAAAGAAGAGGAAGTGTATCACACCTGTATAGGAGACTTTCCCAAAACCCTACTAACATACCATGGTGCAGTAGTGGTTCCCATGGTGGCCTTTTACCCAACACCGAACCCAATACCAGAAGTCCCAAGACAGGAAGAGGCTGACCCCGTACTACAGGAGGTTCCAGGCCAGGAAGAACAGATTCCTGGTCAGAGTAATCCCATTCACGGTGGACTTGCCAACTCCATAGTCGTGGAATTATCTTTAGCAGAGCGGGCAGATACTACATCCGCAGTAGACAGTAGTACACCACATGAAGAGACACCGCTATTACGTAGATCACAGCGTAGTACCCAGGGTCAATTACCGGCCAGGTATGCAGATTACCAACTATAAAGCTCATAATGTGAATTGTATATATGTTATGCCGTATATAGTTAAACAGAAAATGTAGTATAGTCATTGCTATCAGTCTGCAACGTTTAAGCCCAGTGCCTACAGAGACTTGTCTGTATGAACTTATTGCATATTCTTGAACTTTTTATCAGCCCGGAGGCACTAAATCAAAGCTCCGGAAAGACTGCTTTTTGAACTTTGCTTTTTGCTCTTTTTGAACTTTCTTTAGACTTTATATTGATAACTCCGTTGGAAAAATGGAACTAAATTCCTGGACACTAAGTACAGTGCCGTTCCTAATACCTTCAAGGATAGAACTGTATTAATGGACGCTATTTGAAGTGACTTTTTACAGAACTCTATTTTTGTTTCCTTGAGTGGTTTTTGTAACTTTTCATTTTTAAGACTCTGTACATATTAATTGTTATTTCAAAATGTTATTGTCCCACAGTCCCGGAGTACTGTTCTTAACTAAGGGGGAATGTGGCACCCCTAGGGGTATTTGCCACAAAAATAGTTACTGACAGTAAGTACAAATACTAAAATAGCAAGACTGCACTACCACCTCCGGCCAGAAGGGGGAGCTCCAGAGACTCCCCTTGATCCATTCTGGTCTGAGAGAAGAAATGGCAGTTGGGCCAAGGAGCTGATAGTGAGAGGTCATACAGTTGAATCTCTAACAGCCCTGTGACTGTTACCAGGCCTAAATCACCGGCCTGAGGAGAAGAGGGATAGAGAAAAAGGACATTGTGAGAACCGGGTAGCATTAATCACTACCCAGAACAGGCGCAAAGACGGATACCGGATCCGTGGCTGTATTCATTATATATAATACTGCAACCGGAAAAACGTGAGGTGATATCAGCTTCACTAGGGTCGGATGCAGCAACAGACACAGAGTTCAGCGGTACTCCCAGAGGGGGTAAACCGATAAAAGGACTCGGGTTGCCCGTCGAACCAGGACCCGGAGGGGACAGATTGGGCCGGCAGCCAGTTCACATACAGCAGCAGGGCCACACAGAAATTGCGCACAATAAGAGGCGAAGACCCCGGCAGGGTCAAAGTAACTCAGAGTTCCCATACAGACTCCGGTGACAGGACTGGTTGTAAATCCTTTTATGTTAAAGTAAACTGGTTAAACGTTTCAGTGCCTCAGTCTTTCATTTGGACAATAGCCATCTATCCAGGATCGAGATCGTCACCGCTGGGAGAACCTGCTGCTGATCAAGTAAGTGCCTGTCCCCTCATGATACCCCTTACACTGTGCATTGCCTGAGGCCACAGCACCGGGTCAAGCCACCCGTGACATCCCCCTCAAGAGACAGACTCCATTGGTCCGGTGCTGGGTATCCCGGTCTCCTGGGCGTCACAAATGCAATTTAAATCTCTCTTTTTTTGGGGGGAGAATGTAGCAAAAAACAGGCCCAGTGTATTACACTACACAATGTCAGTGGCAGAACGTCGCTGCCAGATATACGACAAACAGAACTGACATATAGAAACTTGTTGGCAATTTAAATCTCCCTTTTTTTGGGGGGAGAATGTAGCAAAAAACAGGCCCAGTGTATTACACTACACAATGTCAGTGGCAGAACGTGGCTGCCAGATATACGACCAACAGAACTGATGTATAGAAACTTGTTGTCAATGCAACTCTCCCTTTTTTGGTGGGAGAATGCTGCAAAAAACAGGCCCAGTGTATTACACTACACAATGTCAGTGGCAGAACGTCGCTGCCAGATATACGACAAACAGAACTGACATATAGAAACTTGTGGGCAATTTAAATCTCCCTTTTTTGGGGGGGAGAATGCTGCATAAAACAGGCCCAGTGTATTACACTACACAATGTCAGTGGCAGAACGTGGCTGCCAGATATACGACCAACAGAACTGACGTATAGAAACTTGTTGGCAATTTAACTCTCCCTTTTTTGGTGGGAGAATGCAGCAAAAAACAGGCCCAGTGTATTACACTACACAATGTCAGTGGCAGAACGTGGCTGACAGATATACGACCAACAGAACTGACGTATAGAAACTTGTTGTCAATGCAACTCTCCCTTTTTTGGTGGGAGAATGCTGCAAAAAACAGGCCCAGTGTATTATATTACACAATGTCAGTGGCAGAACGTGGCTGCCAGACATACGACCAACAGAACTGACGTATAGAAACTTGTTGTCAATGCAACTCTCCCTTTTTTGGTGGGAGAATGCTGCAAAAAACAGGCCCAGTGTATTACATTACACAATGTCAGTGGCAGAACGTGGCTGACAGATATACGACCAACAGAACTGATGTATAGAAACTTGTTGTCAATGCAACTCTCCCTTTTTTGGTGGGAGAATGCTGCAAAAAACAGGCCCAGTGTATTACACTACACAATGTCAGTGGCAGAACGTGGCTGCCAGATATACGACCAACAGAACTGACGTATAGAAACTTGTTGGCAATTTAACTCTCCCTTTTTTGGGGGGAGAATGCTGCAAAAAACAGGCCCAGTGTATTACACTACACAATGTCAGTGGCAGAACGTGGCTGACAGATAAACGACCAACAGAACTGACATATAGAAACTTGTTGGCAATGTAACTCTCCCTTTTTTTGGTGGGAGAATGCTGCAAAAAACAGGCCCAGTGTATTACATTACACAATGTCAGTGGCAGAACGTGGCTGCCAGATAAACGACAAACAGAACTGACGTATAGAAACTTGTTGGCAATTTAAATCTCCCTTTTCTGGGGGGGAAAATGTAGCAAAAAACAGGCCCAGTGTATTACACTACACAATGTAAGTGTCAGAACGTGGCTGCCAGATATACCACCAACAGAACTGACGTATAGAAACTTGTTGGCAATTTAACTCTCCCTTTTTTTTGGGGGGGATGGGGGGAGAATGCAGCAAAAAACAGGCCCAGTGTATTACACTACACAATGTCAGTGGCAGAATGTGGCTGCTAGATATACGACAAACAGGGCTGACATATAGAAACTTGTGGGCAATTTAAATCTCCCTTTTTTGGGGGGGAGAATATAGTGAAAAATAGGCCCAGTGTATTACACTACACAATGTAAGTGGCAGAACGTGGCTGCCAGATATACGACCAACAAAATTGACGTATAGAAACTTGTTGGCAATTTAACTCTCCCTTTTTGGGGGGGAGAATGCAGCAAGAAACAGGCCCTGTGTATTACACTACACAATGTCAGTGGCAGAACGTGGCTGCCAGATATACGACCAACAGAACTGACGCATAGAAACTTTTTGGCAATTTAAAACTCCCCTTTTTGGGGAAGAGAATGCAGCAAAACCAGGCCCAGTGTATTACACTACACAATTTAAGTGGCAAAACGTGGCAGGCAGATATACGACAAACAGAACTGTTGTATAGAAACGTTTTGGCAATTTAAAACTCCCTTTTTTTGGGGGGGAGAAAGCAGCAAAAAACAGGCCCTGTGTATTACACTACACAATGTCAGTGGCAGAACGTGGCTGCCAGATATACGACAAACAGAACTGACGTAAAGAAACTTTTTGGCAATTTCAAACTCCCTTTTTCGGGGGGAGAATGCAGCAAAAAAACAGGCCCTGTGTATTACACTACACAATGTCAGTAGCAGAACGTGGCTGCCAGATATACGACCAACAGAACTGACGTATAGAAACTTGTTGGCAATTTAACTCTCCCTTTTTTGGGGGGAGAATGCTGCAAAAAACAGGCCCAGTGTATTACACTACACAATGTCAGTGGCAGAACGTGGCTGCCAGATATACGACCAATAGAACTGACATATAGAAACTTGTTGGCAATGTAACTCTCCCTTTTTTGGTGGGAGAATGCTGCAAAAAACAGGCCCAGTGTATTACACTACACAATGTCAGTGGCAGAACGTGGCTGCCAGATAAACGACCAACAGAACTGACATATAGAAACTTGTTGTCAATGTAACTCTCCCTTTTTTGGTGGGAGAATGCTGCAAAAAACAAGCCCAGTGTATTACACTACACAATGTGTTAGGAGTCGAGTTTCCTCTGCTGCACAGGGGGAATCTCGATCCCTGTCTGCTGCGGCCTCCCATTCTGCATTGGCCGCAGTGGAGCCTGCTCAGCGGAGATGTCACTCCCAGCGTCTCACTGAGACTGGTACTGTGCAAAGGGTTACTACTGCCTCTCCAGGCTCTGCTATGGTACCCTGCCCTGATCTGCAGCGAGCAGGCTTTTCTGGGTTTAAGTCCTGCTTGGCACACACTGAGCATGCCCAGGGCAAGATCTCTCAGTGGAGATCTAGGGTCACATGCTCAGGAAGGTCCTGTAGGTGCTAGGACTTAGTCCTGCTTTGCACACACTGAGCATGCCCAGGGCAAGATCTCTCAATGGAGATCTAGGGTCACATGCTCAGGTACTGCTGCAAATCCATTGGTCCTTCTTTGAAGGGTCCTGAATGTGCTGCAGCTATATAAGCTTCGCATGACCGCACGGCCATGCGCTAGTATACTATTGTTATCGTGTGTGTGTTGATGAGTGCAAGTCGTTCCTTAAAAAACCCATCCCTTGTGTATGACTGTTCGCGTAAGGTGTATGGCTGCAATCTAGCGCCCGGCTGAACTCACAGCCTTAACACACGAAGCAGCGTCTAACTGCTGTGACCGCCAGTGCAGCGCCGTGCGCTTACCTTACCCAAGTCTGGGTGGTTAGTGGCGTCCGCTAGTGTGGCACAGCATACACTTCTGTGCATAATAGTTACCTCTGATACCCCTATTGTGGTGTCGATCGCAAGAGGTCTACACTAACTCTAATCCTGTGTCCTGGGATAGAGTTCTGTGGTTGCTTGCTTGTGCTCTCTGTGCGGTACCGCGACCCTGTGACTTAACAGGGATTGCTTCCTTCACACAGGGTGAAGTTAACCCGTGTGTAATCTCATTGTACCACCATTTAGTGCCGCCATTCACTTAGCAGCAGGTTCTTTCCTGCACGGTGGATCCCGGGTGGCAAACGCACCAATCTTGCTTAATAAATATATTCGGTGTGTTCCGCCAACCCTAAAATTATACTAGCACCTGGATCTGGCTAAGTAATGGCGGATAAACAGCGATTGCAGGGGTACATCCAGCTGCTGGAGGGCCGGTTGGCGTTTCTTGAGCATGCAACCTCGGCGGTGGATGTTACCGCAATTGCTGTTCAGGCTGCTAGCGTGGCTGCAGCAGCTTTGCCCACTGCCACCCCTGTTCCGACTCTCTCTCACCTCCCTTTGCCTGAGAAATACTCTGGGGACAGTAAGTCCTGTAAGGGTTTAGTGAGCCAGTGTGGTATACACCTCGAGCTCCTGGCTGCACGTTTTCCCACAGAGCGGGCAAAGGTGGGATTTATAATATCTCTCTTGTCGGACAGGGCGTTGGAGTGGGCTACGCCGCTGTGGGAGCGCAATGATCATGTGGTGCGGAGTGTTCCTCGGTTTCTGGACACTCTGAAACGGGTCTTTGTAGGACCTCAAGTCACCCATGATACAGCGCTCCAACTGCTGGCTTTGACTCAGGGTTCAACCATGGTCATTCATTTTGCTGTTCACTTCTGGACATTAGCGTCTGAGTTGGAATGGCCAGACAAAACCCTCATTCCCGTATTTTGGAGGGGGCTTTGGCCACTAGGGAGATTCCCGCCACACTGGAGGAGCTCATAGCTGTATCAACTCACATAGACCTTCGTTTTCACGAGCGAGGGTTGGAGCGAGCCCAGTGTAGGCAGAGGTTTCGGCTGGCTCCCACCTTCGCCAAACCTTTGGAATCTCCAGTCCAGGCGTCCGAGTCACATATGGTTTGTCATGCTTGCCGGCAGTCAGGACATCTTGCCTCCAAGTGTCCTCAGCGGTCGGGGAAACATCAGCGTCTAGTGGCAGTAGGAGGAGGTACACTAGACACGGCAACGTGTGCCTCAAAGTTGTCCTTCAAGCGGACAATTACCATAGGCCCATCCACTCGTATGTTAGAGCTATGCGTGGATTCTGAGGCGGAGGGTAATTTTATGTCATCCGCTTTCGCCCAGTGTCACGCAATGCCCCTGGTGATGCTCACCAAGCCAGTAACCGTTCGAGTGGTAAATGGGTTGACACTACCCTCACAGATTACCCACCAAACCATTCCTATCACGCTTTTTGTGTCTCCATCACATCAGGAGATTATCTCCCTATTAGTCATTCCTGAAGGAATTGATGAGGTCTTGTTGGGGATACCATGGCTACGTTATCATTCTCCTCATATAAAGTGGTCCTCAGGGAGAATTTTGGGATGGAGTAAATCCAGCGAGGGTAGATGTCAGAGGGAGTGCGTTCAGGTTGCTACAACACAGGTACCCACAGATCTTTCCTCTCTCCCCAAGCACTATTGGCCCTATGCAGACGTGTTCTCCAAAAGGGCTGCGTTGACTCTTCCGCCTCACCGCCCCTATGACTGTCCTATTGACCTCTTGCCTGGTGCTGAGCCTCCCCGGGGTCGAGTCTATCCATTATCTCTCCCGGAGACGGAGGCAATGTCTCAGTACATTCAAGAGAATCTGGCTAGAGGATTCATTAGGAAGTCAGTGTCACCTGCAGGGGCTGGGTTCTTCTTCGTACAGAAGAAGACTGGAGACTTACATCCATGCATAGACTACAGGGGTCTTAACGCCATCACCGTTAAGAACAAGTACCCATTACCCCTGATATCTGAGCTTTTTGATAGGCTATGGGGAGCAAGGGTATTTACAAAATTAGATCTGCGGGGTGCCTACAACCTGATTCGCATCCGTGAGGGGGATGAATGGAAGACGACTTTTAACACCAGGGATGGGCACTGTTATGACCTGGTGGTTAAGAGGCCACACTGATATGACCTGGTGGCTAAAACGCAACATGGAACGAGCTCTGAGAAGGTGGTATCTCTACTGACTGCAGTCCCTAATCCTAACAACACAACTAGAAATAGCCGTGGGATGTTCCTGACACTCCCTAGACACCTCGTCACAGCCTAAGATATAACTACCCCTAAAGAAGGAAATAGAAAGCTATCTTGCCTCAGAGAAACCCCCAAAAGGAAAGATAGCCCCCCACAAATATTGACTGTGAAAGGAGAGGGAAATGACGAACAAAGAAATGAAATTAGAATTCAGCAAAGGGGAGGCCAATACTAAACTAGATAGACAGAGAGCAAAGGATACTGTGCGGTCAGTATTAAAAACTACAAAATCCACGCAGAGTTTACAAAAATGAACTCCACACTGACTCACGGTGTGGAGGTGCAAATCTGCTTTCCCAGAGCTTCCAGCTAGCCTAAATAAGACATAGTGACAAGCTGGACAAAAGAGACAAAATGCAAGCAATAGAGTCCAAACAAATGGACAAACAAACTAGCAAAACTTATCTTTTGCAGACAAGGACTGGCCATATGAGAAATCCAAGGGAACAATCAAATCCAACCAAGAAGATTGACAGCAGGCATGGACTAAAGCCCAGAGCAGGTTTAAATAACAAACCCAGGCAAGGCGATTAGTGAAGGCAGCTGCCACAGCTACCTAACGGTGCAGCAGTTCCACTCGAAACCACCAGAGGGAGCCCAAGGGCAGAACTCGCAAACACACCATTAGCAACCACGGGAGGGAGCTCCAGAACGGAACTCACAACAGTACCCTCCCCCTTGAGGAGGGGTCACCGAACCCTCACCAGAGCTCCCAGGCCGATCAGGACGAGCCAAATGGAAAGCATGAACCAAACTGGGAGCATGAACATCGGAGACAACAACCCAAGAATTATCCTCCTGGCCATAACCCTTCCACTTGACCAGATACTGAAGCTTCCGCCTCGAAAAATGAGAATCCAAAATCTTCTCTACCACATATTCCAATTCCCCCTCAACCAACACCGGAGCAGGAGGATCAACGGAGGGAACCATAGGTACCACATATCTCCGCAACAAGGATCTATGGAACACATTATGAATGGAAAAGGAAGCTGGAAGAGCCAAACGAAAAGACACTGGATTGATAATTTCAGAAATCTTATAAGGCCCAATAAAGCAAGGCTTGAACTTAGGGGAAGAAACCTTCATAGGAACATGACGAGAAGACAACCAGACCAAATCCCCAACACGAAGCCGGGGACCAACACACCGACGACGGTTAGCAAAACGCTGAGCCTTCTCCTGAGACAACGTCAAATTGTCCACCACATGACTCCAAATTTGCTGCAACCTGTCCACCACGGAATCCACACCAGGACAGTCAGAAGGCTCAAGCTGCCCTGAAGAAAAACGAGGATGAAAACCAAAGTTACAAAAAAAAGGCGAAACCAAGGTAGCAGAACTAGCCCGATTATTAAGGGCAAACTCGGCCAACGGCAAAAAGGTCACCCAATCATCCTGATCAGCAGACACAAAGCATCTCAAATAGGTTTCCAAAGTCTGATTGGTTCGCTCCGTTTGGCCATTTGTCTGAGGATGGAATGCAGAAGAAAAAGACAAATCAATGCCCATTCTAGCACAAAAGGACCGCCAAAACCTAGAAACGAACTGGGAACCTCTGTCAGACACAATATTCTCTGGAATACCATGCAAACGAACCACATGCTGAAAAAATAATGGAACCAAATCAGAAGAGGAAGGCAACTTAGGCAACGGCACCAAATGGACCATCTTAGAAAACCGGTCACAAACCACCCAGATAACAGACATCTTCTGAGAAACAGGAAGATCAGAAATAAAATCCATGGAAATATGCGTCCAGGGCCTCTCAGGAATAGGCAAAGGCAAAAGCAACCCGCTGGCATGGGAACAGCAAGGCTTAGCCCGAGCACAGGTCCCACAGGACTGCACAAACGAACGCACATCCCGCAACAAGGAAGGCCACCAAAAGGACCTAGCCACTAAATCTCTGGTACCGAAAATCCCAGGGTGACAAGCCAACACCGAACAATGAACCTCAGAAATTACCCTACTAGTCCATCTATTAGGAACAAACAATTTCCCCACAGGACAGCGGTCAGGTTTATCAGCCTGAAACTCCTGAAGTACCCGCCGTAAATCAGGGGAGATGGCAGAAAGAATCACCCCCTCCTAGAGGATCCCAGCCGGCTCAAGAACTCCGGGAGAATCAGGCAAAAAACTTCTAGAAAGGGCATCAGCCTTCACATTCTTAGATCCAGGAATATACGAGACCACAAAATCAAAACGTGAGAAAAACAAAGACCACCGAGCCTGTCTAGGATTCAACCGCTTAGCAGACTCGAGGTAAATCAGATTCTTGTGATCAGTCAAGACCACCACGCGATGCTTGGCTCCCTCAAGCCAATGTCGCCACTCCTCAAATGCCCACTTCATAGCCAACAACTCCCGATTGCCGACATCATAATTACGCTCAGAAGACGAAAATTTTCTGGAGAAGAAGGCACATGGTTTCATCAAAGAGCCATCAGAATTTCTCTGAGACAAAACGGCCCCTGCCCCAATCTCAGAAGCATCAACCTCAACCTGAAAAGGGAGAGAAACATCTGGCTGACGCAACACAGGGGCAGAAGTAAAACGACGTTTAAGCTCCTGAAAGGCCTCAACAGCCGCAGAGGACCAATTCAACACATCAGCGCCCTTCCTCGTCAAATCGGTCAGAGGCTTCACCACACTAGAAAAATTAGCAATAAAGCGACGATAAAAATTGGCAAAGCCCAAAAATTTCTGAAGACTCTTTACAGATGTAGGTTGAGTCCAATCATGAATGGCCTGGACTTTAACAGGGTCCATTTCAATAGCCGAGGGAGAAAAAATGAAACCCAAAAAAGAAACTCTCTGAACTCCAAAGAGGCATTTAGACCCCTTCACAAACAACGCATTACTACGAAGGACCTGAAACACCATCCTAACCCTCTTCACATGAGACTCCCAATCATCGGAGAAAACCAAAATATCATCCAAATACACAATCATAAATTTATCCAGATAATTCCGGAAGATATCATGCATAAAGGACTGAAATACCGATGGAGCATTAGAGAGCCCGAATGGCATCACAAGATATTCAAAATGGCCTTCAGGCATATTAAATGCTGTTTTCCATTCATCACCTTGTTTAATACGCACAAGATTATACGCCCCTCGGAGGTCGATTTTAGTAAACCAACTAGCACCTTTAATCCGAGCAAACAAATCAGAAAGCAAAGGTAACGGATACTGGAATTTGACAGTGATCTTATTGAGAAGGCGATAATCTATACAGGGTCTCAAGGAGCCATCCTTCTTGGCAACAAAAAAATCCCGCTCCCAACGGTGACGAAGACGGGCAAATATGCCCTTTCTCCAAGGACTCCTTTACATAACTCCGCATAGCGGCATGCTCTGGCACAGACAGATTGAAAAGTCAGCCCTTAGGGAACTTACAGCCAGGAATCAAATTAATGGCGCAATCGCAGTCCCTATGAGGAGGCAGGGAACTGGACTTGGGCTCATCAAATACATCCTGGAAATCCGACAGAAACTCAGGAACTTCAGAAGAGGGGGGCGAGGAAATGGACATCAAAGGAATATCACTATGTATCCCCTGACAACCCAAACCAGTCACCGACATAGATCTCCAATCCAGCACTGGATTATGTTCCTGTAACCATGGAAAACCCAGCACAACAACATCATGCAAATTATGCAACACCAAAAAACGAATATTTTCCTGATGTGCTGGAGCCATGCACATGGTTAACTGTGTCCAGTACTGAGGTTTATTCTTGGCCAATGGCGTAGCATCAATCCCCCTTAAGGGAATAGGACTCTGCAAAGGTTCCAAGGAAAAACCACAGCGCCTGGCGAATTCTAAGTCCATTAAGTTCAGGGCAGCGCCAGAATCCACAAATGCCATAACAGAAAAGTACGACAATGAGCAAATCAGGGTAACAGACAAGAGAAATTTAGGCTGCACAGTACTAATGGCAACAGAACTAGGGACCCTCCTAGCCCACTTAGGGCAATCAGAAATAGCATGAGCTGAATCACCACAGTAAAAACACAGGCCATTCTGACATCTGAATTTCTGCCTTTCTGCTCTAGTCAAAATCCTATCACATTGCATAGGCTCAGGACTTCGCTCAGAGGACACTGCCATATGGTGCACCGCCTTGCGCTCACGCAAGCGCCGATCAATCTGAATGGCTAGAGACATAGACTCACTCAAACCGGCAGGCGCAGGAAAGCCCACCATAACATCTTTAATGGTTTCAGAAAGACCTTTTCTGAAAATAGCAGCCAGCGCCTCTTCATTCCATTTAGTGAGCACAGACCATTTTCTAAATTTCTGGCAATATAACTCTGCCGCTTCCTGACCCTGACACAGGGCCAACAGTGTTTTCTCAGCATGCTCTACAGAATTAGGTTCGTCATACAACAATCCGAGCGCCTGAAAAAATGCATCTACATTCAATAATGCCGGATTCCCTGTTTCAAGAGCAAATGCCCAGTCTTGAGGATCACCACGCAGTAAGGATATGATGATTTTCACTTGCTGAATGGGATCACCAGAAGAACGGGGTTTCAAAGCAAAAAACAATTTGCAGCTATTTTTAAAGTTCAAAAACTTGGATCTGTCCCCAAAAAACAAATCAGGAGTAGGAATTCTTGGCTCTAGAGCCGGAGTCTGAACAATATAATCTTGGATACTCTGGACTCTTGCAGCAAGTTGATCCACACGAGAAAACAAACTCTGGACCTCCATACCAGAGCATATATCCAGCACCACCCAGATATCAAGAGGAAAAAAAAGACAGATCAGGGCACAGAAAAAAAAATGGTTCAGAACTTTTTTTTTTCCTTCTTTTGAGATGCATTCAATTCATTCTTGGCCTGCTGTACTGTTGTGACCTGGTGGTTAAGAGGCCACACTGATATGACCTGGTGGCTAAAACGCAACATGGAACAAGCTCTGAGAAGGTGGTATCTCTACTGACTGCAGTCCCTAATCCTAACAACACAACTAGAAATAGCCGTGGGATGTTCCTGACACTCCCTAGACACCTCGTCACAGCCTAAGATATAACTACCCCTAAAGAAGGAAATAGAAAGCTATCTTGCCTCAGAGAAACCCCCAAAAGGAAAGATAGCCCCCCACAAATATTGACTGTGAAAGGAGATGGAAATGACGAACACAGAAAGTAAATTAGAATTCAGCAAAGGGGAGGCCAATACTAAACTAGATAGACAGAGAGCAAAGGATACTGTGCGGTCAGTATTAAAAACTACAAAATCCACGCAGAGTTTACAAAAATGAACTCCACACTGACTCACGGTGTGGAGGTGCAAATCTGCTTTCCCAGAGCTTCCAGCTAGCCTAAATAAGACATAGTGACAAGCTGGACAAAAGAGACAAAATGCAAGGAATAGAGTCCAAACAAATGGACAAACAAACTAGCAAAACTTATCTTTTGCAGACAAGGACTGGCCATATGAGAAATCCAAGGGAACAATCAAATCCAACCAAGAAGATTGACAGCAGGCATGGACTAAAGCCCAGAGCAGGTTTAAATAACAAACCCAGGCAAGACGATTAGTGAAGGCAGCTGCCACAGCTACCTAACGGAGCAGCAGTTCCACTCGAAACCACCAGAGGGAGCCCAAGGGCAGAACTCGCAAACACACCATTAGCAACCACAGGAGGGAGCTCCAGAACGGAACTCACAACAGGGCACTATGAATATCTGGTGATGCCCTTCGGGCTCTGTAATGTCCCAGCCGTTTCCCAAGACTTTGTGAACGACATCTTCCGGGATATGCTCACCACCTCAGTCGTAGTCTATCTGGATGATATTCTCATCTACTCTCCAGATATTGACTCCCATCGGAGAGATGTTCGCAAAGTCTTCGGCCTCTTATGGGCAAACTCCCTCTATGCCAATTTGGAGAAGTGTGTGCTTGAGCAGGAGTTCTTGCCTTTCCTTGGTTATATCATCTCTGCTCAGGGTTTGGCTATGGATCCTGCCAAGCTACAGGCTGTGAGGGACTGGCAGGAACCCCATTCTCTTAAAGCGGTGCAGTGCTTTATGGGGTTCATTAATTACTATCGCCAGCTCATTCCACACTTCTCAACTTTGGTGGCTCCTTTGGTTGCCCTCACCAAGAAGGGAGCAAATCCCAAGTTGTGGTCAGAGGAGGTCTCCAAAGCCTTTCTCTCTATTAAGTCACAGTTCGCTAGAACTCCCATCCTACATCGCCCCGATGTAGATAAACCATTTATCCTGGAGGTGGATGCCTCATCCGTTGGTGCTGGAGCAGTCCTTTTCCAAAAGGATGCTCAAGGTCGGAAGCATCCTTGCTTCTTCTTCTCCAAGACCTTCACACCAGCGGAGAGGAATTATTCCATCGGGGACAGGGAGTTGCTAGCCATGAAGTTGGCTTTTTCTGAGTGGAGACATCTCTTGGAGGGAGGGAGCTTTCCCTTCCAAGTGTTCACTGACCACAAGAACTTGGTATATATACAAACGGCCCAGCGGCTGAATTCTCGCCAGGCTAGATGGTCCCTGTTCTTCTCCTGGTTCCATTTTACTCTCCATTTTCTCTCAGGGGAGAAGAACATTCGTGCCGACGCTCTCTCCCGCTCCGTAGTGTCATCTGAGGAGGAGGAGCCTTGGCTTATTGTCCCTTCAGAGAGCCTGAGAACTGTGGCTCCAGTTTCGCTTGAGTCCGTGCCCCCGGGTAAGACTTTCGTGCCAGCGAATTTGCGACCAGAGGTTCTCTCTTGGGCTCACTCGTCCAGAGTGGGTGGACATTTTGGGACTAAGAGTACATCTGAGCTTTTGGCGAGGACATACTGGTGGCCGCATATGGCCCGTGACGTAGGGGACTATATTCAGGCGTGTGTCTCCTGCGCCCAGAATCGGTCTCCTTGGCAACGGCCTGCTGGGTTGCTTTACCCCATGCCGGTGGCAGACAGGCCCTGGGAGATGGTCGGGATGGACTTCGTGGTGGGCTTACCCAAGTCTCTTAGCTGCACCATTATCTGGGTAGTCACCAATCATTTTTCTAAGATGGTGCATTTGTGTTGTGATAGGCAATTCAGGAACACAATGTGTAAAGCGATCAGAGCACATACAGTGATCTGACAATAACCCAAAATAATCGAACGAGCTCTGAGACGTGGGAACTCTGCAGACCGCAATCCCTGATCCTCTCCAAACACAACTAGAGGCAGCTGTGGATTGCGCCTAACGCTACCTATGCAACTCGGCACAGCCTGAGAAACTAACTAGCCTGAATATAGAAAAATAAGCCTACCTTGCCTCAGAGAAATACCCCAAAGGAAAAGGCAGCCCCCCACATATAATGACTGTGAGTAAGATGAAAAGACAAACGTAGGGATGAAATAGATTCAGCAAAGTGAGGCCCGATATTCTAGACAGAACGAGGATAGGAAAGATAACTTTGCGGTCTACACAAAACCCTAAAGAAAACCACGCAAAGGGGGCAAAAAGACCCTCCGTACCGAACTAACGGCATGGAGGTACACCCCTTGCGTCCCAGAGCTTCCAGCAAAACAAATAGACAAGCTGGACAGAAAAAATAGCAACAATTAGCAAAGAAGCACTTAGCAATGCAGAGCAGCAGGCCACAGGAATGATCCAGAGATACACAAGTCCAACACTGGAACATTGACAGGAAGAATGGATCAAAGCATTAGGTGGAGTTAAGTAGAGAAGCAGCTAACGAGCTCACCAGATCACCTGAGGGAGGAAACTCAGAAGCTGCAGTACCACTTTCCTCCACAAACGGAAGCTCCCAGAGAGAATCAGCCGAAGTACCACTTGTGACCACAGGAGTGAACTCTGCCACAAAATTCACAACAGTACCCCCCCCCCCTTGAGGAGGGGTCACCGAACCCTCACCAGATCCCCCAGGCCGACCAGGATGAGCCACATGAAAGGCACGAACAAGATCGGGAGCATGGACATCAGAAGCAAAAACCCAGGAATTATCTTCCTGAGCATAACCCTTCCATTTAACCAGATACTGGAGTTTCCGTCTTGAAACACAAGAATCCAAAATCTTCTCCACAATATACTCCAATTCCCCCTCCACCAAAACCGGGGCAGGAGGCTCAACAGATGGAACCATAGGTGCCACGTATCTCCGCAACAATGACCTATGGAATACGTTATGTATGGAAAAAGAATCTGGGAGGGTCAGACGAAAAGACACAGGATTAAGAACCTCAGAAATCCTATACGGACCAATAAAACGAGGTTTAAACTTAGGAGAGGAAACCTTCATAGGAATATGACGAGAAGATAACCAAACCAGATCCCCAACACGAAGTCGGGGACCCACACGGCGTCTGCGATTAGCGAAAAGTTGAGCCTTCTCCTGGGACAAGGTCAAATTGTCCACTACCTGAGTCCAAATCTGCTGCAACCTGTCCACCACAGTATCCACACCAGGACAGTCCGAAGACTCAACCTGTCCTGAAGAGAAACGAGGATGGAACCCAGAATTGCAGAAAAATGGCGAAACCAAGGTAGCCGAGCTGGCCCGATTATTAAGGGCGAACTCAGCCAAAGGCAAAAAGGACACCCAGTCATCCTGATCAGCAGAAACAAAGCATCTCAGATATGTTTCCAAGGTCTGATTGGTTCGTTCAGTCTGGCCATTAGTCTGAGGATGGAAAGCCGAGGAAAAAGACAAGTCAATGCCCATCCTACCACAAAAGGCTCGCCAAAGCCTCGAAACAAACTGGGAACCCCTGTCAGAAACAATATTCTCTGGAATGCCATGCAAACGAACCACATGCTGGAAGAACAAAGGCACCAAATCAGAGGAGGAAGGCAATTTAGACAAGGGTACCAGATGGACCATCTTAGAAAAGCGATCACAGACCACCCAAATGACTGACATCTTTTGAGAAACGGGAAGGTCAGAAATAAAATCCATAGAGATATGTGTCCAAGGCCTCTTTGGGACCGGCAAGGGCAAAAGCAACCCACTGGCACGAGAACAGCAGGGCTTAGCCCAAGCACAAATCCCACAGGACTGCACAAAAGTACGCACATCCCGCGACAGAGATGGTCACCAAAAGGATCTAGCCACTAACTCTCTGGTACCAAAGATTCCAGGATGACCAGCCAACACCGAACAATGAAGTTCAGAGATAACTCTATTCGTCCACCTATCAGGGACAAACAGTTTCTCCGCTGGGCAACGATCAGGTTTATTAGCCTGAAATTTTTGCAGCACCCGCCGCAAATCAGGGGAGATGGCAGACACAAATACTCCTTCCTTGAGGATACCCGCCGGCTCAGATAAACCCGGAGAGTCGGGCACAAAACTCCTAGACAGAGCATCCGCCTTCACATTTTTAGAGCCCGGAAGGTACGAAATCACAAAGTCAAAACGGGCAAAAAACAATGACCAACGAGCTTGTCTAGGATTCAAGCGCTTGGCAGACTCGAGATAAGTCAAGTTCTTATGATCAGTCAATACCACCACGCGATGCTTAGCTCCTTCAAGCCAATGACGCCACTCCTCGAATGCCCACTTCATGGCCAGCAACTCTCGGTTGCCCACATCATAATTTCGCTCAGCAGGCGAAAACTTCCTGGAAAAGAAAGCGCATGGTTTCATCACTGAGCAACCAGGACCTCTCTGTGACAAAACAGCCCCTGCTCCAATCTCAGAAGCATCAACCTCGACCTGGAACGGAAGAGAAACATCTGGTTGACACAACACAGGGGCAGAAGAAAAACGACGCTTCAACTCCTGAAAAGCTTCCACAGCAGCAGAAGACCAATTGACCAAATCAGCACCCTTCTTGGTCAAATCGGTCAATGGTTTGGCAACACTAGAAAAATTGCAGATGAAGCGACGATAAAAATTAGCAAAGCCCAGGAACTTTTGCAGACTTTTCAGAGATGTCGGCTGAGTCCAATCATGGATGGCTTGGACCTTAACCGGATCCATCTCGATAGTAGAAGGGGAAAAGATGAACCCCAAAAATGAAACCTTCTGCACACCAAAGAGACACTTTGATCCCTTCACAAACAAAGAATTAGCACGCAGAACCTGAAAAACCGTTCTGACCTGCTTCACATGAGACTCCCAATCATCCGAGAAGATCAAAATGTCATCCAAGTACACAATCAGGAATTTATCCAGGTACTCACGGAAGATGTCATGCATAAAGGATTGAAACACTGATGGAGCATTGGCAAGTCCGAACGGCATCACTAGATACTCAAAATGACCCTCGGGCGTATTAAATGCAGTTTTCCATTCATCGCCTTGCCTGATTCTCACCAGATTATACACACCACGAAGATCTATCTTAGTGAACCAACTAGCCCCCTTAATCCGAGCAAACAAATCAGATAACAATGGCAAGGGGTACTGAAATTTAACAGTGATCTTATTAAGAAGGCGATAATCTATACACGGTCTCAGCGAACCATCCTTCTTGGCTACAAAAAGAAACCCTGCTCCTAATGGCGACGATGACGGGCGAATATGCCCCTTCTCCAGGGATTCCTTCACATAACTGCGCATAGCGGTGTGCTCAGGCACGGATAAATTAAACAGTCGACCTTTTGGGAATTTACTACCAGGAATCAAATTGATAGCACAATCACAATCCCTATGCGGAGGTAGGGCATCGGACTTGTGCTCATCAAATACATCCCGGTAATCAGACAAGAACTCTGGAACCTCAGAAGGGGTGGATGATGAAATTGACAGAAATGGAACATCACCATGTACCCCCTGACAACCCCAGCTGGACACCAACATGGAATTCCAATCCAATACTGGATTATGGGCTTGTAGCCATGGCAACCCCAACACGACCACATCATGCAGATTATGCAACACCAGAAAGCGAATAACCTCCTAATGTGCAGGAGCCATGCACATGGTCAGCTGGGTCCAGTATTGAGGCTTATTCTTGGCCAAAGGTGTAGCATCAATTCCTCTCAATGGAATAGGACACTGCAAGGGCTCCAAGAAAAACCCACAACGTTTAGCATAATCCAAGTCCATCAAATTCAGGGCAGCGCCTGAATCCACAAACGCCATGACAGAAAACGACGACAAGGAGCATATCAAGGTAACGGACAGAAGAAATTTTGACTGTACAGTACCAATGGCGGCAGACCTAGCGAACCGCTTAGTGCGCTTAGGACAATCAGAGATAGCATGAGTGGAATCACCACAGTAGAAACACAGCCCATTCAGACGTCTGTGTTCTTGCCGTTCAACTCTGGTCATAGTCCTATCGCACTGCATAGGCTCAGGTTTAATCTCAGGTAATACCGTCAAATGGTGCACAGATTTACGCTCACGCAAGCGTCGACCGATCTGAATGGCCAAAGACATAGACTCATTCAAACCAGCGGTCATAGGAATTCCCACCATGACATCCTTAATGGCTTCAGAGAGACCCTTTCTGAAAATGGCTGCAAGCGCAGATTCATTCCATTGAGTGAGCACGGACCATTTTCTAAATTTCTGGCAATATAGCTCTATCTCATCCTGAGCCTGACAAAGAGCCAGAAAATTCTTTTCTGCCTGATCTACTGAATTAGGCTCATCGTACAGCAATCCAAGCGCCAGGAAAAATGCATCGATATTACTTAATGCAGGATCTCCTGACGCAAGAGAAAATGCCCAGTCCTGAGGGTCGCCACGCAAAAAAGAAATGACGATCCTAACCTGTTGCGCTGGGTCACCAGAAGAGCGAGGTTTCAAAGCCAGAAACAGTTTACAATTATTCTTGAAACTCAGAAATTTAGTTCTATCTCCAAAAAACAAATCTGGAATAGGAATTCTCGGTTCTAACAAAGAATTCTGAACCACAAAATTTTGAATATCTTGAACTCTTGCCGTGAGCTGATCTACACATGAAGACAGACCTTTAATGTCCATTGTAACACCTGTGTCCTGAAGCATCCAAATGTCTAGGGGAAAAAAAAGACAAATCACAGTGCAAAGGAAAAAAAATGGTCTCCGAACTTCTTTTTTCCCTCTATTGAGAATCATTAGTACTTTTGGCTTCCTGTACTGTTGTGATAGGCAATTCAGGAACACAATGTGCAAAGCGATCAGAGCACATACAGTGATCTGACAATAACCCAAAATAATCGAACGAGCTCTGAGACGTGGGAACTCTGCAGACCGCAATCCCTGATCCTCTCCAAACACAACTAGAGGCAGCTGTGGATTGCGCCTAACGCTACCTATGCAACTCGGCACAGCCTGAGAAACTAACTAGCCTGAAGATAGAAAAATAAGCCTACCTTGCCTCAGAGAAATACCCCAAAGGAAAAGGCAGCCCCCCACATATAATGACTGTGAGTAAGATGAAAAGACAAACGTAGGGATGAAATAGATTCAGCAAAGTGAGGCCCGATATTCTAGACAGAACGAGGATAGGAAAGATAACTTTGCGGTCTACACAAAACCCTAAAGAAAACCACGCAAAGGGGGCAAAAAGACCCTCCGTACCGAACTAACGGCACGGAGGTACACCCCTTGCGTCCCAGAGCTTCCAGCAAAACAAATAGACAAGCTGGACAGAAAAAATAGCAACAATTAGCAAAGAAGCACTTAGCTATGCAGAGCAGCAGGCCACAGGAATGATCCAGAGATACACAAGTCCAACACTGGAACATTGACAGGAAGCATGGATCAAAGCATTAGGTGGAGTTAAGTAGAGAAGCAGCTAACGAGCTCACCAGATCACCTGAGGGAGGAAACTCAGAAGCTGCAGTACCACTTTCCTCCACAAACGGAAGCTCCCAGAGAGAATCAGCCGAAGTACCACTTGTGACCACAGGAGTGAACTCTGCCACAGAATTCACAACACATTTGGTGCCGCTTCCACGGTTACCTTCTGCACGGGCCTTGGTGTTGTTGTTCATAAAACATATTTTCCGCTTACATGGAATGCCTAATAAAATTGTCAGCGACCGGGGTCCCCAGTTTGCGTCTCGGTTTTGGAGAGAGCTCTGCCGTTTACTCAGCATAGAGCTGAATCTCTCCTCTGCATATCATCCCGAGACGAATGGGTTGGTAGAGAGAACCAACCAGACTCTGGTGACATACTTGCGGCATTTTGTCTCTGCTAGGCAGGATGACTGGGCATCTTTGCTACCTTGGGCGGAATTTGCATTGAACAACGCCGTAGCCGATTCCACTGGTCAGACTCCTTTTCTCCTTAATTACGGCCAGCATCCGCGTGTCCCTGTGCCCATGCCCGTGTCATCCACCGATTCTAGGGTGGCAGACTGGGCGGTGGAGGCACGTGACATCTGGAACCGCACTCAGGATGCCATCCGGGCCTCCAAGGAGAGAATGAGGGTTTCTGTTGTGAATTCTGTGGCCAAGCTCCCTCCTGTGGTCGTGAGTGGTACTGCGGCTGGTTCTGTCTATAAGCTTCCTTTGGTGGATGAGAGTGGTACTGCGGCTTCTGAGTTTCCTTCCTCAGGTGATGAGGCTAAGTCGTTAGGTGCTGCTCTATTTAACTCCACCTGGTGCTTTGATCCTGGCCTCCAGTCTATGTTCTAGTATTGGTCTTGCTTCCTCCTGGATCGTTCCTGTGGCCTCTCTATCCTGCATAAGCTAAGTTCTGCTTGTGTAATTTTTGTTTGCTATATTTTCTGTCCAGCTTGCTATATTGGTTTTTTCTTGCTTGCTGGAGGCTCTGAGACGCAGAGGGAGCACCTCCGTACCGTTAGTCGGTGCGGAGGGTCTTTTTGCCCCTCTGCGTGGTGGTTTGTAGGTTTTTGTGTTGACCGCAAAGCTATCTTTCCTATCCTCGGTCTATTCAGTAAGTCGGGCCTCACTTTGCTAAATCTATTTCATCTCTGTGTTTGTATTTCATCTTTACTCACAGTCATTATATGTGGGGGGCTGCCTTTTCCTTTGGGGAATTTCTCTGAGGCAAGGTAGGCTTATTTTTCTATCTTCAGGGCTAGTTAGTTTCTCAGGCTGTGCCGACTTGCATAGGGAGCGTTAGGCGCAATCCACGGCTACCTCTAGTGTGGTGTGTTAGGATTAGGGATTGCGGTCAACAGAGTTTCCACGTCTCAGAGCTTGTCCTATGTTTTTGGTAAATGTCAGGTCACCTTGTGTGCTCTGAACTTCAAGGTCCACTGTGGTTCTGAATTACCTGTTCATAACAGGTTTCGGCTGATACACATCGGCGCCCCGCTCCGACCTTTGCTCCTGGCGACTTAGTGTGGCTCTCCGCCCGTAACATCAGGCTGTGAGTTGAGTCCACTAAGTTTGTGCCTCGCTACATTGGCCCGTTCAAGGTTCTGGAACAGGTCAATCCTGTGGTCTACTGTTTGGCTATTCCTCCACGCCTTGGTATCACCGATACTTTTCACGTTTCCCTCTTAAAGCCCGTTCATTTGTCCCGGTTTTCTGAGTCATCTGCCGGGACATCGGGTTCATCCACGGATGAGTTTGAGGTGAATGCTATCGTGGGGTGCAAGGTGGTACGTGGCAAGAAATTTTATCTGGTGGACTGGAAGGGTCACGGCCCAGAGGATAGAACCTGGGAGCCTGTGGAGCACATTCGGGCTCCGCTGCTCATTGCAGCTTTTGAGCGTAGCGAGGCTCAGGAGGAGGGGGCCCTGGGAGGGGGGGGTAATGTTAAGAGTCGAGTTTCCTCTGCTGCACAGGGGGAATCTCGATCCCTGTCTGCTGCGGTCTCCCATTCTGCATCGGCCACAGTGGAGCCTGCTCAGCGGAGACGTCGCTCCCAGTGTCTCACTGAGACTGGTACTGTGCAAAGGGTTACTACTGCCTCTCCAGGCTCTGCTATGGTACCCTGCACTGATCTGCAGCGAGCAGGCTTTTCTGGGTCTACGTCCTGCTTTGCACACACTGAGCATGCCCAGGGCAAGATCTCTCAGTGGAGATCTAGGGTCACATGCTCAGGAAGGTCCTGTAGGTGCTAGGACTTAGTCCTGCTTTGCACACACTGAGCATGCCCAGGGCAAGATCTCTCAATGGAGATCTAGGGTCACATGCTCAGGTACTGCTGCAAATCCATTGGTCCTTCTTTGAAGGGTCCTGAATGTGCTGCAGCTATATAAGCTTCGCATGACTGCACGGCCATGCGCTAGTATACTATTGTTATCATGTGTGTGTTGATGAGTGCAAGTCGTTCCTTAAAAAACCCATCCCTTGTGTATGACTGTTCGCGTAAGGTGTATGGCTGCAATCTAGCGCCCGGCTGAACTCACAGCCTTAACAAACGAAGCAGCGTCTAACTGCTGTGACTGCCAGTGCAGCGCTGTGGGCTATTAGTGCGCTTACCTTACCCTAGTCTGGGTGGTTAGTGGCGTCCGCTAGTGTGGCACAGCATACACTTCTGTGCATAATAGTTACCTCTGCTACCCCTATTGTGGTGTCGATCGCAAGAGGTCTACACTAACTCTAATCCTGTGTCCTGGGATAGAGTTCTGTGGTTCCTTGCTTGCGCTCTCTGTGCGGTACCCCGACCCTGTGACTTAACAGGGATTGCTTCCTTCACACAGGGTGAAGTTAACCCGTGTGTGTAATCTCATTGTACCGCCATTTAGTGCCACCATTCACTTAGCAGCAGGTTCTTTCCTGCACGGTGGATCCCGGGTGGCGAACGCACCAATCTTACTTAATAAATATATTCGGGGCGTTCCGCCAACCCTAACACAATGTCAGTGGCAGAACGTCACTGCCAGATATACGACAAACAGAACTGACGTATAGAAACTTGTTGGCAATTTAACTCTCCCTTTTTTGGGGGGAGAATGCTGCAAAAAACAGGCCCAGTGTATTACACCACACAATGTCAGTGGCAGAACGTGGCTGAAAGATATACGACAAACAGAACTGACGTATAAAAACTTGTGGGCAATTTAAATCTCCCTTTTTTTGGGGGGAGAATGTAGCAAAAAACAGGCCCAGTGTATTACACTACACAATGTCAGTGGCAGAACGTGGCTGCCAGATATACGACCAACAGAACTGACATATAGAAACGTTTTGGCAATTTAAAACTCCTTTTTTGGGGGGGAGAATGCAGCAAAAAAACAGGCCCAGTGTATTACACTACACAATGTAAGTGGCAGAACGTGGCTTCCAGATATGCGACAAACAGAACTGCCATATAGAAACTTGTTGGCAATTTAACTCTCCCTTTTTTGGTGGGAGAATGTTGCAAAAAACAGGCCTAGTGTATTACACTACACAATGTCAGTGGCAGAACGTGGCTGCCAGATAAACGACCAACAAAACTGACATATAGAAACTTGTTGGCAATGTAACTCTCCCTTTTTTTGGTGGGAGAATGCTGCAAAAACCAGGCGCAGTGTATTACACTACACAATGTCAGTGGCAGAACGTGGCTGCCAGATATACAACAAACAGAGCTGACGTATAGAAACTTGTGGGCAATTTAAATCTCCCTTTTTTGGGGGGAGAATGTAGCAAAAAACAGGCCCAGTGTATTACACTAAACAATGTAAGTGGCTGAACGTGGCTGCCAGATATACGACCAACAGAACTGACGTATAGAAACTTGTTGGCAATTTAACTCTCCCTTTTTTGGGGGGAGAATGTAGCAAGAAACAGGCCCAGTGTATTACACTACACAATGTCAGTGGCAGAACGTGGCTGCCAGATATACGACCAACAGAACTGACGTATAGAAACTTTTTGGCAATTTAAAACTCCCCTTTTTTGGGGGGGAGAATGCAGCAAAAACAGGCCCAGTGTATTACACTACACAATTTAAGTGGCACAACGTGGCAGGCAGATATACGACAAACAGAACTGTTGTATAGAAACGTTTTGGCAATTTAAAACTCCCTTTATTTGGGTCGAGAAAGCAGCAAAAAAACAGGCTCTGTGTATTACACTACACAATGTAAGTGGCAGAACGTGGCTGCCAGATATACGACAAACAGAACTGACGTATAGAAACTTGGTGGCAATTTAACTCTCCCTTTTTTGGGGGGAGAATGCTGCAAAAAACAGGCCCAGTGTATTACACTACACAATGTCAGTGGCAGAACGTGGCTGCCAGATAAACGACCAACAGAACTGACATATAGAAACTTGTTGGCAATGTAACTCTCCCTTTTTTTGGTGGGAGAATGCTGCAAAAAACAGGCCCAGTGTATTACACTACACAATGTCAGTGGCAGAACGTGGCTGCCAGATATACGACAAACAGAGCTGACGTATAGAAACTTGTGGGCAATTTAAATCTCCCTTTTTTGGGGGGAGAACATAGCAAAAAACAGGCCCAGTGTATTACACTACACAATGTAAGTGGCAGAACGTGGCTGGCAGATATACGACAAACAGAACTGACGTATAGAAACTTGTTGGCAATTTAACTCTCCCTTTTTTGGGGGGAGAATTGTTGTGAATTCTGTGGCTGAATTCACTCCTGTGGTCACAAGTGGTGCTGCAGCTTCTGGGCTTCCTCCCTCAGGTGTTCTGGTGAGCTCGTTGGCTGCTTTGTTATTTAACTCCACCTGATTCTGTCTTCCTTGCTCCTTGTCAATGTTCCAGTGTTGGATCTGAGCTTTGGATCTTTCCTGTGGCCTGCTGCTCTGCTTAGATAAGTACTTCTTTGCTTTTGTTGCTATTTTGTCTGTCCAGCTTGTCTATTTGTTTTGCTGGAAGCTCTGAGACGCAAAGGGTGTACCGCCGTGCCGTTAGTTCGGCACGGTGGGTCTTTTTGCCCCCTTTGCGTGGTTTTTTGCTTTAGGGTTTTTTGTAGACTGCAAAGTTCTCTTTGCTATCCTCGCTCTATCTAGAATATCGGGCCTCACTTTGCTGAATCTATTTCATCCCTACGTTTTGTCTTTTCCTCTTGCTAACAGTCATTATATGTGGGGGGCTGCCTTTTCCTTTGGGGTATTTCTCTGAGGCAAGCCAGGTTTGTATTTCTATCTTCAGGCTAGTCAGTTCCTCAGGCTGTGCCGAGTTGCATAGGTAGTGTCAGGCGCAATCCACAGCTGCCTTTAGTTGTGTTTAGGATAGGTTCAGGTATTGCGGTCTACAGAGATTCCACGTCTCAGAGCTCGTTCTATTGTTTTTGGGTTATTGTCAGATCACTGTATGTGCTCTGATTGCTGGCACACTGTGTCACTGGATTGCGATCATAACAGAGAATGCTGCAAAAAACAGGCCCAGTGTATTACACTACACAATGTCAGTGGCAGAATGTGGATGCCAGATAAACGACCAACAGAACTGACGTATAGAAACTTGTTGGCAATTTCAATCTCCCTTTTTTGGGGGGGAGAATGTAGCAAAAAACAGGCCCAGTGTATTACACTACACAATGTCAGTGGCAGAACGTGGCTGCCAGATATACGACCAACAGAACTGACGTATAGAAACTTTTTGGCAATTTAACCCCTTCATGACCCAGCCTATTTTGACCTTAAAGACCTTGCCGTTTTTTGCAATTCTGACCAGTGTCCCTTTATGAGGTAATAACTCAGGAACGCTTCAACGGATCCTAGCGGTTCTGAGACTGTTTTTTTCGTGACATATTGGGCTTCATGTTAGTGGTAAATTTAGGTCAATAAATTCTGCGTTTATTTGTGATAAACACGGAAATTTGGCGAAAATTTTGAAAATTTCGCAATTTTCACATTTTGAATTTTTATTCTGTTAAACCAGAGAGATATGTGACACAAAATAGTTAATAAATAACATTTCCCACATGTTTACTTTACATCAACACACTTTTGTAAACAAAATTTTTTTTTGTTAGGAAGTTATAAGGGTTAAAATTTGTCATTTTTACAACGAAATTTACAAAACCATTTTTTTTAGGGACCACCTCACATTTGAAGTCAGTTTGAGGGGTCTATATGGCTGAAAATACCCAAAAGTGACACCATTCTAAAAACTGCACCCCTCAAGGTACTCAAAACCACATTCAAGAAGTTTATTAACCCTTCAGGTGCTTCACAGCAGCAGAAGCAACATGGAAGGAAAAAATGAACATTTAACTTTTTAGTCACAAAAATTATCTTTTAGCAACAATTTTTTTATTTTCCCAATGGTAAAAGGAGAAACTGAACCACGAAAGTTGTTGTCCAATTTGTCCTGAGTACGCTGATACCTCATATATGGGGGTAAACCACTGTTTGGGCGCACGGCAGGGCTTGGAAGGGAAGGAGCGCCATTTGACTGTTTGAATCAAAAATTGGCTCCACTCTTTAGCGGACACCATGTCAAGTTTGGAGAGCCCCCGTGTGCCTAAAAATTGGAGCTCCCCCACAAGTGACCCCATTTTGGAAACTAGACGCCCCAAGGAACTTATCTAGATGCTTAATGAGCACTTTGAACCCCCAGGTGCTTCACAAATTGATCCGAAAAAATGAAAAAGTACTTTTTTTTCACAAAAATTTTTTTTAGCCTCAATTATTTCATTTTCACATGGGCAACAGGATAAAATGGATCCTAAAATGTGTTGGGCAATTTCTCCTGAGTACACCAATACCTCACATGTGGGGGTAAACCACTGTTTGGGCACATGGTAAGGCTCGGAAGGGAAGGAGCGCCATTTGACTTTTTGAATGAAAAATTATTTCCATCGTTAGCGGACACCATGTCACGTTTGGATAGCTCCTGTGTGCCTAAACATTGGCGCTCCCCCACAAGTGACCCCATTTTGGAAACTAGACCCCCCAAGGAACTTATTTAGATGCCTAGTGAGCACTTTAAACCCTCAGGTGCTTCACAAATTGATCTGTAAAAATGAAAAAGTACTTTTTTTTCACAAAAAAATTCTTTTCGCCTCAATTTTTTCATTTTCACATGGGCAATAGGATAAAATGGATCATAAAATTTGTTGGGCAATTTCTCCCGAGTACGTCAATACCTCATATTTGGGGGTAAACCACTGTTTGGGCACTCAGCAGGGCTCGGAAAGGAAGGCGCGCCATTTGACTTTTTGAATGGAAAATTAGCTCCAATTGTTAGCGGACACCATGTCGCGTTTGGAGAGCCCCTGTGTGCCTAAACATTGGAGCTCCCCCACAAGTGACCCCATTTTGGAAACTAGACCCCCCAAGGAACTTATCTAGATGCATATTGAGCACTTTAAATCCCCAGGTGCTTCACAGAAGTTTATAACGCAGAGCCATGAAAATAAAAAATAATTTTTCTTTCCTCAAAAATGATTTTTTAGCCTGGAATTTCCTATTTTGCCAAGGATAATAGGAGAAATTGGACCCCAAATATTGTTGTCCAGTTTGTCCTGAGTACGCTGATACCCCATATGTGGGGGTAAACCACTGTTTGGGCGCACGGCAGGGCTCGGAAGGGATGGCATGCCATTTGGCTTTTTAAATGGAAAATTAGCTCCAATCATTAGCGGACACCATGTCACGTTTGGAGAGCCCCTGTGTGCCTAAACATTGGAGATCCCCCAGAAATGACACCATTTTGGAAACTAGACCCCCAAAGGAACTAATCTAGATGTGTGGTGAGGACTTTGAACCCCCAAGTGCTTCACAGAAGTTTATAACGCAGAGCCATGAAAATAAAAAATAAAAATTATTTTCTCAAAAATGATCTTTTAGCCTGCAATTTTTTATTTTCCCAAGGGTAACAGGAGAAATTTTACCCCAAAAGTTGTTGTCCAGTTTCTCCTGAGTACGCTGATACCCCATATGTGGGGGTAAATCACTGTTTGGGCACATGCCGGGGCTCGGAAGTGAAGTAGTGACGTTTTGAAATGCAGACTTTGATGGAATGCTCTGTGGGCGTCACGTTGCGTTTGCAGAGCCCCTGATGTGGCTTAACAGTAGAAACCCCCCACAAGTGACCCCATTTTGGAAACTAGACCCCCAAAGGAACTTATCTAGATGTGTGGTGAGCACTTTGAACCCCCAAGTGCTTCATAGAAGTTTATAATGCAGAGCCGTGAAAATAATAAATACGTTTTCTTTCCTCAAAAATAATTATTTAGCCCAGAATTTTTATTTTCCCAAGGGTTACAGAAGAAATTGGACCCCAATAGTTGTTGTCCAGTTTCTCCTGAGTACGCTGATACCCCATGAGTGGGGGTAAACCACTGTTTGGGCACACGTCGGGGCTCAGAAGGGAAGTAGTGACTTTTGAAATGCAGACTTTGATGGAATGGTCTGCGGGTGTCACGTTGCGTTTGCAGAGCCCCTGGTGTGCCTAAACAGTAGAAACCCCCACAAGTGACCCCATTTTAGAAACTAGACCCCCCAAGGAACTTATCTAGATATGTGGTGAGCACTTTGAACCCCCAAGTGCTTCACAGACGTTTACAACGCAGAGCCGTGAAAATAAATAATCATTTTTCTTTCCTCAAAAATTATGTTTTAGCAAGCATTTTTTTAGATTCACAAGGGTAACAGGAGAAATTGGACCCCAGTAATTGTTGCACAGTTTGTCCTGAGTATGCTGGTACCCCATATGTGGGGGTAAACCACTGTTTGGGCACACGTCAGGGCTCGGAAGTGAGGGAGCACCATTTGCCTTTTTGAATACGAGATTGGCTGGAATCAATGGTGGCGCCATGTTGCGTTTGGAGACCCCTGATGTGCCTAAACAGTGGAAACCCCTCAATTCTACCTCCAACACTAACCCCCCCACACCCCTAACCCTAATCCCAACTGTAGCCATAACCCTAATCACAACCCTAACCACAACCCTAATTCCAACCCTAACCCTAAGGCTATGTGCCCACGTTGCGGATTCGTGTGAGACATTTCCGCACCATTTTTGAAAAATCCGCGGGTAAAAGGCACTGCGTTTTACCTGCGGATTTTCCGCGGATTTCCAGTGTTTTTTGTGCGGATTTAACCTGCGGATTCCTATTGAGGAACAGGTGTAAAACGCTGCGGAATCCGCACAAAGAATTGACATGCTGCGGAAAATACAACGCAGCATTTCCGCGCGGTATTTTCCGCACCATGGGCACAGCGGATTTGGTTTTTCATATGTTTACATGGTACTGTACACCTGATGGAACACTGCTGCCAATCCGCAGCCAAATCCGCACCGTGTGCACATAGCCTAATTCTAAAGGTATGTGCACACGCTGCGGAAAACGCTGCGGATCCGCAGCAGTTTCCCATGAGTTTACAGTTCAATGTAAACCTACGGGAAACAAAAATCGCTGTACACATGCTGCGGAAAAACTGCACGGAAACGCAGCGGTTTACATTCCGCAGCATGTCACTTCTTTGTGCGGATTCCGCAGCGGTTTTACAACTGCTCCAATAGAAAATCGCAGTTGTAAAACCGCAGTGAAATGCGCAGAAAAAAACGCGGTAAATCCGCCATAAATCCGCAGCGGTTTAGCACTGCGGATTTATCAAATCCGCAGTGGAAAAATCCGCAGAGGACCAGAATACGTGTGCACATACCGAAACCCTAACCATAGCCCTAACCCTACCCCTAACCCTACCCCTAGCCCTAACCTTACCCCTAACCCTACCCCTAACCCTACCCCTACCCCTAACCCTACCCCTAACCCTACCCCTAACCCTAACCCTACCACTAACCCTAACCCTACCCCTAACCCTAACCCTAACCCTACCCCTAACCCTAACCCTACCCCTAACCCTAACCCTACCCCTACCCCTAACCCTAACCCTATTCTAACATTAGTGGAAAAAAAAAATTTCTTTATTTTTTTATTGTCCTTACCTATGGGGGTGACAAAGGGGGGGGTCATTTATTATTTTTTTTATTTTGATCACTGAGATATAATCTATCTCAGTGATCAAAATGCACTTTGGAACGAATCTGCCGGCCGGCAGATTCGGCGGGCGCACTGCGCATGCGCCCGCCATTTTGGAAGATGGCGGCGCCCAGGGAGAAGACGGAGGGGACCCTGGCTCGATCGGTAAGTATGATGGGGTGGGGGGGACCACGGGGGGGGGGATCGGAGCACGGGCGGGGGAATCGGAGCGCGGGAGGGGTGGAACGGAGCACGGGGGGCGTGGAACGGAGCACACGGGGGGGCTGGAATGGAGCACGGGGGGGTGGAACGGAGCACCGGGGGGGGGGTGGATCGGAGTGCAGGGGGGGTGATTGGAGCACGGGGGGGTGATTGGAGCACGGGGGGAGCGGACAAGAGCACGGGGGGGAGCTGAGCACTGGATGGAGGGGAGCCGGAGCAGTGTACCGGCCAGATCGGGGGGCTGGGGGGGCGATCGGTGGGGTGGGGTGGGGTGGGGGCACATTAGTATTTCCAGCCATGGCCGATGATATTTTAGCATCGGCCATGGCTGGATTGTAATATTTCACCCGTTATAATGGGTGAAATATTACAAATCGCTCTGATTGGCAGTTTCACTTTCAACAGCCAATCAGAGCGATCGTAGCCACGAGGGGGTGAAGCCACCCCCCCTGAGCTAAACTACCACTCCCCCTGTCCCTGCAGATCGGGTGAAATGGGAGTTAACCCTTTCACCCGGCCTGCAGGGACGCGATCTTTCCATGACGCCACATAGGCGTCATGGGTCGGATTGGCACCGACTTTCATGACGCCTACGTGGCGTCATGGGTCGGGAAGGGGTTAAAACTCCCCTTTTTGGGGGCAGAATGCTGCAAAAACAGGCCCAGTGTATTACACTACACAATGTAAGTGGCACAACGTGGCTGGCAGATATACGACAAACAGAACTGACGTACAGAAACTTTTTGGAGGTTTAAAACTCCTTTTTTGGGGGGAGAATGCAGCAAAAAAACAGGCTCAGTGTATTACACTACACAATGTAAGTGGCAGAACGTGGTTGGCAGATATATCAAAAAATACAAGGGCTGTAGTACATTTTCAATTTCCCTACAATGATCAAAGGACAAGTATGGCAGCAATAAAAATGACTGCTGCACACAAAAGAGTGTGGACAAAGAAACAAGAGAACTGTGCAGAAAGGAGCAACAGGATTTTTGCTTTAAAAAAAAGTTGGTTTGCACAGCGGTGTACAAACAGCAATGCAGCTATTAGGGAGCCTTATAGAGCAGCCTAATAAGCTACAGTGCTGATGCACAAAAAAAAATCCACTGTCCCTGCAAAGAAAAGGTGGTGTTGGACAGTGAAAATCGCTACAGCACAAACAGTTTTGGGGTTAATCTTCCCTCCCTAACTATATCCCTTCTTCTGTTGAAGCTGCGGCAACCTCTCCCTGTGCTAAGATCAGCAGAAGTAAGATGGCGGTCGGCGTGCCCTTTATAGCCCCTGTGACGCCGCAGAAAGCAAGCCAATCACTGCCATGCCCTTCTCTAAGATGGTGGGGACCGAGACCTATGTCATCACGCTGCCCACACTCTTCGTTCTCCTTCATTGGCTGAGAAATGGCGCTGAAAGCGTCATACGAAACGTGATTTTGGTGCACAGATGGCCGACCTCATGGCCGATCCCACAGTGGGATCAGGTCGGGTTTCACGAAACCCGACTTTGCCAAAAATCGGCGATTTTTTAAATTGTCCGATCCGTTTCGCTCAACCCTAGCTCTCACCCATATCTGCCTCTGTGGCGTCACACATGGTGCCTATAACAGTCAGAACCGAAAACTAGAGTGGACCCTCTGGACCGTGGGAGACCTACCCCTGGGCGAGCGGACCTAGAGAACCGACCCCTATACAGGGACCGTCAGGGGCAGGCCCAGAGGTCACTAACCTGTTGTGAATTCTGTGGCTGAATTCACTCCTGTGGTCACAAGTGGTACTGCAGCTTCTGAGCTTCCTCCCTCAGGTGTTCTGGTGAGCTCGTTGGCTGCTTTGTTATTTAACTCCACCTGATTCTGTCTTCCTTGCTCCTAGTCAATGTTCCAGTGTTGGATCTGAGCTTCTGGATCTTTCCTGTGGCCTGCTGCTCTGCTTAGATAAGTGCTTCTTTGCTTTTGTTGCTATTTTTTCTGTCCAGCTTGTCTATTCATTTTGCTGGAAGCTCTGAGACGCAAAGGGTGTACCGCCGTGCCGTTAGTTCGGCACGGTGGGTCTTTTTGCCCCCTTTGCGTGGTTTTTTGCTTTAGGGTTTTTTGTAGACTGCAAAGTTCTCTTTGCTATCCTCGCTCTATCTAGAATATCGGGCCTCACTTTGCTGAATCTATTTCATCCCTACATTTTGTCTTTTCATCTTGCTAACAGTCATTATATGTGGGGGGCTGCCTTTTCCTTTGGGGTATTTCTCTGAGGCAAGTCAGGCTTGTATTTCTATCTTCAGGCTAGTCAGTTTCTCAGGCTGTGCCGAGTTGCATAGGTAGTGTCAGGCGCAATCCACAGCTGCCTTTAGTTGTGTTTAGGACAGGTTCAGGTATTGCGGTCTACAGAGATTCCACGTCTCAGAGCTCGTTCTATTGTTTTTGGGTATTGTCAGATCACTGTATGTGCTCTGATTGCTGGCACACTGTGTCACTGGATTGCAATCATAACAGTACTAGGAGCCAAAACTAATGATTCTCAATAGAGGGAAAAAAGAAGTTCTGACATCATTTTTTTTTCTCAGCTCTGTGTTCAATTTTTTTTTTTTTTTTCCCCCTAGACATTTGGGTGTTTCAGGACACAGGTGTGGACATGGATATTCAGGGTCTGTGCTCTTCAATGGATAATCTCGTTATAAATGTACAAAGGATTCAAGATACTATTGATCAGAAATCTATGTTAGAACCAAGAATTCCTATTCCTGATTTGTTTTTTGGTGATAGAACTAAGTTTCTTAGTTTCAAAAATAATTGTAAGCTATTTCTGGCCTTGAAACCTCATTCTTCTGGTAATCCTGTTCAACAGGTTTTGATTATTATTTCTTTTTTGCGCGGCGACCCTCAGGACTGGGCATTTTCTCTTGCGCCAGGAGACCCTGCATTGAGTAATGTCAATGCGTTTTTCCTGGCGCTTGGATTACTGTACGATGAGCCTAATTCAGTGGATCAGGCTGAGAAAAATTTGCTGGCTTTGTGTCAGGGTCAGGATGATATAGAAGTATATTGTCAGAAATTTAGGAAGTGGTCAGTACTCACTCTGTGGAATGAATCTGCACTGGCAGCTTTGTTCAGAAAGGGTCTCTCTGAGGCTCTTAAGGATGTCATGGTGGGTTTTCCTATGCCTGCTGGTTTGAATGAGTCTATGTCTTTGGCCATTCAGATCGGTCGACGCTTGCGCGAGCGTAAATCTGTGCACCATTTGGCGGTATTGTCGGAGATTAAACCTGAGCCTATGCAGTGCGATAGGACTATGACCAGAGTTGAACGGCAAGAACACAGACGTCTGAATGGGCTGTGTTTCTACTGTGGTGATTCCACTCATGCTATTTCTGATTGTCCTAAGCGCACTAAGCGGTTCGATAGGTCTGCCGTCATTGGTACTGTACAGTCCAAATTCCTTCTGTCCATTACCTTGATATGCTCTTTGTCATCATATTCTGTCATGGCGTTTGTGGATTCAGGCGCTGCCCTGAATCTGATGGATTTGGATTATGCTAAACGTTGTGGGTTTTTCTTAGAGCCTTTGCGGGTTCCTAGTCCGTTGAGAGGAATTGATGCTACACCTTTGGCCAAGAATAAACCTCAGTACTGGACCCAGCTGACCATGTGCATGGATCCTGCACATCAGGAAGTTATTCGCTTTCTGGTGCTACATAATCTGCATGATGTGGTCGTGTTGGGGTTGCCATGGCTGCAAACCCATAATCCAGTTTTGGATTGGAACTCTATGTCGGTATCCAGCTGGGGTTGTCAGGGGGTACATGGTGATGTTCCATTTTTGTCAATTTCGTCATCCACTCCTTCTGAGGTCCCAGAGTTCTTGTCTGATTATCAGGATGTATTTGAAGAGCCCAAGTCCGATGCCCTACCTCCGCATAGGGATTGTGATTGTGCTATCAATTTGATTCCTGGTAGTAAATTCCCTAAAGGTCGATTATTTAATTTATCCGTGCCTGAACACGCCGCTATGCGCAGTTATGTGAAGGAATCCCTGGAGAAGGGACATATTCGCCCATCGTCATCACCACTGGGAGCAGGGTTCTTTTTTGTAGCCAAGAAGGATGGTTCGCTGAGACCGTGTATTGATTACCGCCTTCTTAATAAGATCACTGTTAAATTTCAGTATCCCTTGCCATTGTTATCTGACTTGTTTGCTCGGATTAAGGGGGCTAGTTGGTTCACTAAGATAGATCTTCGTGGTGCATATAATCTGGTGAGAATCAGGCAAGGAGATGAATGGAAAACTGCATTTAATACGCCCGAGGGTCATTTTGAGTATCTAGTGATGCCGTTCGGACTTGCCAATGCTCCATCTGTGTTTCAGTCTTTTATGCATGACATCTTCCGTGAGTATCTGGATAAATTCCTGATTGTTTACTTGGATGACATTTTGATCTTCTCAGATGATTGGGAGTCTCATGTGAAGCAGGTCAGAATGGTTTTCCAGGTCCTGCGTGCTAATTCTTTGTTTGTGAAGGGATCAAAGTGTCTCTTCGGTGTGCAGAAAGTTTCATTTTTGGGGTTCATCTTTTCCCCTTCTACTATCGAGATGGATCCGGTTAAGGTCCAGGCCATCCAGGATTGGACTCAGCCGACATCTCTGAAAAGTCTGCAAAAGTTCCTGGGCTTTGCTAATTTTTATCGTCGCTTCATCTGTAATTTTTCTAGCATTGCCAAACCATTGACCGATTTGACCAAGAAGGGTGCTGATTTGGTTAATTGGTCTTCTGCTGCTGTGGAAGCTTTTCAGGAGTTGAAGCGTCGTTTTTGTTCTGCCCCTGTGTTGTGTCAGCCAGATGTTTCTCTTCCCTTCCAGGTCGAGGTTGATGCTTCTGAGATTGGAGCAGGGGCGGTTTTGTCACAGAGAGGTTCTGGTTGCTCCGTGTTGAAGCCATGTGCTTTCTTTTCCAGGAAATTTTCGGCTGCTGAGCGTAATTATGATGTGGGCAACCGAGAGTTGCTGGCCATGAAGTGGGCATTCGAGGAGTGGCGTCATTGGCTTGAAGGAGCTAAGCATCGCGTGGTGGTATTGACTGATCATAAGAACCTTACTTATCTCGAGTCTGCCAAGCGCTTGAATCCTAGACAGGCCCGTTGGTCGTTATTTTTTGCCCGCTTCGATTTTGTGATTTCGTACCTTCCGGGCTCTAAAAATGTGAAGGCGGATGCTCTGTCTAGGAGTTTTGTGCCCGACTCTCCGGGTTTATCTGAGCCGGCGAGTATCCTCAAGGAAGGAGTCATTGTTTCTGCCATCTCCCCTGATTTGCGGCGAGTGTTGCAAAAATTTCAGGCGAATAAACCTGATCGTTGTCCGGCGGAGAAACTGTTCGTCCCTGATAGGTGGACTAGTAAAGTTATCTCTGAACTTCATTGTTCGGTCTTGGCTGGTCATCCTGGAATCTTTGGTACCAGAGAGTTAGTGGCTAGATCCTTCTGGTGGCCATCTCTGTCACGGGATGTACGTACTTTTGTGCAGTCCTGTGGGATTTGTGCTAGGGCTAAGCCCTGCTGTTCACGTGCCAGTGGGTTGCTTTTGCCCTTGCCGGTCCCAAAGAGGCCTTGGACACATATTTCGATGGATTTCATTTCTGACCTTCCCGTTTCTCAAAAGATGTCAGTCATTTGGGTGGTCTGTGATCGCTTTTCTAAAATGGTCCATCTGGTGCCCTTGGTTAAATTGCCTTCCTCCTCTGATTTGGTGCCTTTGTTCTTCCAGCATGTGGTTCGTTTGCATGGCATTCCTGAGAATATTGTTTCTGACAGAGGTTCCCAGTTTGTTTCAAGGTTTTGGCGAGCATTTTGTGGTATGATGGGCATTGACCTATCTTTTTCCTCGGCTTTCCATCCTCAGACTAATGGCCAGACCGAACGAACCAATCAGACCTTGGAAACATATCTGAGATGTTTTGTTTCTGCAGACCAGGATGATTGGGTGTCCTTTTTGCCGTTGGCTGAGTTCGCCCTTAATAATCGGGCCAGCTCGGCTACCTTGGTCTCTCCATTTTTCTGCAATTCTGGGTTCCATCCTCGTTTCTCTTCAGGACAGGTTGAGTCTTCGGATTGTCCTGGTGTGGATTCTGTGGTGGACAGGTTGCAGCAGATCTGGACTCAGGTAGTGGACAATTTGACCTTGTCCCAGGAGAAGGCTCAACTTTTCGGTAATCGCAGACGCCGTGTGGGTCCCCGACTTCGTGTTGGGGATCTGGTTTGGTTATCTTCTCGTCATGTTCCTATGAAGGTTTCCTCTCCTAAATTTAAACCTCGTTTTATTGGTCCGTATAGGATTTCTGAGATTCTCAATCCTGTGTCTTTTCGTCTGACCCTCCCAGACTCCTTTTCCATACATAATGTATTCCATAGGTCGTTGTTGCGGAGATACGTGGCACCTATGGTTCCATCTGTTGAGCCTCCTGCCCCGGTTTTGGTGGAGGGGGAATTGGAGTATATTGTGGAGAAAATTTTGGATTCTCGTGTTTCTAGACGGAAACTCCAGTATCTGGTTAAATGGAAGGGTTATGCTCAGGAAGATAATTCCTGGGTTTTTGCCTCTGATGTCCATGCTCCAGATCTTGTTCGTGCCTTTCATGTGGCTCATCCTGGTCGGCCTGGGGGCTCTGGTGAGGGTTCGGTGACCCCTCCTCAAGGGGGGGGTACTGTTGTGAATTCTGTGGCTGAATTCACTCCTGTGGTCACAAGTGGTACTGCAGCTTCTGAGCTTCCTCCCTCAGGTGTTCTGGTGAGCTCGTTGGCTGCTTTGTTATTTAACTCCACCTGATTCTGTCTTCCTTGCTCCTAGTCAATGTTCCAGTGTTGGATCTGAGCTTCTGGATCTTTCCTGTGGCCTGCTGCTCTGCTTAGATAAGTGCTTCTTTGCTTTTGTTGCTATTTTTTCTGTCCAGCTTGTCTATTCATTTTGCTGGAAGCTCTGAGACGCAAAGGGTGTACCGCCGTGCCGTTAGTTCGGCACGGTGGGTCTTTTTGCCCCCTTTGCGTGGTTTTTTGCTTTAGGGTTTTTTGTAGACTGCAAAGTTCTCTTTGCTATCCTCGCTCTATCTAGAATATCGGGCCTCACTTTGCTGAATCTATTTCATCCCTACGTTTTGTCTTTTCATCTTGCTAACAGTCATTATATGTGGGGGGCTGCCTTTTCCTTTGGGGTATTTCTCTGAGGCAAGTCAGGCTTGTATTTCTATCTTCAGGCTAGTCAGTTTCTCAGGCTGTGCCGAGTTGCATAGGTAGTGTCAGGCGCAATCCACAGCTGCCTTTAGTTGTGTTTAGGATAGGTTCAGGTATTGCGGTCTACAGAGATTCCACGTCTCAGAGCTCGTTCAATTGTTTTTGGGTATTGTCAGATCACTGTATGTGCTCTGATTGCTGGCACACTGTGTCACTGGATTGCAATCATAACACTAACCCACGGTGGAGTACCTAGAGGGACGGCTCCAGGAAGGAAGAAAATAGAGTCCGAGATGCTGGAAAGGAAGTACTGACGGGAGACCCAGGAAGACTGCAGACGATCAGGAGGGCATGGAAGCTGGAACGGAGGGAGACTGAGGAAAAAGACAAAGGGTAGAAAAATAAGACACTAGGAAAGGGAGCGACCAGGAACAACAAAAGAAACCGGGAGGAACAAACGAACGGGGAACGAAGGCAATGAACCTAGCGTAACGAGAACAATACACTAAGCTGGAAGGGCCAGACGAGACAGCATAAGCTATGACAATCAGGTGCAGAAAGACAGGAGAACCTGCCTCTTATAGCTGGAGCAGGAACGGGATTGGTGCAGAGGTTACTGACCTGGCTGACCCTAGGAAGGAGAAGCAGGAGAGACGCGCCTGCGTCCTCCAGAGAATCCCGAGCACCTGCGCAGTCCCTGCACACTTCCAAGAGAGCCTGGCACCGGAAGTGATGTAGAGGACTTGACCCGTCCGGACCCGGAAGCAAAGCGCCGTGAACGCGCAGCAGCAGCAGGGAGAGAAGGACCGACGCGCCTGGACCTAAGGGCAGAGCGACTGGAGTGTGCCGTGACAGCTTCAGGCGCCGTAACCGAGGAGGAAGAGGAGCGACGCAGGGCAGCGTCGGATGTAGTAACAGTACCCCCCTCCTTACAACTCCCCCTACGCAAACTGGCAAAAAATTTACAAAGAATACGAGGGGCATTAATATTCTCCCGAGGTTCCCAAGATCTCTCCTCAGGGCCAAAACCCTTCCAAACCACCAAGAAATAATCTTTACCATGAACTTTCTTAACAGCCAAAATATCCTTCACCTCAAAGACGTTGTCAGTGCTAACTGGTAGAGAAGAGGAGCTAGATGAAGGATGAAAGCGGTTAATGATTGTAGGTTTAAGAAGAGAGACATGAAAGGTATTGGGAATATGGAGCGAGGCAGGCAATTTCAGCTTGTAAGCAACCTCGTTGACTCGATGCAGAATCTCAAACGGACCAATGAAACGTGGACCAAGTTTGTAGGATGGGATCTTGAGTCTGATGAATCTCGAAGAAAGCCAGACCTTATCACCAAGCAAGAAAGAAGGTGGATCTAAACGCCTCTTGTCAGCTTGTCTTTTCATTCTTAAAGATGCTTTGTCGAGCGTCTTCTTGACTTCACTCCAGATTGTGGAAAACTCTAAAGCTAAAGAATCGGCTGCCGGAACACCGGAGGCAGGAGAGACTGGTAGAGGCACACCAGGATGCTGTCCGTATACAACAAAGAAAGGAGTCCTGACTGAAGCTTCACTGGAATGGTTATTGTATGAAAACTCTGCCCAAGGGAGAAGATTAACCCAGTCATTATGATGAGCATTAGTGAAGTGTCGCTGATAGGCGGCCAAGGTCTGGTTGGTTCGTTCAGCTTGACTGTTAGTCTGAGGGTGATACGCGGAAGAAAAGTCTAGAGACACCCTTAACAGTTTGCACAGAGCTCTCCAAAAGCGGGAAGTAAATTGTACTCCTCTGTCTGACACGATGTGAAGAGGGAAACCATGCAGTTTGAAGATGTTCTGGATAAAAATGTCCGCCAACTCAGGAGCAGAGGGTAAACCGGGCAACGAGATAAAGTGAGCCATCTTCGAGAACCTGTCCACCACGACAAGAATAACTGTACATCCAGATGAGCTGGGTAAGTCGGTAATAAAATCCATGGCAATATGTTGCCAAGGAGCAGATGGTACAGGGAGAGGAAGCAGACCTCCAAATGGTAGTTGTCTGGGTACCTTGTTCTTAGCACAAGAGGGACAAGACGCGACAAATTCTTTGACGTCTTGACGTAAGGTGGGCCACCAGTAATACCGGGAGATGAGGAGGAAGGTCTTCTTGGAGCCAGCGTGCCCCGCCAATTTAGAGAAATGTCCCCAAGATAACACTTTTCTAGTGTCGCAATCCGAGACCAAGGTCCTACACGGAGGAGGATGAATCAACTGTATGGGAGCTACAGTCAAGACCTTGGAGGGATCAATGATGTGTGTAGGTTAAGGCCCCGTCACACATAGCGACGCTGCAGCGATACCGACAACGATCCGGATCGCTGCAGCGTCGCTGTTTGGTCGCTGGAGAGCTGTCACACAGACAGCTCTCCAGCGACCAACGATCCCGAGGTCCCCGGTAACCAGGGTAAACATCGGGTAACTAAGCGCAGGGCCGCGCTTAGTAACCCGATGTTTACCCTGGTTACCATCGTTAAAGTAAAAAAAAAACAAACGCTACATACTTACCTACCGCTGTCTGTCCCCGGCGCTCTGCTTCTCTGGTCTGGCTGTGAGCACAGGGGCCGGAAAGCAGAGCGGTGACGTCACCGCTCTGCTTTCCGGCTGACCGGCGCTCACAGCCAGACCAGAGAAGCAGAGCGCCGGGGACAGACAGCGGTAGGTAAGTATGTAGCAATTGTTTTTTTTTACTTTAACGATAGTAACCAGGGTAAACATCGGGTTACTAAGCGCGGCCCTGCGCTTAGTTACCCGATGTTTACCCTGGTTACCAGCGAAGACATCGCTGAATCGGCGTCACACACGCCGATTCAGCGATGTCAGCGGGACCTCAACGATCAAAAAATGGCCCAGGCCATTCCGACATGACCAGCGATCTCACAGCAGGGGCCTGATCGCTGGTACGTGTCACACATAGCGAGATCGCTACTGAGATCGCTGTTGCGTCACAAAACTTGTGACTCAGCAGCGATCTCGCTAGCGATCTCGCTAAGTGTGACGGGGCCTTTACTCTTCAGTATCAGATGGCTGAAAAGACCTAGATAGAGCATCTGCTTTTATGTTCTTAATGCCAGGCCGAAAGCGTAGCTCAAATTCGAAGCGGGCAAAAAACAGGGACCATCTGGCTTGTCGGGGATTTGCGCCATTTGCAGATACGCAAGATTTTTATGATCTGAAAAGATTACAAATGGATGTACAGATCCTTCTAGTAGATACCTCCATTCTTCCAAAGCCAACTTGATGGCCAACAACTCTCGATCCCCAATGGTATAGTTCCGTTCTGAAGTCGAAAAGGCTTTAGAGAAGAAACCACAAGGAACCATTCGACCTTCAGAAGTCCTTTGAGAGAGAACAGCTCCGGCACCCGTGGCAGAGGCGTCTACCTCCAGGATGAAGGGTTTGTTCACCTCCGGGTGATGCAAGACAGGAGCGGAAGAAAATGATTCTTTAAGCAAAGCAAAAGACCTCTCAGCCTCCGGAGTCCATTCTTTAGAGCAGGAGCTTTTACGAGTGAGAGAAGAAAGAGGATGGATCACTGACGAAAAATGCGGAATGAATTGCCTGTAGTAATTGGCAAATCCAATAAAGCGTTGGATGGCTTTTACACCGCAGGGTCGTGGCCAATTAAGGATGGCATTCACCTTTTCGGGATCCATCTTGAGACCAGAATCCGAAATGACGTATCCAAGAAATGGCAAGGAGGTTTGTTCAAAAACACATTTCTCGTACTTGGCATACAAGTGATTCTCCCAAAGGCGTTGCAGAACTTTGCGAACACTCCTTCGATGCGATGGAAGATCAGGAGAGAATACAAGGATGTCATCCAAATAAACTACCACGCACGTGTAGAGAAGGTCTCGGAAAATGTCGTTGACGAATTCTTGGAAAACCGCGAGAGCATTGCAGAGACCGAAGGGCATAACCAAATATTCGTAATGTCCATCCCGGGTGTTAAAGGCGGTCTTCCACTCGTCACCAGAGCGAATTCGGACTAAATTGTAAGCTCCTCGCAAGTCAAGCTTAGTAAAAATACGAGCTCCTCGAAGACGGTCAAAAAGTTCAGGTATTAAAGGCAAAGGATACCTATTCTTGACTGTAATGTTGTTTAATCCACGATAGTCAATACATGGTCGTAGAGATCCGTCTTTTTTCTTTACAAAGAAAAACCCTGCTCCTGCAGGGGAGGAAGACTTACGGATAAATCCTTTAGCCAAATTCTCTTGAATATACTCGGACATAGACTTGGTTTCTGCAGCCGAGAGAGAGAGATAAATTCTTCCTCTAGGATGAGAACAGCCGGGGAAGAGATCAATCGGACAATCATAGGAGCGATGTGGAGGAAGATTTTCAGCCTCCCTCTTGTCGAAGACGTCGGCATACGACCAATAGGAAGAAGGTAAACCAACCGGAACACTAGTGGTTTGAGGAGGAATCACAGGGCACACAGTCCATAGACATCGATCATGGCAAGTAGGGCCCCATCGTAGCACGTCTCCAGAACGCCAATTGAGAGTAGGCTCATGAAGTCGGAGCCACGGAAGTCCGAGCAAAAAGGCGTGAGAGAGACCAGGCAGAACATAAAAGGCGATCTTTTCACGATGAAGAGCCCCGATTTGAAATTCCACCTCTTCAGTGACTAGAGAAATTGCTTCCTGCAGAGGTCTTCCGTCCACCGATGCAACCAGGCGAGGAGAGTCCAATTAGAAAACTGGGATGCGAAGCCTCCGAGCCGCCTCAAGACCGATAAAATTGCCTGCCGCGCCCGAATCCACATACGCGACCTCGGAGGAACGACCCTGGTTGGAAACAAGCAAAACTGAAAGAGTCAAAGGTTGAGAGGAAACAGGATCACCTAGGGAGGCCTCTCTTACCTGTCCTAGGCGGAGGAGTTTTCCGGTCTATCAGGACAACTGCGAAGTAAATGAGCGGCACTTCCACAATAAAAACAGAGACCCTGGGTACGCCTCTCCTTATGGCGCTGCTCTGCCATTTTTAACAGATCCACTTGCATGGGTTCAGGAATAGGTGACGTAAAAGAAGTAGTGACGAGAACACGAGGACTACTAGACTGACGAAAAGTGGATGTAGATGGATTAGGTCTCCTCTCTCTGGCGGACTCACGAGACCGCTCTTGGAAGCGGAGATCTATCCGAGTAGCGAGGGAGATAAGATCCTCCAGGGTAGTTGGTGTATCACGTCCAGCAAGCTCGTCTTTAATCCGGCTGGACAGACCTCGCCAGAAAGCACCTACAAGAGCCTCATTGTTCCACACGAGCTCTAATGCCAACGTACGAAAACGAATGGCATATTGACCGACGGATAAGGATCCCTGACGTAAATTGAAGAGGGACTCAGTGGTGGAAGCCAAACGTCTGGGCTCGTCAAAAACCTTACGAAAGGTCTCAAGAAAATCCTCTAAGTGGGAGACTACGGGGTCATCATGTTACCATAATGGATTAATCCACGCTAAAGCCTCTCCCTCCAACTGAGACACAATAAACGCCACTCTAGCTCGATCCGAGGGGTACTGCTGGGGTAGAAGCTCAAAATGGAGGCGGCATTGGTTCAGAAACCCCCTGCAGAGCATAGTATCGCCTCCGTACCTAGGAGGTTTTCCCAGGTGAGGAGGAGGATGAGGAGGGGTCGAAGGACTGGTGTCAAGAGGGGACGCTAGCGCAGAAGCCGCTGGAGCAGACTGAAGGTTAAACAGGCGATCATCAATAGACGCCATGTAACTCAGCATGCGGGACTGAGTATCACGCTGCTGAGTGAGCTCCTGTTGGAGGCTTGCCAGCTGGGCGGCATTAACCAGATCAGCAGCTTGAAGAGAGGTCAAGCGTGACTCCATAGTTTTCATAAAGGCCATTATATGCTGCTGGTTATCACGTAAATGGGCCAATTCCTTCTGGGCCGAAAAAGGGGTACCTGCGGGGTCCATGGCCTGATTGTACTATAACGGTCAGAACCGAAAACTAGAGTGGACCCTCTGGACCGTGGGAGACCTACCCCTGGGCGAGCGGACCTAGGGACCGTCAGGGGCAGGCCCAGAGGTCACTTACCCACGGTGGAGTACCTAGAGGGACGGCTCCAGAAAGGAAGAAAGGACAGTCCGAGCTGCTGGAAAGGAAGTACTGACGGGAGACCCAGGAAGACTGCAGACGATCAGGAGGGCATGGAAGCTGGAAGGGAGGGAGACTGAGGAAAAAGACAAAGGGTAGAAAAATAAGACACTAGGAAAGGGAGCGACCAGGAACAACAAAAGAAACCGGGAGGAACAAATGAACGGGGAACGAAGGCAATGAACTGTTATGGACCTGGTGGTTAGGAGCACCCAGAACGACCTGATGGTTAAACTAACACAGAACAAGCTCTGGGAAGTGGGAGCTCTGCTGACCGCAACCCCTAATCCTATCACACACACTAGAAATAGCCGTGGAGCGTACCTAACTCGGCCTAGATGCCTCTTCACAGCCTAAGAGCTAACTAGCCCTAGAGATAGAAAATAAAGCCTACCTTGCCTCAGAGAAATTCCTCAAAGGAAAAGGCAGCCCCCCACATATATTGACTGTGAGTTAAGGTGAAAGTCACAAACACAGCAATGAAACAAGTTTCAGCAAAGGGAGGCCAGACTAACTAAACAGACTGAGGATAGGAAAGGTATATTTGCGGTCAGCACAAAAAACTACAAAAGACCACGCAGAGTGTGCAAAAAGACCTCCGCACCGACTCACGGTGCGGAGGTGCCACTCTGCATCCCAGAGCTTCCAGCTAGCAAGGCAAAATCATGAAAGCAAGCTGGACAAGAAAACAAAGAACAAATAATAAACTAGCAGGGACTTAGCTTCTGCTGGAGTAGACAGGTCACCCGAAAATTCCAAGAGCGAACTGAACCAGTACAAGAACATTGACAGCTGGCATGGAGTAATGATCTGAGTGGAGTTAAATAGAGCAGCCAGCCAAAGAATAAACTACATTTCAAAAACCTGACCTGCACATCCAAACATAGACACAGTGTGAACAGGTGCTGAACCCAGAGTCGCCAACTCGTATATAGTTAAGTAAATAGGGCAGCACACTGCAGCGCCAAAACATGCAAACTTGAAAACACGAAATTTGAACTGCATTACTGCACTAGAAATATGAAAAATGAGAGCTTTTAGCGTATAAAAATGGCCAATTTTATGTGTACCTCGTAGCCACTTTACGGCATCTCTCTTATACGAGGTCCTACGCTTGACCTACCTCGCTGAGAATAAACGTCTCCATCTGAATGGGTACATGTGAAACCTCTTCTTGGACTCAAATTCTCTCTCTCTGTGGAGGGGTATTGGACCTACTATAATTAAAACACCTGAAGCTAGGAGGCGGGGAGTGCACGATCAGAAGGCTAGAGAATACATTTCAAAAACCTGACCTGCACATCCAAACATAGACACAGTGTGAACAGGTGCTGAACCCAGAGTCGCCAACTCGTATATAGTTAAGTAAATAGGGCAGCACACTGCAGCGCCAAAACATGCAAACTTGAAAACACGAAATTTGAACTGCATTACTGCACTAGAAATATGAAAAATGAGAGCTTTTAGCGCATAAAAATGGCTAAAGACTTAACTATATACGAGGTCAGGTCAGGTTTTTGAAATGTATTCTCTAGCCTTCTGATCGTGCACTCCCCGCCTCCTAGCTTCAGGTGTTTTAATTATAGTAGGTCCAATACCCCTCCACAGAGAGAGAGAATTTGAGTCCAAGAAGAGGTTTCACATGTACCCATTCAGATGGAGACGTTTATTCTCAGCGAGGTAGGTCAAGCGTAGGACCTCGTATAAGAGAGATGCCGTAAAGTAGCTACGAGGTACACATAAAATTGGCCATTTTTATGCGCTAAAAGCTCTCATTTTTCATATTTCTAGTGCAGTAATGCAGTTCAAATTTCGTGTTTTCAAGTTTGCATGTTTTGGCGCTGCAGTGTGCTGCCCTATTTACTTAACTATATACGAGTTGGCGACTCTGGGTTCAGCACCTGTTCACACTGTGTCTATGTTTGGATGTGCAGGTCAGGTTTTTTAAATGTATTCTCTAGCCTTCTGATCGTGCACTCCCCGCCTCCTAGCTTCAGGTGTTTTAATTATAGTAGGTCCAATACCCCTCCACAGAGAGAGAGAATTTGAGTCCAAGAAGAGGTTTCACATGTACCCATTCAGATGGAGACGTTTATTCTCAGCGAGGTAGGTCAAGCGTAGGACCTCGTATAAGAGAGATGTCGTAAAGTGGCTACGAGGTACACATAAAATTGGCCATTTTTATGCGCTAAAAGCTCTCTTTTTTCATATTTCTAGTGCAGTAATGCAGTTCAAATTTCGTATTTTCAAGTTTGCATGTTTTGGCGCTGCAGTGTGCTGCCCTATTTACTTAATGAATAAACTACGTCACCTGTGGAAGGAACCTCAGAAGCAGCAGCTCCACTCACAGCCACCAGAGGGAGTCCATGGACAGAACTCGCCGAAGTACCATTCATGACCACAGGAGGGAGTTCGATAACAGAATTCATAACAGTACCCCCCCCTTGAGGAGGGGTCACCGAACCCTCACCAGAGCCCCCAGGCCGATTAGGACGAGCCAAATGAAAGGCACGAACTAGATCGGCAGCGTGAACATAAGAGGCAAAAACCCAGGAATTATCTTCCTGACCATAACCCTTCCACTTGATCAGGTACTGGAGTTTCCGTCTCGAAATACGAGAATCCAAAATCTTTTCCACCACATACTCCAACTCCCCCTCGACCAACACCGGGGCAGGAGGATCAACGGAGGGAACCATAGGCGCCACGTATCTCCGCAATAACGACCTATGGAACACATTATGGATGGCAAAAGAAGCTGGAAGGGCCAAACGAAATGACACAGGATTGAGAACTTCAGAAATCTTATACGGACCAATGAAACGAGGCTTAAACTTAAGAGAGGAAACCTTCATAGGAACATAACGAGACGACAACCAAACCAAATCCCCAACACGAAGTCGGGGACCAACACAGCGCCGGCGGTTAACGAAACGTTATTAAGGGCGAACTCAGCCAAAGGCAAGTAGGACACCCAATCATCCTGATCAGCAGAAAGAAAGCATCTCAGATATGTTTCCAAAGTCTGATTAGTTCGTTCGGTCTGGCCATTTGTCTGAGGATGGAAAGCCGAAGAAAAAGACAAATCAATGCCCATCTTAGCACAAAAGGACCGCCAAAACCTCGAAACAAACTGGAAACCTCTGTCCGAGACGATGTTCTCCGGAATGCCATGCAAACGAACCACATGCTGGAAAAACAATGGCACCAAATCAGAGGAGGAAGGCAACTTAGACAAGGGTACCAAATGGACCATCTTAGAGAAGCGAAGACAAAAAGAGAAATGATCCAGCTGGAGGTGGAGGCAGTTCAGACTTTGTGAGACTTTATTAGACAACTAAAGCGATAAAAAGTTCTTCAACAAGAAAAATCTTTACATAGCAAACACCTGGCACACCAGTGAGGTGGATCAACGCGTTTCAACTATGAAGTCTTACTCATGATCTACCTAATAGTGCAATAAGAGCATATATATATAGTGTGCACAAGGCATTGATTGGACAAACAATTAAAAATGCAAAAAAAAAAAGGGAAAGAAAAAGGGGAAACAGCAGTTAAAGTAATCATAAAAATAACAGATTGACATATGAAATACCCTTGGGAGACATTGCTAGAACATACTTGAACATTAATTAATATTGCTTTATTAAATCATGTCTAGCATTGAGGCCATAGGGAATACGTGTGTCTAACATAAACATCCAATACGTTTCCCGATTAAAAAGTTTCTGCTGTAAATTCCCTCCTCTCGGAGGTTTGTAAACCTTTTCTATTCCACAGAATCTGAGACTAGTTAAGTTACCTTTGTGCACGTTGTAAAAGTGTCTGGACACAGCTGAGGCAGAGAGGGCTTTAGAATTCACTGCATCTGATAGATGCCGTCTCACTCGTACTTTAAGTGGACATGTAGTGCAGCCTATGTACTGAACTTTACATGTAATACATTCTACTAAATACACTACATTTTCGGTGTTACAATTAATGTAGTCATGTATATCAAATTGTTTATGGTTGTGAAATGATTCTTGACAATATCCACGATCTACCTCAAGTAATTCAATTCTTAGAGCCAATTCCTGCCATCCAAATCATGTCATAAATAACATTCCTTATGGTGAACTTATCAGAACAAGAAGGAATTGCTCTGATAATGACGTCTTTTTGGCAGAGACAGAGAAAACCTGTGAGTGTCTTTCTCATAGAGGGTATCCTAAATGGAATCTGGACAAAGCACGTAGAAAAATCTCCAAAGTAGATCGCAAAAATTTATTAACAACGAAAAATTATAAATCCACTTATAATAATCCCCAGAAAAACAACAATAATGTAGTATTCAGTACCCCATATAGCTCACAATACAGGCAGATCGTGGATATTGTCAAGAATCATTTACCCATGCTAAAACAAGATGACTAGTGTTGAGCGATACCTTCCGATATCGGAAAGTATCGGTATCGGATAGGATCGGCCGATATTCAAAAAATATCGGATATCGCCGATACCGATACCCGATCCCAATGCAAGTCAATGGGACCAAAATATCGGAATTAAAATAAACCCTTTCTTTCCTTGTAGGTTCATTCTACATGAAGGAAAACAACTAAGAATAATGCAGGATGTATTTGGGGAGGTGGCGGAGACATTAAAGTCATAGAGGTTTAGCCCAATCAAATAGAATAGCATGTTTTTTGTTTTTTTTTAAGACGTTCGGAGTGACAAAGATATTGACTATGTAATTTTTTTTTTATTTTGTCAGATATAGATGTTTCACTATTCCACGCCCTTCCCCTTCTATTTTTTTTTTTTTTTTTTACTTTTCCCACACTTTCATCTTCATCATCATCAGCATCTTTGACATCAACTTCTTCTTCACCTTATTCATCTTCTTCTTCATCCTTTACCTTTTTTTTTATTACATTCTTCATATTCATTTTATTCAACTATTATTATTCTTCCTATTCTACATATTCTTTTTATTCCACTGTTATTATTCTTCCTATTCTACTTCTTCATCATATTCTCATTTGTGACAGGCATTCCCGTAGTTGTTATATATAAAAGTTGGAAGATTACACCTTCCGTTCTGCCAGTCACAAAAGTTACATTTGTCCGCGTTCAGTTTGGCCTGCAGCATCAGGCTTTATCCAGGGGCACCACGAGGAGCAACGGACTCACCCCCATACACTGCTTAGTCTTCTTCTGCATATAATTGATATCATATCTTTTGCTCTGATATTAAGTGTTATACTTAATGTTCTTCTGCTCTTTGTTCTGCAGCCTCTTGTTCTTCTGCTTCTCGGTCTTCCATGTCGTCGTCTCCAGGGTCGTCGTCTCCAGTGTCGTCGTCTCCGCCGTCATCGTCTCCGCCGTCGTCGTCTCCGCCGTCGTCGTCTCCACCGTCGTCGTCTCCGCCGTCGTCGTCGTTGTCGGGGTGGTCTTCCGGGTCGTCGTCGTCGTCATCGGGGTGGTCTTCCGGGTCGTCGACTCTAGGGTCTTCAACTTGGAAATGTAGCAGAAGGTACAAGAAGGCTGAGAAAATGCCAAGAACCAGCTGATGGAACTGGAACTCGGATGGCTACCCGAAGGTTCAAGAGCCTATGGAACTACCGAGGACCAGCTGACGTTACTGGAACCCGGTTACTAAGCAGGAGGTACCCGTGCTAAAAAGCACTACCAAGGATCGCCTGACGTTGGCGGAACTCGGATACCCAGAAGGAGGCACCTAAGCCAAAGGCTCTGCCCGGAACCAGCTGACGTTACTGGAACCAGGATGGGGAGCAGAAGGTACAAGAGCAAAAGACACTGCCGAGAACCAGCTGACGGTACTGGAACCCGGATGGGTAGCCGAAGGTCCAAGAGCCAATGGAACTACCGAGGACCAGCTGACGTTACTGGAACCCGGTTACTAAGCAGGAGGTACCCGTGCCTGAAAGCACTACCAAGGACCACCTGACGTTGGTGGAACTTGGATACCCAGAAGGAGGCACCTAAGCCAAAGGCTCTGCCCGGAACCAGCTGACGTTACTGGAACCAGGATGGGGAGCAGAAGGTACAAGAGCAAAAGACACTGCCGAGAACCAGCTGACGGTGCTGGAACCAGGTGGTGGACCCGAAGGCCCACAGGAGAGGAGAGAACAGCTAAGCCGCGAGTCAGCCGCAGTTACCGAACCCCAACAGTCCTACAGGGGGAGCTGGGCCTACTGGCACTACAGAACCAGCCTTGACTACCAGTTCACGCAGCCCACATAGGAAGCTCCTAAACTGGAGGCACCCTGGAGTTGGCTAACCCGACCGCACCACGACGGGGCAAGCATAGGCGTCTCAGTGAGCTTGACACAACCCGGAAACAGCTGACGGTGCTGAAACCAGGCTTGGCACGAGGGAGTACCTGTGACAAAAACACTGCCGAGAACCAGCTGGCGGTGCTGGAACCCGGATGCGTTGCCCCAGTGTGCAAGAGCCAATGGCACGACCGAGGACCAGCTGACGGTGCTGGAACCCGGTTACTAAGCTGTAGGTGCCCGCGCTTAAAAGCACTACCAAGGACCGCCTGACGTTGGCGGAACTCGGATACCCAGGAGGAGGCACCTAAGCCAAAGGCTCGGCCCGGAACCAGCTGACGGTGCTGGAACCAGGTGGTGGACCCGAAGGCCCACAGGAGAGGAGAGAACAGCTAGGCCGCGAGTCAGCCGCAGTTACCGAACCCCAACAGTCCTACAGGGGGAGCTGGGCCTACTGGCACTACAGAACCAGCCTTGACTACCAGTTCACGCAGCCCACATAGGAAGCTCCTAAACTGGAGGCACCCTGGAGTTGGCTAACCCGACCGCACCACGACGGGGCAAGCATAGGCGTCTCAGTGAGCTTGACACAACCCGGAAACAGCTGACGGTGCTGAAACCAGGCTTGGCACGAGGGAGTACCTGTGTCAAAAACACTGCCAAGAACCAGCTGGCGTTGCTGGAACCCGGATGCGTTGCCCCTGTGTGCAAGAGCCAATGGCACGACCGAGGACCAGCTGACGGTGCTGGAACCCGGTTACTAAGCTGTAGGTGCCCGCGCTTAAAAGCACTACCAAGGACCGCCTGGCGTTGGCGGAACTCGGATACCCAGGAGGAGGCACCTAAGCCAAAGGCTCGGCCCGGAACCAGCTGACGGTGCTGGAACCAGGTGGTGGACCCGAAGGCCCACAGGAGAGGAGAGAACAGCTAGGCCGCGAGTCAGCCGCAGTTACCGAACCCCAACAGTCCTACAGGGGGAGCTGGGCCTACTGGCACTACAGAACCAGCCTTGACTACCAGTTCACGCAGCCCACATAGGAAGCTCCTAAACTGGAGGCACCCTGGAGTTGGCTAACCCGACCGCACCACGACGGGGCAAGCATAGGCGTCTCAGTGAGCTTGACACAACCCGGAAACAGCTGACGGTGCTGAAACCAGGCTTGGCACAAGGGAGTACCTGTGACAAAAACACTGCCGAGAACCAGCTGGCGTTGCTGGAACCCAGATGCGTTGCCCCAGTGTGCAAGAGCCAATGGCACGACCGAGGACCAGCTGACGGTGCTGGAACCCGGTTACTAAGCTGTAGGTGCCCGCGCTTAAAAGCACTACCAAGGACCGCCTGATGTTGGCGGAACTCGGATACCCAGGAGGAGGCACCTAAGCCAAAGGCTCGGCCCGGAACCAGCTGACGGTGCTGGAACCAGGTGGTGGACCCGAAGGCCCACAGGAGAGGAGAGAACAGCTAGGCCGCGAGTCAGCCGCAGTTACCGAACCCCAACAGTCCTACAGGGGGAGCTGGGCCTACTGGCACTACAGAACCAGCCTTGACTACCAGTTCACGCAGCCCACATAGGAAGCTCCTAAACTGGAGGCACCCTGGAGTTGGCTAACCCGACCGCACCACGACGGGGCAAGCATAGGCGTCTCAGTGAGCTTGACACAACCCGGAAAAAGCTGACGGTGCTGAAACCAGGCTTGGCACGATGGAGTACCTGTGACAAAAACACTGCCGAGAACCAGCTGGCGGTGCTGGAACCCGGATGCGTTGCCCCAGTGTGCAAGAGCCAATGGCACGACCGAGGACCAGCTGACGGTGCTGGAACCCGGTTACTAAGCTGTAGGTGCCCGCGCTTAAAAGCACTACCAAGGACCGCCTGAAGTTGGCGGAACTCGGATACCCAGGAGGAGGCACCTAAGCCAAAGGCTCGGCCCGGAACCAGCTGACGGTGCTGGAACCAGGTGGTGGACCCGAAGGCCCACAGGAGAGGAGAGAACAGCTAGGCCGCGAGTCAGCCGCAGTTACCGAACCCCAACAGTCCTACAGGGGGAGCTGGGCCTACTGGCACTACAGAACCAGCCTTGACTACCAGTTCACGCAGCCCACATAGGAAGCTCCTAAACTGGAGGCACCCTGGAGTTGGCTAACCCGACCGCACCACGACGGGGCAAGCATAGGCGTCTCAGTGAGCTTGACACAACCCGGAAACAGCTGATGGTGCTGAAACCAGGCTTGGCACGATGGAGTACCCGTGACAAAAACACTGCCGAGAACCAGCGGGCGGAGCTGGAACCCAGATGCGTTGCCTATCAAAGATTGTCTTCCTACAGCCCCAACTAGCGGTGTTGGAGCAAAGGGTAAGCAGGGGGAGCAGAGTGTAGGCCGAAGCCTGCACTGGAGTCAGCTTTGTGTCTGCATTGCGTTTGCAGGACACTTTGCCGGCTACACAGTGGGGGAACAGCAGGCGGTGCTGAACCCCACTAACACATTGGCTGGTGTTTTTCTCTGTGCAGCTAGCACTTGCGGGCAAAAACTAGCGTTGTTAGAGCCCAGGGTCAGCAGGAGGAGGAGAGGAGCAGAGTGTAGGCCGAAGCCTAGTTGAACCAATTTCAAAGGTAACCTTTAACCCCCCTCAGGTGTTGCAAGGTACAAGAGCCACACCTCGTGCAGCATTAATGCTGCACAAGTAAAAGGTTGCTCTATTAATTTGTCTACTTGCACACGCTGACTGCAACACGTACACAATTTAGCCCATTCTACAGTCAAACTGTAGTTGAGGCGTGACTTGTATTTTTAAGGAGACGCAGCACAGGTGTCCCAAATAACGCCTTGGTGCTTGGCGCAGGTTCCTGAGCGTTGTTTTTTGCTGTACAGGAGTCTGCGCTCTTGTGTTATCCCTTGGCAATGCCCTGTTAGCGCTGCCAGTCTTATGACCTCATTTCATGTTGGCCGCTGCGGTTAATGATGGCCATAAATCCCAGACCCACAGTGCCTTTTCATAAAGTCACACTGCGGTGCTGGGATTCGTGGCCTTGAGCAGTAAATATTTTCGCCGCTCACACACGTCCTTACACCTGCTTCAGACTGGGCGGCCTCTGCTGATCCCTTTTCGCATGCCGCGGCCATGAGGCCGCACAGTCTGAAGAAGGCGGAAGGAGATGAGTGACGACAGGCGAACATATGCACTGCTCGTGCCCATAAACCACACCCTCGATGACAAAATAAATATGACAACGAGGGGCATTGTTTCTAGCAGGGCGGATGCACAGGCGCAGCCAGCTAACCATGATGTCAAAAGACGGGAAACGCTACCAAGGGGGTGCTGCGTATCATTAGAAAGGAAAGTCACACCTCAGGGACAGTGGAATGGTCTCAATGAGACACATTTTGTACGTGTTGAGTTCCACGTGGGCAAGGATAAAAAGTCAGCCACCTTGTACAAATGCAGCAGCACTGCTGTGCAAGGTGGCTATTATACATAGAAACACCTGGGGGTGGGGGGCAGGCTCCCTTCAATTTCAGTTCATGTGCCTGCGTGGCGTTTGCAGGTCACGTTGCAAGCTACACAGCAGGGGAACAGCTGGCGTTGCTGAACCCCACTGACACATTGGCTGGTGTTTTTCTCTGTGCAGCTCGCATGTCCGGGCTAAAACTGGCGGTGTTAGAGCCCAGGGTCAGCAGGAGGAGGAGAGGAGCAGAGTGTAGGCCGAAGCCTCCGCTGGTGGCAGCTTTTGGTCGGTTGTGCCAGCGTGGCTTGTGCTGGACACGATGCCGGCTACACAGCAGGGGAACAGCTGGCGGTGCTGAACCCCACTAACACATTGGCTGGTGTTTTTCTCTGTGAAGCTTGCATTTCCGGGCAAAAACTAGCGGTGTTAGAGCCCAGGGTCAGCAGGAGGAGGAGAGGAGCAGAGTGTAGGCCGAAGCCTAGTTGAACCAATTTCAAAGGCAGGGCTGCCACTAGAAATTTCGGGGCCCCATACTGGCAAAATTTTCGGGGCCCCCTTGAGACTCCGCCCAGGCTCCACCCCAGCCCCGCCTCCAGGCTCCACCCCTCGAGCTGTCCACAGTCCCACCACTCTCTCTTGGAAAAACTCCACTTCTCACCTATCACACATTAACAGTTCCCATCACCAGATCACACATACAGTGGGGCAAAAAAGTATTTAGTCAGTCAGCAATAGTGCAAGTTCCACCACTTAAAAAGATGAGAGGCGTCTGTAATTTACATCATAGGTAGATCTCAACTATGGGAGACAAACTGAGAAAAAAAATCCAGAAAATCACATTGTCTGTTTTTTTAACATTTTATTTGCATATTATGGTGGAAAATAAGTATTTGGTCAGAAACAAACAATCAAGATTTCTGGCTCTCACAGACCTGTAACTTCTTCTTTAAGAGTCTCCTCTTTCCTCCACTCATTACCTGTAGTAATGGCACCTGTTTAAACTTGTTATCAGTATAAAATGACACCTGTGCACACCCTCAAACAGTCTGACTCCAAACTCCACTATGGTGAAGACCAAAGAGCTGTCAAAGGACACCAGAAACAAAATTGTAGCCCTGCACCAGGCTGGGAAGACTGAATCTGCAATAGCCAACCAGCTTGGAGTGAAGAAATCAACAGTGGGAGCAATAATTAGAAAATGGAAGACATACAAGACCACTGATAATCTCCCTCGATCTGGGGCTCCACGCAAAATCCCACCCGTGGGGTCAGAATGATCACAAGAACGGTGAGCAAAAATCCCAGAACCACTCGGGGGGACCTAGTGAATGAACTGCAGAGAGCTGGGACCAATGTAACAAGGCCTACCATAAGTAACACACTACGCCACCATGGACTCAGATCCTGCAGTGCCAGACGTGTCCCACTGCTTAAGCCAGTACATGTCCGGGCCCGTCTGAAGTTTGCTAGAGAGCATTTGGATGATCCAGAGGAGTTTTGGGAGAATGTCCTATGGTCTGATGAAACCAAACTGGAACTGTTTGGTAGAAACACAACTTGTCGTGTTTGGAGGAAAAAGAATACTGAGTTGCATCCATCAAACACCATACCTACTGTAAAGCATGGTGGTGGAAACATCATGCTTTGGGGCTGTTTCTCTGCAAAGGGGCCAGGACGACTGATCCGGGTACATGAAAGAATGAATGGGGCCATGTATCGTGAGATTTTGAGTGCAAACCTCCTTCCATCAGCAAGGGCATTGAAGATGAAACGTGGCTGGGTCTTTCAACATGACAATGATCCAAAGCACACCGCCAGGGCAACAAAGGAGTGGCTTCGTAAGAAGCATTTCAAGGTCCTGGAGTGGCCTAGCCAGTCTCCAGATCTCAACCCTATAGAAAACCTTTGGAGGGAGTTGAAAGTCCGTGTTGCCAAGCGAAAAGCCAAAAACATCACTGCTCTAGAGGAGATCTGCATGGAGGAATGGGCCAACATACCAACAACAGTGTGTGGCAACCTTGTGAAGACTTACAGAAAATGTTTGACCTCTGTCATTGCCAACAAAGGATATATTACAAAGTATTGAGATGAAATTTTGTTTCTGACCAAATACTTATTTTCCACCATAATATGCAAATAAAATGTTAAAAAAACAGACAATGTGATTTTCTGGATTTTTTTTTCTCAGTTTGTCTCCCATAGTTGAGGTCTACCTGTGATGTAAATTACAGACGCCTCTCATCTTTTTAAGTGGTGGAACTTGCACTATTGCTGACTGACTAAATACTTTTTTGCCCCACTGTATAGCCGGCAGCTTTTGTTTTGGCCAAAAGATTTTTTATGCTGCCACCATAACACAGTAGACACTTTTGGCCGGGCCCTACTCTACTGTAACCTATTAAATATTTGTTAAAATATGCAATACAATTTAGGTATATTTATATTTATTTTTCAATTTTTTAAATGACCAATAATATCACATACAAAGAACAAATACCACAACACCATGACCAGACCACATATTACCACCACATAGTGACTGAATACTACAATTCTGATCAGTAATAAAAAAAAAAGCACCATACTATCACCATAAGTGCCATTATACACAGGAGATCTGTACTTAGTATGCAGTGTTTGTGTACAGATAATACAGTGATCACTAGTGAAATTATACACAGGAGCTCTGTATACAGTGTATAGTGTCAGTGTATAGGTAACACACTGACTTACCAGTGACGTCTCTAGGTTGAAGTCCTTCATCTTTCATCCAGCACAGACCGCCATCATTTCATCCAGCCAGGACTCGTTTCTGCAGCAAATAACACAGTTATCTCGAGCTCTGCTTGTAGAATACATTAATTAATTTTCCCAACTTCTACATTACACCACATGAAGAAAAAGAGGCGACATAGTATCACTCTACACAGTAACAGGATCGCCCCCTCATTTAAAACAGTATCCTCAAAAAATAAAATAAATACATCACTGCAGTAATAATATCCCTAAATTAGTCCCTATGGTAATAATATTCCCCATCCTGGCCACCGTGTGTCTCATTCCTGGCGTCAGCCATATGTTCTCCCATCCTGCCCTCATGAGTATCCATTCTGCCCCATATGATCTCCCCATCCTGACCCATTTGTCTCCATCATATCAATCCTGCCCCATGATCCTGCAAGATCTGTCTCCAGTCATGCCCCCATGTCTTTCATCATACCCCGTATCTCCATTCTGCCCCTGTGTCCAGCATCTCCTCTGCCCCTGTGTCCAGCATCTCCACTGCCCCTGTCTGTGTCCAGCATCTCCTCTGCCCCTGTGTCCAGCATCTCCTCTGCCCCTGTCTGTGTCCAGCATCTCCTCTGCCCCTGTGTCCAGCATCTCCTCTGCCCCTGTCTGTGTCCAGCATCTCCTCTGCCCCTGTCTGTGTCCAGCATCTCCTCTGCCCCTGTGTCCAGCATCTCCTCTGCCCCTGTGTCCAGCATCTCCTCTGCCCCTGTCTGTGTCCAGCATCTCCTCTGCCCCTGTGTCCAGCATCTCCTCTGCCCCTGTCTGTGTTCAGCATCTCCTCTGCCCCTGTGTGTCCAGCATCTCCTCTGCCCCTGTCTGTGTCCAGCATCTCCTCTGCCCCTGTGTCCAGCATCTCCTCTGCCCCTGTGTCCAGCATCTCCTCTGCCCCTGTGTCCAGCATCTCCTCTGCCCCTGTGTCCAGCATCTCCTCTGCCCCTGTGTGTCCAGCATCTCCTCTGCCCCTGTGTGTCCAGCATCTCCTCTGCCCCTGTGTCCAGCATCTCCTCTGCCCCTGTGTGTCCAGCATCTCCTCTGCCCCTGTCTGTGTCCAGCATCTCCTCTGCCCCTGTCTGTGTCCAGCATCTCCTCTGCCCCTGTGTCCAGCATCTCCTCTGCCCCTGTCTGTGTCCAGCACCTCCTCTGCCCCTGTGTGTCCAGCATCTCCTCTGCCCCTGTCTGTGTCCAGCATCTCCTCTGCCCCTGTCTGTGTCCAGCATCTCCTCTGCCCCTGTCTGTGTCCAGCATCTCCTCTGCCCCTGTCTGTGTCCAGCATCTCCTCTGCCCCTGTGTCCAGCATCTCCTCTGCCCCTGTCTGTGTCCAGCATCTCCTCTGCCCCTGTCTGTGTCCAGCATCTCCTCTGCCCCTGTCTGTGTCCAGCATCTCCTCTGCCCCTGTCTGTGTCCAGCATCTCCTCTGCCCCTGTGTGTCCAGCATCTCCTCTGCCCCTGTCTGTGTCCAGCATCTCCTCTGCCCCTGTCTGTGTCCAGCATCTCCTCTGCCCCTGTCTGTGTCCAGCATCTCCTCTGCCCCTGTCTGTGTCCAGCATCTCCTCTGCCCCTGTCTGTGTCCAGCATCTCCTCTGCCTCTGTCTGTGTCCAGCATCTCCTCTGCCCCTGTGTTCAGCATCTCCTCTGCCCCTGTGTGTCCAGCATCTCCTCTGCCCCTGTCTGTGTCCAGCATCTCCTCTGCCGACTGCCCCTGTCTGTGTCCAGCATCTCCTCTGCCCCTGTCTGTGTCCAGCATCTCCTCTGCCCCGGGCCCCCTCCCCTGGATCGCCGCTACCAAAAAAAAAAAAAAACTTCTTACCTTGCCATGCTCCCGCGGCGGGCGAAGCTCCTCCACGCAGGTGAAGGACGCACTCGCCGGCGGCTGACGATGACGTCAGACGCCGGCGAGGTGCGACTGCGCACTGCCGCCGTTCAAGTCAGCTGCCAGCCTCCGACTGGCTGGCGGCGACTGTTAACTATTGACGTGCGGGCACGGGCCCGCACGTCAATAGTGAGCCGCAGCGCCTGCAGGGGGGGCCCGGTGAGCAGATGAGACGGGGCCCGATGCGGGCCCCCTCTGCCCACCGGGCCCCATACGCCAGTCATGGCTGTCATGCCCTGATGGCGGCCCTGTTCAAAGGTAACCTTTAACCCCCCTCAGGTGTTGCAAGCTACAAGAGCCACACCTCGTGCAGCATTAATGCTGCACAAGTAAAAGGTTGCTCTCTTAATTTTGCTCCTTGCACACGCTGAATAAAACGCGTACACTATTTAGCCCATTATACTGTAAAACAGTAGTGGAGGCGTGACTTGTCTTTTTAAAGAAAAGCAGCACTGGTGTCGAAAATAGCACCTTGGTGCATGGGCGCAGCTTCCTGAGCGATGTTATTTGCTGTACAGGAGTCTGCGCTCTTGTTATCCCTTGGCCATGCTCTGTGAGCGATGCCTGTCTCCTCACCTCATTTCATGTTGGCCGGTGCGGTTAGCGATGGACATGAAACCCAGACCCGCAGTGTCTTTTAATAAAGTCACACTGCAGAGCTGGGATTCGTGACCTTGCGCAGTAAATTTTGTCGCCTGTCCCTCATGTCCTTACACCTGCATCAGACTGGGCGGCCTCATCTGATCCCTTCTCGCATGCCACGGCCATGAGGCCACACATTCTGAAGAAGGCGGAAGGAGATGAGTAAAGACAGGCGAAGATATCCACTGCTCGTGCCCATCAATCACACCCTCGCAGTCAAAATAAGTAAGACAACGAGGAGCGTGGTTTCAGGCAGGGCGGACGCACAGCTGCAGCCAGCCAACCAAAGATGTCAGATTCATGAGCGTTGTTATTTGCTGTACAGGAGTCTGCGCTATTGTGATCCCTTGGCCATGCGCTGTGAGCGCTTCCTGTCTTCTGACCTCATTTCATGTCGGCCGTTGCGGTTAGCGATGGACATGAATCCCAGACCCACAGTGTGTTTTCAAAAAATCACACTGCGTGGCTGGGATTCGTGGCCTTGTGCAGTAAATATGTTTGCCGCTCACACATGTCCTTACACCTGCTTCAGACTGGGCGGCCTCATCTGATCCCTTATCGCATGCCGCGGCCATGAGGACACCCAGTCTGAAGAAGGCGGAAGGAGATGAGTGAACACAGGCAAACATATGCACTGCACATGCCCATCAATCACACCCTCGCTGTCCAAAAAAATAAGACACCGAGGGGCGTTGTTTCGAGCAGGGCAGACGCACAGGCGCAGCCAGCTAACCAATGATGTCAAAAGACGGGCAGCGCTAACAAGGGTGGTGCTGCGTATCATTAGAAAGAAAAGTCACACCTCAGGGACAGTGGAATGGTCTCAATGAGACACATTTAGTACGTGTTTAATTAAACGTGGGCAAGGAGAAAAAGTCAGCCACCTTGTACAAATGCAGCAGTACTGCTGTACAAGGTGGCTATTATACATAGAAACACCTGGGGGTGGGGGGCAGGCTCCCTTCAATTTCAGTTCATGTGCCTGCGTGGCGTTTGCAGGTCACGTTACAAGCTACACAGCAGGGGAACAGCTGGCGTTGCTGAACCCCACTGACACATTGACTGGTGTTTTTTTCTGTGCAGCTCGCATGTCCGGGCAAAAACTGGCGGTGTTAGAGCCCAGGGTCAGCAGGAGGAGGAGAGGAGCAAAGTGTAGGCCGAAGCCTGCACTGGTGGCAGCTTTTGGTCGGTTGTGCCAGCGTGGCTTGTGCTGGACACGATGCAAGCTACACAGCAGGGGAACAGCTGGCGTTGCTGAACCCCACTGACACATTGACTGGTGTTTTTCTCTGTGCAGCTCGCATGTCCGGGCAAAAACTGGCGGTGTTAGAGCCCAGGGTCAACAGGAGGAGGAGAGGAGCAAAGTGTAGGCCGAAGCCTGCACTGGTGGCAGCTTTTGGTCGGTTGTGCCAGCGTGGCTTGTGCTGGACACGATGCAGGCTACACAGCAGGGGAACAGCTGGCGTTGCTGAACCCCACTGACACATTGACTGGTGTTTTTCTCTGTGCAGCTCGCATTTCCGGGCAAAAACTAGCGTTGTTAGAGCCCAGGGTCAGCAGGAGGAGGAGAGGAGCAGAGTGTGGGCCGAAGCCTAGTTGAACCAATTTCAAAGGTTACCTTTAACCCCCCTCAGGTGTTGCAAGGTACAAGAGCCACACCTTGTGCAGCATTAATGCTGCACAAGTAAAAGGTTGCTCTATTTAGTTTGCTCCTTGCACACGCTGAATAAAACACGTACACTATTTAGCCCATTATACTGTCAAACAGTAGTGGAGGCGTGACTTGTCTTTTTAAGGAGACGCAGCACAGGTGTCAAAATTTGCACCTAGGTACTGGGCGCAGATTCATGAGCGTTGTTATTAGCTGTACAGGAGTCTGCGCTATTGTGATCCCTTGGCCATGCGCTGTGAGCGCTGCCTGTCTTCTCACCTCATTTCATGTTGGCCGTTGCGGTTAGCAATGGATATGAATCCCAGGCCCGCAGTGTGTTTTCCAAAAAACACACTGCGTGGCTGGGATTCGTGGCCTTGTGCAGTAAATATGTTTGCCGCTCACACATGTCCTTACACCTGCTTCAGACTGGGCGGCCTCAGCTGATCCCTTATCGCCTACCACGGCCAGGAGACCGCACAGTCTGAAGAAGGCGGAAGGAGATGAGTTAAGACAGGCGAACATATGCACTGCACATGCCCATCAATCACACCCTCGCAGCCAAAAAATATGAGACGAGGGGGGTTGTGTTGGGCAGGGCGGACGCACAGGCACAGGCAGCAAACCAATGATGTCAGAAGACGGGCAGCGCTACCAAGGGGGGTGGTGCGTGTCATTAAAAAGGAAAGTCACACCTCAGGGACATTGTAATGGTCTGTAATGAGACACATATTTTATGTGTTTAATTCTACGTGGGCAAGGATAAAAAATCAGCCACCTTGTACAAATGCAGCAGTACTGCTGTACTAGGTGGCTGTTATACATAGAAACACCGGGGGGGGTGGGGCCAGGTTCCCTTTAATTTCAGTTCATGTGCCTGCGTGGCGTTTGCAGGTCATGTTGCCGGCTACACAGCAGGGGAACAGCTGGCGTTGCTGAACCCCACTAACACATTGGCTGGTGTTTTTCTCTGTGCAGCTAGCACTTCCGGGCAAAAACTAGCGGTGTTTGAGCCCAGGGTCAGCAGGAGGAGGAGAGGAGCAGAGTGTAGGCCGAAGCCTGCACTGGTGGCAGCTTTTGTTCTGTTGTGCCAGCGTGGCTTGTGCTGGACACGTTGCCGACTACACAGCAGGGGAACAGCTGGCGGTGCTGAACCCCACTGACACATCAGCTAGTGTTTTTTCTGTGTAGACAACACTTCCAGGTGGCAACTGACAGTGTTGAAACCCAGGGAATCAAAGAGGAGCAGAGTGTAGGCCAGGCATTTGTTGCTGAAAGAGCCATCTTGTACAGCAGTAATACTGCACATGGAAAATGGTGGCTCCGAAAATTATGCTCCTTGCAAACGCTGAAGTACACACTCATATAATGTGTCCCCTCACACCGTCAAACCATCCCGGAAGTGGGACTTTCCTTTGTAATGTGACACAGCACAGCCGTCATTCCAACCCCCTTGGTGCCGGGCGCCACCTCCTCAACGTTGTTTGGTTCTGTCACGGAGCCCGCGCTGTAATGTTATCCCTTGGCCATGCACAGTTAGCGGTGCCCGTCTTCTGACATCATTTAGGTGTCAGGCTGGCAGTGCCTGTGCGTCAAAGCTGCCCGAGATCCAACCTTGCAGTGTCATCTAATGTAATCCCACTGCGGGCCAGGGATCCATGGGCATGCGCAGTGCATATCATCGCCTCTCACTCACCTCCTTCCTGCTTCTTCAGACTGTGCGGCGTCACGGCCGTGGCATGCTATTAGGGATCAGCTGACGCCGCCTAGTCTGAAGAAGCGTGAAGAAGGGGAGTGAGAGGCTAGTATATGCACTGCGCATGGCCATGGATACCAGGCCCACTGTGGGATCACATTAGACGACACTGCGAGGTGTGATTTCGGGCAGCGTGGACGCACAGGCGCAGCCAGGACGACAACAAATGATGTCAGAGGACGGGCAGCGCAAACTGTGCATGGCCAAGGGATAACATAACAGCGCAGGGTCCATGACGGAATCAAACAACGCTAAGGAGGCAGCGCACGGTGTCAAGGGGGTAGCAATGACGGCTGTGCTGCGTCACATTACAAAGGAAAGTCCCACCTCCGGGACGGTTGGACGGTGTGAGGGGACACATTACATGAGTGTGTAGTTCAGCGTTTGCAAGGAGCATAATTTCAAGAGCGACCTTTCCCTTGTGCAGTATTACTGCTGCACATGGTGGCTCTTTCAGTAACAAACGCCTAGGGGGGGGACAGGTCCCCTTACATTTTAGTTGTGCCAGCGTGGCGGTCGCATGACACGTTGCCGGATACACAGCTGGGGATCAGCTGACGTTACTGAACCCCAATAACAGAGGAGCGACTGTTGACTGTGCAGACAGCACTTCCAGGCACCAACTGGCGGTGTTAGAGCCCAGGGACATCAGGAGGAGCAAATTGGAGGTATTGCCGCACACACAGCTGGGGATCAGCTGACGTTACTGAACCCCAATAACAGAGGAGCGACTGTTGACTGTGCACACAGCACTTCCAGGCACCAACTGGCGGTGTTAGAGCCCAGGGACAGCAGGAGGAGCAAATTGGAGGTATTGCCGCACACACAGCTGGGGATCAGCTGACGTTACTGAACCCCAATAACAGAGGAGCGACTGTTGACTGTGTACACAGCACTTCCAGGCACCAACTGGCGGTGTTAGAGCCCAGGGACAGCAGGAGGAGCAGAGGAACAGAGTGTAGGCCGAAGCCTGATTGGAGCAAGTTGAAAGGGAACCTTTAACCCCCCCCCCAAGACGTTTGTAGCTGAAAGAGCCATCTTGTGCAGCACTAAGGATGCAAAAGGAAAAGGTTGCTCTTTTAATTATGCTCCTTGCAAACACAGAAGTAAACACTAAAAATGTTTCCCCTTATACCGTTAAACCGTCCCGGAGGTGCGAATTTCCTTCGTAATGGGACACAGCACAGCTGTCATTCCTATCCCCTTGGTGCCGTGCGCTGCCTCCTCAGCGTTGTTTTAAGCTGTCACGGAGCCTGCGCTGTTCTGTTAGCCCTTGGCCATGCCCAATTAGCGCTGCCTGTCTTCTGACATAATTTGGTGTCAGGCTGTCAGTGCCTGTGCGTCCACGCTGCTCCAGATCCCACCTCGCAGTCTCGTCTAACGTAATCCCACTGCGGGCCTTCGATCCATGGGCATGCACAGTGCATATCCTCGACTCTCACTCCCCTCCTTCCCTCTTCTTCAGACTGTGCGGTGTTACGGCCGTGGCATGCTATTAGGGATCAGCTGACGGCGCACAGTCAAAAGAAGGCGGAGGGAAATGAGCGAGAGCCCGAGGGGAAGATATGCACTGCGCATGCCCATGGATCCCAGGCCCGCAGTGTGACTCAATCAGAAGACACTGCGAGGCGGGATCTCGGGCAGCGCGGCCGCACAGGCGCAGCCAGCCTGACACCAAATTATGTCAGAAGACAGGCAGCGCAAATAGGGCATGCCCAAGGGATAACAGAACAGCGCAGGCTCCGTGACAGCTTAAAACAACGCTGAGGAGGCAGCACATGGCACCAAGGGGGTAGGAATGACGGCTGTGCTGCGTCACATTACGAAGGAAAGTCCCAGCTCCGGGACGGTATAACGGTATCAGTGAACACATTTTATAAGTGTTAAGTTCTGCGTGTGCAAGGAGCTAAAAAAAAAGAGCTACCTTTTCCTTGTGCAGCATTACTGCTGCACAAGATGGCTCTTTCAGTAACAAACGACGGGGGGGGGGGGGGGGGCGGGGACAGGTTCCCTTACATTTAGGTTGTTGTGCCAGCGTGGCAGTCGCAGGACACATTGCCGGCTACACAGCTGGGGATCAGCTGACGTTACTGAAACCCAATAACACTGGGTCGTATGTTTTTACTGTGCAGCCTGCACTTCTGAGCCGCAACTGGCGGTGTTGGAGCCCAGGAATAGCAGTTCAGGTGGTAGAAAGATGAACACAGCAGGAGACCTGGATGACACCCAATTACTTAATCAGGCAGAGGAGTGGCAAATTCCTGCGAGATCCAGGCCTGGTTCATTTTCAGGAAAGTAAGCCGGTCAACGTTATCGGAGGATAGTCGCATGCGACGGTCTGTTAGTACACCACCTGCGGCACTAAAGACACGTTCCGATAAGACACTAGCCGCAGGGCAAGCCAGCACCTCCAATGCATACTGGCTTAGCTCTGGCCATGTATCCAGCTTAGAGACCCAAAACTTGAACGGGGAAGAGCCGTCTGGGAGTCCAGTAAGAGGGCAAGCCATGTAGTCTGTCACCATCTGACGGAACCGTTGCCTCCTGCTGACTGGAGCCGCCGGTGATGGTGTAGACATTTGGGGCGGGCACACAAAAGTGTGCCAGAGTTGTGCCATACTGGGCTTGCCTTGGGCAGAGGCACTGCTTCTGCTCCCTCTTTGGGCAGAGCCTCCCCCACTGCCTCGACGCACTGAGCTGCTTTGTAAAGCACTAGCAGCACTCCTCTCAGTTGGACAGGAGAAGATGATGGAATTCACCAGTGTGTCGTGGTACTCCCGCAATTTACGCTCCCGGGTCAACGCAGGGATGAGGTTTTGGACGTTGTCTCGGTAGCGAGGATCGAGGAGGGTGAACACCCAATAATCAGGCATGTTGAGAATGTGGTCGATGCGGCGGTCGTTTCTCAGGCACTGCAGCATGAAATCTACCATGTGCTGCAGAGTGCCAACTGGCCCAGAAACGCTGTCCCCTGCTTGAGACATGATCTCTGCCCGCTCGTCATCACCCCACCCTCGCTGTACACACTGACCACTGGACAATTGTGTCGCTCCCTCCTCTGGACGGAGCTCTTCCTCCTCCATTGACTCCTCCTCATCCTCCTCACAAATTGGCCCCTGCGTACCCCTTTGTGAGGAACCACGTGGCGCTGACTCTCCAGAAGCTGATGGAAAAGGTGACTCCTCATCCTCCACCTCTTCCACAACATCATCCCTTAACCCTTGCAAAGTTTGCTGAAGCAGGCAGATAAGGGGGACAGTCATGCTGACTAGTGCATCATCTGCACTTGCCATCCGCGTGGAATAATCAAAAGGACGCAAAACCTGGCAGACGTCCTTCATAGTGGCCCACTCTGTGGTTGTGAAGTCTGATCGGCGCTGACTGCGACTTCTTTGCGCCTGATGCAGCTGGTACTCCATAACTGCTTGCTGCTGCTCACACAACCGCTCCAACATATGTAACGTGGAATTCCACCGGGTAGGTAGGTCACATATGATGCGGTGTTCTGGAAGGCGGAATCGGCGCTGCAGAGCAGCAATGCGGGATCTGGCCAAGCTGGAACGCCGCAAGTGAGCACACTCTAGGCGGACCTTGTGCAGCAGGGCATCAAGATCCGGATAGTCCCTCAGAAAACTCTGCACAACCAAATTGAGCACATGTGCCAGACATGGGATGTGAGTGAGGTTGCCAAGGGCCAAAGCTGCCACCAGATTTCGGCCATTGTCACACACTACCATGCCTGGCTGGAGATTCGCTGGCAGTAACCACACATCGCTCTCCTGCTTGATGGCATTCCAGAGCTCCTGCACTGTGTGGCTTCGATTCCCCAATGAAACTAGTTTCAAGACGGCCTGCTGACGTTTGGCCACGGCTGTGCTCATGTCGGTCATAGGTAAATATTCACGGGTCCATGTGGAGGTGGACTGTGACGGCTCCTGCAAAGTTGATTCTGAGGAACTTGTGTAAGAGGAGGAGTCAATGCGTACAGACTGGATTCCTGCAATCCTTGGAGTGGGCAGGACACGTCCTGCGCCACTCGCACGATCTGTACCTGGCTCAACAACATTAACCCAATGGGCAGTGAGGGAAGCGTATCGCCCCTGTCCATGCTGACTGGTCCACGCATCGGTGGTGAGGTGGACCTTGCTACTGACGGCGTTCAGTAGCGCATGTTTTATGTTTGCCTCAACATGCCTGTGCAGGGCAGGGACAGCTTGCCTGCTGAAGTAAAAGCGGCTGGGCACCTTGTACTGTGGGACTGCCAATGCCATCAAGTCACGGAAGCTGTCAGTCTCCACCAGCCTGAACGAGAGCATTTCCAGGGACAACAGTTTGGCAATGCCTGCATTCAGAGCCTGTGCTCGGGGGTGATTGGCCGAGAATGCCCGCCTTTTCTCCCATGCCTGTACTACCGATGGCTGTAGAGTAGACTGGGAGTGTGAGGATGACTGGGAAGGTGGTGCTGTGGGTGGAATTACACAAGGTCTCTGGACAACAGTGCCAGAGGTTCTTCCATGGCGATCCTGGGAGGAAGCCAAACCAGCTGTGCGTGAGCTGGAGGAAGAGGCAACACGAGCTGAAGAGGTGGTAGCTGCCGCTGTTGGTTGGCCTACATCTTCAGTCTGTTTCTGTAACTCCACCGCGTGCCTGGTCCGCACATGTTTCCACATATTTGTGGTATTGAGGTTGCTGACATTTTTCCCTCTTTTTACTTTCTGATGACACAGCTTGCATTTGACAAAACAAATGTCATCTGCAACTGTGTCAAAAAAGGACCAGGCACTGCAAGTCTTGGGAGCGCCCTTTTTGGCTTTGGAAAGAGACAGGCTCCTAACGGGTGCCAAAGTGGAGGCTACAGGCTCCGCAGTCTTGCCCCTCCCTCTCCCTCTTTGGCCCGTAAGGGGAATCTCTTCCTCAGAGCTGCTCCCACCACCTTCCTGTTCCTCACGCCACGATGGGTCAACGACCTCATCATCTCCACTACCCTCTGCCACCAACTGCTCCTCCTGGGTAGTCTCGGCAGCACAGTACGCACCAGAAAGCGGCACCTGAGTTTCATCATCAGATGCGTACTGCGCTGTGGTCACCGGAGGCACTGGCCCACCCGCCTCTTCAGAGTCAGAGAGACAAAGCTGTTGGGCATCACTGCACACTGCCTCTTCTTCCATTTCTCCAATGCTGCTTGGCTGGCCCCCTGTTTCCAAGCCAAGAGATTCAGAGAACAGAAGTAGAGACGGCTCCTGTCCTGGGCTCTCTGACTGCCTGGCCAATTTGGCAGGTGGTGAAGAGACAGATGGCTGCTCTCCAGTGCTCTGTGCCTGAGAGGATGTGGCAGTAACTGAAGTCGATGCCGAGGCGTTAGCTGCCATCCACCCAACAACGGCTTCAATTTGGTCTTCACGCAGCAGCGGTGCACGGCGCTCTCCGACAAAGCTGCGCATGAAGGACTGTTCCCTGCTGAAACTGAGTGACGACGAGTCACCGGCGCCCGCAGCAGGTACAGAATCACCACGTCCTCTCCCTGCTCCTCTCCCTGCTCCGCGCCCACGCCCACGTGACTTACTCCCTGCCCTCTTCATCTTGGTTGACAGATAAAGATAAGCAGAAAAGTACTAAGGCCTTAGTGTGCTTATTCCTGAAATGCTCCTCCTAACAGGTGTAAGAAACACTAATGTTGTAAAGTGTGGACTAAACTTTATTATTTTTCAAATGTGGCCTACACAAGTGTTAAGTTGTGTTTGGTGAACTTTACTTTTTTTTTTTGTGCAGATGGGGCTACAGAGCTAGTTTAAATCACACGAAGACCGTGCAGACAGCCGTAAACGGCGCTGCAAGGCCCAAAAAACCTCCTCTAGGTTATCCTATGTAGTGTTTTTCCACTATTTAGCTGGAGACGGGTGGAAAGACACTAATAGGAATTTTTTTTTTTAAATTTTAAACAGGCTGCACTATTTGAAAAAAAGGAAATATTTTTTCAAGGTATGAGGCAGTAACGCACCATGAGCTGAATCCAACCGGCTATGGCTGCACACAGACTACAGGGCGAGCTGCGCTCACACAGAGACCGTGCAGACAGCCGTAAACGGCGCTGCAAGGCCCAATAAACCCCCTCTAGGTTATCCTATGTTGTGTTTTTTCCACTATTTAGCTGGAGACTGGTGGAAAAACACTAATAGGAATTTTTTTTTTTAAATTTTAAACAGGCTGCACTATTTGAAAAAAAGGAAAATGTTTTTCAAGGTATGAGGCAGTAACGCACCATGAGCTGAATCCAACCGGCTATGGCTGCACACAGACTACAGGGCGAGCTGCGCTCACACAGAGACCGTGCAGACAGCCGTAAACGGCGCTGCAAGGCCCAAAAAAAACCCTCTAGGTTATCCTATGTAGTGTTTTTCCACAATTTAGCTGGAGACGGGTGGAAAAACACTAATAGGAATTTTTTTTTTTTAATTTTAAACAGGCTGCACTATTTGAAAAAAAGGAAAGTTTTTATCAAGGTATGAGGCAGTAAAGAACCCTGAGCTGAATCCAACCGGCTATGGCTGCACACAGACTACAGGGCGAGCTGGGCTCACACGGAGACCGTGCAGACAGCCGTAAACGGCGCTGCAAGGCCCAAAAACCCCCCTCTAGGTTATCCTATGTAGTGTTTTTCCACAATTTAGCTGGAGACGGGTGGAAAAACACTAATAGGGATTTTTTTTTTAAATTTTAAACAGGCTGCACTATTTGAAAAAAAGGAAAATTTTTCTCAAGGTATGAGGCAGTAACGAACCCTGAGCTGAATCCAACCGGCTATGGCTGCACACAGACTACAGGGCAAGCTGGGCTCACACGGAGACCGTGCAGACAGTCGTAAACGGCGCTGCAAGGCCCAAAAAACCCCCTCTAGGTTATCCTATGTAGTGTTTTTCCACAATTTAGCTGGAGACTGGTGGAAAAACACTAATAGGAAATTTGAGAAAAAATATGCAGCAGGCTGCACTAGGAGCAAAAAAGGACAACTGTGTGAGGCAGTGTGAACCCCCCCTGAGCTGAATACAACCGGGTATATGGCTGCACACAGACTACAGAGTGAGCTGCACACACACACACACACACACAGAGAGACCTTGCAGAACGCTGTTAAAACAGCGCTGCAAGGCAAGAGCAAGGTGAACAGTGAAGAACACACAGCGTTTTGCTAAATTAGCCTTTGGAAAGGAAAATAAAGCAATTAGCTATCTCAACAGCGTCCTGTCCCTAACTGAAATCACAGCAGAGTGAGCGCAAAATGGCGGCAGCGTTTTTTATAGTGCAGAGTGACATCATTTCAGCAGCCAATCACAGCCTTGCCAGTACTTACATGCCCACCATGCTAAACAGGATGTGCCCACACTTCCAATCATTCCTCATTGGCTGCTGGTTCAGTTTGAATTCTGGGAACTTCCGATTCTGGTATCCGATACGCGGTAAGTATCGGAATTCGGTATCGGAATTCCGATACCGCAAATATCGGCCGATACCCGATACTTGCGGTATCGGAATGCTCAACACTAAAGATGACAAATTAATACGAATTTAAATACAGAGCGATATCAAATTCATTGCTAAACGAGCTCCCACCTTGGGCTCGATCCTATCTCCAAGCCTATTCTCCAGCTCTCTACGGGACACTGACAGAGCTACATGGCTCAATGCCACAGGGTTTTTTAGATGTGGAGCCACTCGTTGCAAAACATGTAACTATGTGCATAAAACTAACAAATTCTCATCTTTTCACAACCATAAACAATTTGATATACATGACTACATTAATTGTAACACCGAAAATGTAGTGTATTTAGTAGAATGTATTACATGTAAAGTTCAGTACATAGGCTGCACTACATGTCCACTTAAAGTACGAGTGAGACGGCATCTATCAGATGCAGTGAATTCTAAAGCCCTCTCTGCCTCAGCTGTGTCCAGACACTTTTACAACGTGCACAAAGGTAACTTAACTAGTCTCAGATTCTGTGGAATAGAAAAGGTTTACAAACCTCCGAGAGGAGGGAATTTACAGCAGAAACTTTTTAATCGGGAAACGTATTGGATGTTTATGTTAGACACACGTATTCCCTATGGCCTCAATGCTAGACATGATTTAATAAAGCAATATTAATTAATGTTCAAGTATGTTCTAGCAATGTCTCCCAAGGGTATTTCATATGTCAATCTGTTATTTTTATGATTACTTTAACTGCTGTTTCCCCTTTTTCTTTCCCTTTTTTTTTTTGCATTTTTAATTGTTTGTCCAATCAATGCCTTGTGCACACTATATATATATGCTCTTATTGCACTATTAGGTAGATCATGAGTAAGACTTCATAGTTGAAACGCGTTGATCCTCCTCACTGGTGTGCCAGGTGTTTGCTATGTAAAGATTTTTCTTGTTGAAGAACTTTTTATTGCTTTAGTTGTCTAATAAAGTCTCACAAAGTCTGAACTGCCTCCACCTCCAGCTGGATCATTTCTCTTTTTGTCTTCATTTGCTGTGGGCGCTCACCCCGAACCGTGCTGGGCGTTGGCAGGTCTGGGGATATCGTCTAAGACCGGTAAGCTGACTACATTCCTTTTTTCTTTATCTTAGAGAAGCGATCACAAACCACCCAAATGACAGACATCCTTTGAGAGACAGGGAGATCTGAAATAAAATCCATGGAAATATGCGTCCAGGGCCTCTTTGGGACCGGCAAGGGCAAAAGCAACCCACTGGCACGAGAACAGCAGGGCTTAGCCCGAGCACAAGTCCCACAGGACTGCACAAAAGAACGCACATCCCGTGACAAAGAAGGCCACTAAAAGGATCTAGCCACCAAATCTCTGGTACCAAAGATTCCAGGATGCCCAGCCAACACCGAACAATGAACCTCAGAGATAACTCTACTAGTCCATCTATCAGGGACAAACAGTTTCTCCGCTGGACAACGGTCAGGTCTCTCAGCCTGAAACTTCTGCAGCACCCGCCGCAAATCAGGGGAGATGGCAGACAAAATTACCCCCTCTTTGAGAATAACCGCCGGCTCAGGAACACCCGGAGAGTCAGGCACAAAACTCCTTGACAGGGCATCAGCCTTCACATTCTTTCGAAGGTACGAAACCACAAAATTAAAATGGGAGAAAAACAGCGACCATCGAGCCTGTCTAGGATTCAACCGTTTGGCAGACTCGAGATAAGTCAAATTATTGTGATCCGTCAAAACCACCACGTGATGCTTGGCTCCTTCAAGCCAATGTCGCCACTCCTCGAATGCCCACTTCATGGCCAACAACTCTTGATTGCCAACATCATAATTGCGCTCAGCAGGCGAGAACTTTCTAGAAAAGAAGGCACATGGTTTCATCACCGAGCCATCAGAACTTCTTTGCGACAAAACAGCCCCTGCTCCAATCTCAGAAGCATCAACCTCGACCTGAAACGGGAGCGAAAAATCTAGCTGGCACAACACAGGGGCAGAAGAAAAACGACGCTTCAACTCCTGAAAAGCCTCTACAGCCGCAGAGGACCAATTGACCACATCAGCACCTTTCTTGGTCAAATCAGTCAACGGTTTAGCCACACTAGAAAAATTAGCGATGAATCGACGGTAAAAATTAGCAAAGCCCAGGAACTTCTGCAGGCTCTTCACAGATGTCAGCTGAGTCCAATCATAAATGGCCTGAACTTTAACAGGGTCCATCTCGATAGTAGGAGAAAAAAATGAAACCCAAAAATGAAACCTTCTGAACTCCGAAGAGACATTTAGACCCCTTCACAAACAAGGAATTTGCGCGAAGGACCTGGAACACCATTCTGACCTGCTTTACATGAGACTCCCAATCATCCGAAAAGACCAAAATATCATCCAAATATACAATCATGAATCTATCCATGTACTCTCGGAAGATGTCATGCATAAAGGACTGAAATACAGATGGAGCATTAGAAAGCCCGAATGGCATAACCAGGTACTCAAAATGGCCCTCGGGCGTATTAAATGCTGTTTTCCATTCATCGCCCTGTTTAATACGCACAAGATTATAAGCCCCTCGAAGATCTATCTTGGTGAACCAACTAGCCCCCTTAATCCGAGCAAACAAATCAGACAGCAGCGGCAAAGGGTACTGAAATTTGACTGTGATCTTATTAAGAAGGCGGTAATCAATACAAGGTCTCAAAGAACCATCCTTCTTGGCCACAAAAAAGAACCCTGCTCCCAACGGTGATGACGACGGGCGAATATGACCTTTCTCCAAGGATTCCTTTATATAACTCCACATAGCGGCGTGCTCTGGCACAGATAAATTGAACAGTCGGCCCTTAGGAAACCTACTACCAGGAATCAAATTAATAGCACAATCGCAATCCCTATGAGGAGGTAGGGCACTGGATTTGGGCTCATCAAATACATCCCGGTAATCCGACAAAAATTCAGGGACTTCAGAAGGAGTGGAAGGTGAAATTGACAGCAATGGAACATCACCATGTACCCCTTGACAACCCCAGCTGGACACAGACATAGATTTCCAATCCAATACTGGATTATGGATCTGTAGCCATGGCAACCCCAAAACAACAACATCATGCAGATTATGCAACACCAAAAAGCGAATATCCTCCTGATGTGCAGGAGCCATGCACATGGTCAATTGAGTCCAGTACTGAGGGTTATTCTTGGCCGAAGGCGTAGCATCAGTTCCTCTCAATGGAATAGGATACTGCAAGGGCTCCAAGAAAAAACCACAGCGCCTGGCAAACTCCAAGTCCATCAAATTCAGGGCAGCGCCTGAATCCACAAATGCCATAACAGAATTGGACGACAAAGAGCAAATCAGAGTAACAGACAAAAGAAATTTAGACTGTACTCTACCAATGGTGGCAGACCTAGCGAACCGCTCAGTGCGGAGATAGCATGAGTGGAGTCACCACAGTAAAAACACAGCCCATTCTGACGTCTGTGTTCTTGCCGCTCAGCTCTGGTCAAAGTCCTATCACATTGCATAGGCTCAGGCCTATGCTCAGAGAATGCCGCCAAATGGTGCAAGCTTTGCGCTCCCGCAAGCGCCGATCAATCTGAATGGCCAAGGACATAGACTCATTCAGACCAGCAGGCGTGGGAAATCCCACCATGACATCCTTAAGGGTTTCAGAAAGACCCTTTCTGAAAATTGCCGCCAGGGCACACTCATTCCACTGAGTAAGCACAGACCACTTTCTAAACTTCTGACAATATACTTCCGCTTCATCCTGACCCTGACACAAAGCCAGCAAGATTTTCTCCGCCTCATCCACTGAATTTGGTTCATCATAAAGCAATCCAAGCGCCAGAAAAAACACATCTACATCACGCAATGCAGGATCTCCTGGCGCAAGGGAAAATGCCCAGTCTTGAGGGTCACCACGCAACAAAGAAATAATGATTTTTACTTGTTGAATGGGGTCACCAGAGGAGCGAGGTTTCAAAGCAAGAAACAGTTTACAATTATTTTTGAAATTCAGGAACTTAGATCTATCCCCAGAAAACAAATCAGAAATTGGAATTCTAGGCTCTAACATCGGATTCTGAACCACAAAATCTTGAATATTTTGTACTCTTGCAGTGAGATGATCCACACAAGAGGACAGACCTTGAATGTCCATATCTACACCTGTGTCCTGAACCACCCAGAGGTTAAGGGGAAAAGAAAGACAAAACACACTGCAGAGAAAAAAAAATGGTCTCAGAACTTCTCTTATCCCTCTATTGAGATGCATTAATACTTTGGGCCAGCTGTACTGTTATGACCTGGTGGTTAGGAGCACCCGAAAAGACCTGATGGTTAAACCAACAAAGGACAAGCTCTGGGAAGTGGGAGCTCTGCTGACCGCAACCACTAATCCTATCACACACACTAGAAATAGCCGTGGAGCGTTCCTGACACTCCCTAGATGCCTCTTCACAGCCTAAGAGTTAACTAGCCCTAGAGATAGAAAATAAAGCCTACCTTGCCTCAGAGAAATTCCCCAAAGAAAAAGGCAGCCCCCCACATATATTGGCTGTGAGTAAAGATGAAAGTCACAAACACAGAAATGAAACAGGTTTCAGCAAAGGGAGGCCAGACTTCCTAAACAGACAGAGGATAGAAAAGGTATCTTTGCAGTCAGCACAAAAAACTACAAAAAACCACGCAGAGTGTGCAAAAAGACCTCCGCACCGACTCACGGTGCGGAGGTGCCACTCTGCATCCCAGAGCTTCCAGCTAGCAAAGCAAAATCATGATAGCAAAGCTGGACAAGAAAACAAAGAACAAATAATAAACTAGCAGGGACTTAGCTTCTGCTGGAGTAGACAGGAAACCCGACAGATCCAAGAGCGAACTGAACCAGTGCAAGAACATTGACAGCTGGCATGGAGTAACGATCTGAGTGGAGTTAAACAGAGCAGCCAGCCAAAGAATAAACTACGTCACCTGTGGAAGGAACCTCAGAAGCAGCAGCTCCACTCACAGCCACCAGAGGGAGTCCATGGACAGAACTCGCCGAAGTACCATTCATGACCACAGGAGGGAGTTCGATAACAGAATTCACAACAGTCAACACCTCATATGTGGGGGTAAACCACTGTTTGGGTGCTCCGCAGAGCTTGGAAGAGGAGTGCCGTTTTACTTTTTCAATGTAGAATTGGCAAGAATTGAGATCGGATGCCATGTCGCGTTTGGAGAGCCCCTGATGTGCCTAAACAGTAGAAACCCCCCACAAGTCACCCCATTTTGGAAACTAGACCCCCCATGGAACTTATCTAGATGTGTGGTGAGAACTTTGAATGCCCAAGTGCTTCACAAAAGTTTATAATGCAGAGTCATGAAAATTAAAAGAAAAAATTCCCACAAAAATGATTTTGTAGCCCCCAATTTTTTATTTTCACAAGGGTAACAGGAGAAATTGGACCCCAAAGGTTGTTGTCCAATTTATCCCGAGTATGCTGATGCCCCATATGTGGGGGTAAACCACTGTTTGGGCGCACGGCAGAGCTCAGAAGGGAACGAGCGCCGTTTTGGAATGCAGACTTTGATAGAATGGCCTGTGGGCGTTATGTTGCGTTTGCAGAGCCCCTGATGTACCTAAACAGTAGTAACCCCCCACAAGTGACCCCATTTTGGAAACTAGACCTCCCAAGGAACTTATATAGATGTGTGGTGAGAACTTTGAATGCCCAAGTGCTTCACAGAAGTTTATAATGCAGAGTCGTGTAAATAAAAAATATTTTTTTTCCACAAAAAATTTTTTGTAGCCCCCAAGTTTTTATTTTCACAAGGGTAACAGGAGAAATTGGACCCCAAAAGTTGTTGTCCAATTTATTCAGAATACGCTGATGCCCCATATGTGGGGGTAAGCCACTGTTTGGGCGCACGGCAGAGCTCAGAAGGGAGGGAGAACCATTTGACTTTTTGAGCGCAAAATTGGCTGTGGTGTTTGGAGACCCCCTGATGTACCTAAACAGTGGAAACCCCCCAATTCTAACTCCAACCCTAACCCCAACACAGCCCTAACCCTAATCCCAACCTGATCCATAATCTTAATCACAACCCTAACCCCAAAACAACCCAGTCAACCCTAACCACAACCCTAATCAAAACCCTTAATCCAACACACCCCTAATCAAAATCTCAACCCTAACCTCAAACCTAACCCTAATCCCAATACACCCTTAATCCCAACCCTAACCTTAACCCTAATCCCAAACCTAACCCTATTCCCAGGCGTAACCCTAATGCCAACCCTAACCCTAATACCAACCCTAATCCAAACCCTAACCCTAATCCCAACTCTAACCCTAACTTTAGCCGCAACCCTAGCCCTAACTTTAGCCCCAACCCTAACTCTAGCCCTAAATTTAGCCCCAACCCTAACCCTAGCCCCAACTTTAGCCCTGACCCTAACCCTAGCCCTAAGGCTACTTTCACACTTGCATTGTGTGGCATCCATCTCAATACGTCATTTTGGACAAAAAACGGATCCTGCAAATGTGCCCGCAGGATGCCCATAGACTTGTATTGCCAACAGATCGCGTCCGTCGTGCACTGGATCAGTTGTGTTTTGGCGGACCGTCGGCACAAAAAAGTTCAATGTAATGTTTTTTTGTACGTCGCGTCCGCCATTTTCGATCGCGCATGCGTGGCCGTAACTCCGCCCCCTCCTCCCCAGGACATAGACTGGGCAGCAGATGCATTGAAAACTGCATCCGCTGCCCACGTTGTGCACAATTTTCACAATGTGCGTTGGTACGTCGGGCTGACGCATTGCAACGGCCCCGTACCGACGCAAGTGTGAAAGAAGTCTAACCCTAAATTTACTTCCAACCCTAACCCTATATTTAGCCCCAACCCTAACCCTAAATTTAGCCCCAACCCTAACCCTAACCCTAAATTTAGCCCCAACCCTAACCCTAAAGGTACCGTCACACTGAACGATATCGCTAGCGATCCGTGACGTTGCAGCGTCCTGGCTAGCGATATCGTTGAGTTTGACAGGCAGCAGCGATCAGGATCCTGCTGTGCCATCGTTGGTCGGCGCAGAAAATCCGCTGGACTCCCGCAGACATCGCTGAATCGGCGTGTGTGACGCCGATTCAGCGATGTCTTCACTGGTAACCAGGGTAAACATCGGGTTACTAAGTGCAGGGCCGCGCTTAGTAACCTGATGTTTACCCTGGTTACCAGCGTAAACGTTAAAAAAAACAAACACTACATACTTACATTCCGTGTCTGTCCCCCGGCGCTGTGCTTTCCTGCACTGTGTAAGCGCCAGCCGGAAAGCAGAGCACAGCGGTGACGTCACCGCTGTGCTTTCCGGCTGGCGCTCAGTCAGTTCAGAGAAGCACAGCGCCGGGGGACAGACACCGGAATGTAAGTATAAAAAGACAAGACCCCAGAATGTAAGTCAAACTTATATTATAATATATACCAAAAAAAGGTGAAAGGAAGGCAAATATAGTATCACAAAATAGTATCTTTATTAGATCATAAAACGTGGCACTACAAAAGTGTGCCTGTGCTTGGAGATATAAAAGACACAATGAATAAATATGTCCTATCAAAAAATGGCCTATAAAAAGGAAAATATTCCAATACCCATAGCACAAACAAGTGAACGGACACACCAGAAGGTAGAAAAATGATACTCATAAAAGACCACTTTATCACTTGGACCTATGGAGTGCAAGGATGCATGTAAAGGCACATGTATGCATATAGATGCAGAGGGAGCCAAAATATAAATGATATATAAAAAATAATAATAATAATTTATACACATATGTACTACAGGGCAATCACAAAAAGTGAGGGGTGCTAACAGTTAATATACATAATATAAAAATATATATATATATTGTATAACCAAAATTGGTGGTAACAATATATAAGGTGACACAAAAAAATATATATAAAGCATATTGTGTGCTGTATTTTTAGACGGAGTTATCTTTCCACAGCTTTTCTTTAGTTTTGGGCACACGCTTTTTGTGCTATATTTTGCACTGAGGCACTCTCTTGTGTCACTTTATATATATTTTTTTGTGTCACCTTATATATTTTTACCACCAATTTTGGTTATATAGTATATATATATTTTTATATTATATATATTAACTGTTAGCACCCCTCACTTTTTGTGATTGCCCTGTAGTACATATGTGTATAAATTATTATTATTATTATTATTTATTTATTTTTATTTTTTTTATATGTATATCATTTATATTTTGGCTCCCTCTGCATCTATATGCATACATGTGCCTTTACATGCATCCTTAGTCTTTTATGAGTATCATTTTTCTACCTTCTGGTGTGTCCGTTCACTTGTTTGTGCCATGGGTATTGGAATATTTTCCTTTTTATAGGCCATTTTTTGATAGCACATATTTATTCATTGTGTCTTTTATATCTCCAAGCACAGGCACACTTTTGTAGTGCCACGTTTTATGATCTAATAAAGATACTATTTCGTGATACTATATTTGCCTTCCTTTCACCTTTTTTTGGTATATATTATAATATAAGTTTGACTTACATTCTGGGGTCTTGTCTTTCTATTCATTAGTCCGAATGGTCTGCCATTCACAGGTTTTAGCGGCCATATTATTACGTACATATTGATTATTTATTATTTTTTTATATATACTTTCTATTATCGTTGTAATTTGTGGTCTGTATTTTGTTCACGGAATGTAAGTATGTAGTGTTTGTTTTTTTTTACGTTTATGCTGGTAACCAGGGTAAACATCGGGTTACTAAGCGCGGCCCTGTGCTTAGTAACCCGATGTTTACCCTGGTTACCAGGGGACTTCGGGATCGTTGGTTGCTGGAGAGCTGTCTGTGTGACAGCTCTCCAGCGACCACACAGCGATCGGGATCATTGTCTAGATCGCTGCAGCGTCGCTAAATGTGACGGTACCTTAACCCTAAATTTAGCCCCAACTACTCCACCTGCTGGCTGGCAGAATATGGCGGGCGCACAGCGCATGCGCCCGCCATTTTCTTTCCGGATGAAGAAGCTGGTGGCCTGGAGGAGAAGCAGGAGGACCCAGGGACACCGGTAAGTATAGCAGGGTCCCCGAATCCCCCTATTTCTCTGTCCTCTGATGTGCGATCACATCAGAGGACAGAGAATGAAAGATCACTTTTTTTTGCGATCGCCAGTAAACAGTTAATTACCGGCGATCGCAAAACAGGGGTCGCTAAAAACCGACCCCGATCATGTTCTTTGGGGTCTCGGCTACCCCCGGCAGCCGAGACCCCAAAGATTTTCTGGGTGCCGGCTGGAGGGCACACTGAGCATGCGCCCACCATTTTTTGGCCGGAACAAGATGGCGGCGCCCATTGGGAGCCACGAGGAGCACCGGGGGAGACAGGTGAGTATCGGGGGGCTATTGGGGACCCCATTTCTCTGTCCTCTGATGTGCGATCACATCGGAGGACAGAGAAATTAAATGGGAAATCATGTTTTTGGGTTTTTTTTGCGATCGCTGGTAAACGGTTAATTACCGGCGATCGCAACCCAGGGGTCGGTAAAAACCCCCCGATATCATGTTCTCTGCGGTCTCGGCTACCCCCGGCAACCGAGACCCCAGAGAAAATCAGACTCTGGGGGGTGCTATTCACTTTTTTCACAGCGCCGTTAATTAACGGCGCTGTGGTTTAAGTACCCTTAACTGCCACCGTTAAAAGGCGTATTGGCTGTCGTTAAGGGGTTAAGCATCCTGACATGTACACATTTATATATTTACATTTGTATACCTTAAACACATTTATATCATACAAGCTATATTAGAAGGGGGAAGGTAGGGAAGGAGTTAAGGTACCGTCACACTAAGCGACGCTGCAGCGATACCGACAACGATCCGGATCGCTGCAGCGTCGCTGTTTGGTCGCTGGAGAGCTGTCACACAGACCGCTCTCCAGCGACCAACGATGCTGGTAACCAGGGTAAACATCGGGTTACTAAGCGCAGGGCCGCGCTTAGTAACCCAATGTTTACCCTGGTTACCATCGTTAAAGTAAAAAAAACAACCACTACATACTTACCTACCGCTGTCTGTCCCCGGCGCTCAGCTTCTCTGCTCTGGCTGTGAGCGCCGGGCAGCCGGAAAGCAGAGCGGTGACGTCACCGCTGTGCTTTCCGGCCGCTGTGCTCACAGCCAGAGCAGAGAAGCTGAGCGCCGGGGACAGACAGCGGTAGGTAAGTATGTAGTGGTTGTTTTTTTACTTTAACGATGGTAACCAGGGTAAACATTGGGTTACTAAGCGCGGCCCTGCGCTTAGTAACCCGATGTTTACCCTGGTTACCAGCGAAGACATCGCTGAATCGGCGTCACACACGCCGATTCAGCGATGTCAGCGGGAGATCCAGCGACGAAACTAAGTTCTGGACTTTCTTCCCCGACCAGCGATATCACAGCAGGATTCTGATCGCTGCTGCCTGTCACACTGGACGATATCGCTAGCCAGGACGCTGCAACGTCACGGATCGCTAGCGATATCGTCTAGTGTGACGGTACCTTTAGTGAGGGGAACTTCCCCTTTATCAATCCCTTCATTGTGCTAGCCTGCCCAACCAGATACTCTTATGTGATTGGATCCATTTATCCAAAAATGATCTGGGTTTGCTTAGCTGTCATTACATTCAGTTTCTTCATCCAATGACTCGCTGCTCTGTACAGGCTTTCTGAAGTTTAACATCTGTTTATACTTTGATGCTTCATGAGATATTCATCTTTTTTACACTTGAACTGATTTTTTTTTACTTATGGATAAGTCATTATTTATGTTTTGATTTTACTTATTTTTTATTTTGTCTTGCGTATAATTGTACTCGCGTCACTATCCAAAACCATATTTATATCCCTCTGTCGTCTGTGTTTAGACCATCAACAGCACCTTTATTTGGTCACCAAGCATTGGACACCAGTGCTTTGGCATTATTTTTCATGACTTTTGGATATGGGATGTGTTATAAACTGGTGGCTTAGGAGCAACATGGGACAAGCTCTGAAGGAGGTGGTACCTGTACTGACCGCAGTTCCTAAGCTCAACACCACACTAGAAGCAGCCGTGGGATGTTCCTGTCACTCCCTAGACACCTTGTCACAGCCTGAGAATAACTACCCCTAAAGATAGAAACGGGAAAGCTATCTTGCCTCAGAGAAAATCCCCAAAGAATAGATAGCCCCCCACAAATAATGACTGTGAGTGGAGAGGGAAAAGACATACGTAGAATGAAACCAGGATGTAGCATAGGAGGCCAGTCTAGCTAGATAGATAGGACAGGACGGAATACTGTGCGGTCAGTATTAAAAACTAGAAAAATCCACCACAGAGTTTACAAAAATCTCCACACCTGACTAAAGGTGTGGAGGGTAAATCTGCTTCCCAGAGCTTCCAGCTTAACTGAATTAATCCATACTGACAAGCTGGACAAAAAAACATAAAATGTACCGAACAATGAAGTCCACAACATGTGGACAGAAAAGAGCAAAGCAAGGACTTATCTTTGCTGAACTGGTCAGGATATCAGGGAAATCCAAGCAGAGATGTGAATCCAACCAGGAACCATAGACAAGTTGCACAAGCTGAAGAGAAGAGCTAGGCTAAATAGCCGAGCAGAATAGACAATAAGTGGAAGCAGCTGCTGACTGCTAAATCCAAGGAGCAGCCATTCCACTTAAAACCACCGGAGGGAGCCCAAGAGCAGAACTCACAAAAGTGCCACTTACAACCATCGGAGGGAGCCCAAGAGCGGAATTCACAACAGTACTCCCCCCTTGAGGAGGGGTTACCGAACCCTCACCAGAGCCCCCAGGCCGATCAGGACGAGCCAAGTGAAAAGCACGAACCAAATCGGCGGCATGAACATCGGAGGCAACAACCCAAGAATTATCCTCCTGGCCATAACCCTTCCACTTGACAAGATACTGAAGCCTCCGCCTCGAAAAACGAGAATCCAAAATTTTTTCAACCTCATATTCCAACTCTCCCTCAACCAACACCAAGGCAGGAGGATCAACCGAAGGAACAACGGGCACCACATATCTCCGCAGCAAAGATCTATGGAAAACATTATGAATGGCAAAAGAGGCTGGAAGAGCCAAACGAAAAGACACCGGGTTGATAATTTCAGAAATCTTATAAGGACCAATAAACCGAGGCTTAAACTTAGGGGAAGAAACCTTCATAGGAACATTACGAGAAGACAACCAAACCAAATCCCCCACACGAAGCCGGGGACCAACACACCGATGGCGGTTAGCAAAACGTTGAGCCTTTTCCTGAGACGTCGTCAAATTGTCCACCACATGAGTCCAAATCTGCTGCAGCCTGTCAACCACAGAATCCACACCAGGACAATCAGAAGGCTCAACCTGCCCCGAAGAAAAACGAGGATGAAAACCAAAATTACAAAAGAAAGGTGAGACCAAAGTAGCCGAACTAGCCCTATTATTAAGGGCAAACTCGGCCAACGGCAAGAAAGCCACCCAATCATCCTGATCAGCAGACATAAAGCATCTCAAATAGGTTTCCAAGGTCTGATTAGTTCGCTCAGTTTGGCCATTAGTCTGAGGATGAAACGCCGAAGAAAAAGACAAATCAATGCCCATCCTAGCACAAAAGGCCCGCCAAAACCTAGAAACAAACTGAGAACCTCTGTCAGACACAATTTTCTCCGGAATTCTATGCAAACGAACCACATGCTGAAAAAACAATGGAACCAAATCTGTGGAGGAAGGCAACTTAGGCAAAGGTACCAGATGGACCATTTTAGAGAACCGGTCACAAACCACCCAGATAACAGACATCTTCTGGGAAACAGGAAGATCCAAAATAAAATCCATGGAAATATGCGTCCAGGGCCTCTCAGGGACCGGCAAAGGCAAAAGCAACCCACCAGTGCGGGAACCGCAAGGCTTGGCCCGGGCGCAAGTCCCACAGGACTGCACAAAAGTACGCACATCCCGCGACAAGGAAGGCCACCAAAAGGACCTAGCAACCAAATCTCTGGTACCAAAAATCCCAGGATGACCGGCCAACACTGAACAATGAACCTCAGAAATTACCTTACTTGTCCATCTATCAGGAACAAACAGCTTCCCCAAAGGACAGCGGTCAGGTTTATCAGCCTGAAATTTCTGAAGCACCCTCCGCAAATCAGGGGAGATGGCAGAAAGAATCACCCCTTCCTTAAGAATGCCAACCGGCTCAAGGACTCCAGGAGAGTCAGGCAAAAAACTCCTAGAGAGGGCATCAGCCTTAACATTCTTAGATCCCGGAAGATACGAGACCACAAAATCAAAACGGGAGAAAAACAGGGACCATCGAGCCTGTCTAGGGTTCAGCCGCTTGGCCGACTCAAGGTAAATCAGATTCTTATGATCAGTCAAGACCACAACGCGGTGCTTGGCTTCCTCAAGCCAATGTCGCCACTCCTCAAATGCCCACTTCATAGCCAACAACTCACGATTGCCGACGTCATAATTGCGCTCCGCAGGCGAAAACTTTCCAGAAAAAAAAGCACACGGTTTCATCAAAGAACCATCAGAATTCCTCTGAGACAAAACGGCCCCTGCCCCAATCTCAGAAGCGTCAACCTCAACCTGAAAAGGAAGAGAAACATCCGGCTGACGCAACACAGGGGCAGAAGTAAATAGGCGTTTAAGCTCCTGTAAGGCCTCAACAGCCGCAGAGGACCAATTCGTCACATCAGCGCCTTTCTTCGTCAAATCAGTAAGGAGCTTAACCACACTGGAAAAGTTGGCAATGAAACGGCGATAGAAATTAGCAAAGCCCATAAATTTCTGAAGGCTCTTCACAGATGTGGGTTGAATCCAGTCATGAATGGCTTGGACCTTAACAGGATCCATTTCTATAGACGAGGGGGAAAAAATAAAACCCAAAAAAGAGACCTTCTGAACTCCGAATAGGCACTTAGACCCCTTCACAAACAAAGCATTATCACGAAGGATCTGGAATACCATCCTGACCTGCTTCACATGAGACTCCCAATCATCGGAAAAAAACAAAATATCATCCAAATATACAACCATGAATTTATCAAGATAATTGCGGAAAATATCATGCATGAAGGACTGGAACACAGATGGAGCATTAGAGAGCCCGAATGGCATCACAAGGTATTCAAAATGGCCTTCGGGCGTATTAAATGCAGTTTTCCATTCGTCACCCTGTTTAATACGGATAAGATTATATGCCCCTCGAAGGTCAATCTTAGTAAACCAACTAGCCCCCTTAATCCGAGCAAACAAATCAGAAAGCAAAGGCAAGGGGTATTGGAATTTGAACGTGATCTTATTAAGAAGATGATAATCTATACAGGGTCTCAAGGAGCCATCCTTCTTAGCAACAAAAAAGAAACCCGCTCCCAATGGTGACGAAGACGGCCGAATATGCCCCTTCTCCATAGACTCCTTAACATAACTCCGCATGGCGGCATGCTCTGGCACAGACAGATTGAAAAGTCGGCCCTTAGGGACCTTGCAGCCAGGAATCAAGTCAATAGCACAATCACAGTCCCTGTGCGGTGGAAGGGAACTTGACTTGGGCTCATCAAATACATCCTGGAAATCCAACAAAAACTCAGGGACCTCAGAAGAGGGGGAAGAGGAAATTGACATCAAAGGAACGTCACTATGCACCCCTTGACAACCCCAACTAGTCACAGACATAGTTTTCCAATCCGGCACCGGATTATGTTCCTGTAACCACAGAAAACCCAGTACAACAACATCATGCAGGTTATGCAACACCAGAAAACGGCAATCTTCCAGATGTGCTGGAGCCATGTACATGGTCATCTGCGTCCAGTACTGAGGTTTATCCTTGGCCAATGGTGTAGCATCAATGCCCCTCAAAGGAATAGGGCTCTGCAAAGGCTGCAATGAAAAGCCACAGCGCCCGGCGAATTCTAAGTCCATTAAGTTCAGGGCAGCGCCTGAATCCACAAATGCCATGACAGAAAAGGACAATAATGAGCAAATCAGGGTCACAGATAAGAGAAATTTAGGCTGTACCGTACTGATGGTAACAGACCTAGCGACCCTCTTAGTAAGCTTAGGGCAATCAGAAATAACATGAGCAGAATCACCACAGTAAAAACACAGCCTATTCTGACGTTTGAATTCCTGCCGTTCTGTTCTAGTCAAAATCCTATCACATTGCATAGGCTCAGGACTCTGCTCAGAGGACACTGCCATATGGTGCACAGCTTTGCGCTCGCGCAGACGCCGATCAATCTGAATGGCTAGAGACATAGATTCGCTCAAACCAGCAGGCGTAGGGAAGCCCACCATAACATTTTTAAGGGCTTCAGAAAGACCTTTTCTGAAAATTGCAGCCAGAGCATCCTCATTCCATTTAGTGAGCACAGACCATTTTCTAAATTTCTGGCAGTATAATTCAGCCGCTTCCTGACCTTGACACAGGGCCAACAGGGTTTTTTCTGCATTATCCATAGAATTAGGTTTGTCATACAATAATCCGAGCGCTTGAAAAAATGCGTCTACATTCAGCAATGTCGGATCCCCTGATTCAAGGGAAAACGCCCAGTCTTGAGGGTCACCACGCAGCAAGGATATGATGATTTTAACTTGCTGAATGGGATCACCAGAAGAACGGGGTTTCAAAGCAAAAACAATTTGCAATTATTTTTAAAGTTCAAAAACTTGGATCTGTCCCCAAAAAATGAATCAGGAGTAGGAATTCTAGGCTCCAAAGCCGGAGTCTGGACAACATAATCTTGGATACTCTGTACTCTTGCAGCAAGTTGATCCACACGAGAAAACAAACCCTGAACATCCATGCCAGCGCCAAAATCCTGAACCACCCAGAAGTCAAGAGGAAAAACAAGACAAAACAGAGTGCACAAAAAAAATGGCTCAGAATTTCTTTTTCCTTCTTTTGAGATGCATTTAATTCATTTTTGGCCACTTGTACTGTTATGAACTGGTGGTTTAGGAGCAACATGGGACAAGCTCTGAAGGAGGTGGTACCTGTACTGACCGCAGTTCCTAAGCTCAACACCATACTAGAAGCAGCAGTGGGATGTTCCTGTCACTCCCTAGACACCTCGTCACAGCCTGAGAATAACTACCCCTAAAGATAGAAACAGGAAAGCTATCTTGCCTCAGAGAAAATCCCCAAAGAATAGATAGCCCCCCCCACAAATAATGACTGTGAGTGGAGAGGGAAAAGACATACGTAGAATGAAACCAGGATGTAGCATAGGAGGCCAGTCTAGCTAGATAGATAGGACAGGACGGAATACTGTGCGGTCAGTATTAAAAACTAGAAAAATCCACCACAGAGTTTACAAAAATCTCCACACCTGACTAAAGGTGTGGAGGGTAAATTTGCTTCCCAGAGCTTCCAGCTTAACTGAATTAATCCATACTGACAAGCTGGACAAAAACATAAAATGTACCGAACAATGAAGTCCACAACATGTGGACAGAAAAGAGCAAAGCAAGGACTTATCTTTGCTGAACTGGTCAGGATATCAGGGAAATCCAAGCAGAGATGTGAATCCAACCAGGAACCATAGACAAGTGGCACAAGCTGAAGAGAAGAGCCAGGCTAAATAGCCGAGCAGAATAGACAATAAGTGGAAGCAGCTGCTAACTGCTAAATCCAAGGAGCAGCCATTCCACTTAAAACCACCGGAGGGAGCCCAAGAGCAGAACTCACAAAAGTGCCACTTACAACCACTGGAGGGAGCCCAAGAGCGGAGTTCACATCAGGGATGGACCCCACTCCATCTTAAAACCACCATAACTACTGTAAACCTAGGTACTAAAATAAATACACAAAACACATTATTTTGGTTGTTAAAATGGCCACAGCTTTTATTCAAATCACAGGATTAAATAATCACAGTAGGAGTCAGGTGGAGTGCTAGTACATTGGGATTCACAAGTACTGCGATATCCCCAGCTGTCTGACATACAGCACCAGGACAGACAGCCATAAAGGGGCAGCACGCACTGGCTTGCCATTCAAGCAGAGCCAGTAAACTTTCAGGGCACCAATGACCCTATTATCATCACTCCTGTGCTTAACCACTGTGCCCGCCCCTGATTGATATTACCATTACAACGTCCTTGATGCTGGCCACCAAAGCCGAGCCTGCTCACCACCATGAGGTTTTACATCCTCTATTAGTTAAAATGAGTCCACGTTAACTTGTCTGCAACTTCCACCTGACTCCTAAACCGCAAAGCCGTGACGGGTTATAAATTCCCAGTCTCATTTGACCCTTTTTAAAAAATAATTAAATCATTTTTGTAAACTTAAAAACTAGAAGTCCCTGCAAAAGCAATAACGGGACTAAACTTGGCAAACCTCCGAGTCACAAAGAGTCATTCTACAGCGCTCAGGAGAGGAAAAAAACCCTGTGGAGGAAACCTCCAGGGAACCATGGCTTAATGATTGCCCTTCCCTTGGGCTTAGAAGGTTACCGCAAATAATAACTCTTTATAGCCAATATACAATTGAACCTGGTACAAGATATACAATGACAAATTAAAAAATACAATAAAGCATCTATCATTATACAAGCAATAATTAAAAAGTTTTAGGACAGAGATTATAAACAGGGCGGGAGGGAGGGTAATGTTTCCTCCTGTCCATCCTGTGAGAGAAAGAGGGAAAGCCAGAGTTGCCTCCCCTATATAAGCCCCACCCTCCTCACAGTAATACACCAGGCACAAACATCTAAACTCCTTCCTCTTAAAGCAACAACACTCTTGTTTAAAATCTACACCACAAAACAAACAAAAGCTGCAGGAGTTCTCAGTCCACCCATCCCCAAGTCATGTCCACCTCCGTCTAGTCTCCGGAGGTTTCTTGACTTCTGGATATGGGATGGACCCCACTCCATCTTAAAACCACCATAACTACTGTAAACCTAGGTACTAAAATAAATACACAAAACACATTATTTTATTTGTCAAAATGGCCACAGCTTTTATTCAAATCACAGGATTAAATAATCACAGTAGGAGTCAGGTGGAGTGCTAGTACATTGGGATTCACAAGTACTGCGATATCCCCAGCTGTCTGACATACAGCACCAGGACAGACAGCCATAAAGGGGCAGCACGCACTGGCTTGCCATTCAAGCAGAGCCAGTAAACTTTCAGGGCACCAATGACCCTATTATCATCACTCCTGTGCTTAACCACTGTGCCCGCCCCTGATTGATGTTACCATTACAACGTCCTTGAGGCTGGCCACCAAAGCCGAGCCTGCTCACCACCATGAGGTTTTACATCCTCTATTAGTTAAAATGAGTCCACGTTAACTTGTCTGCAACTTCCACCTCACTCCTAAACCGCCACCAGCGAGGCCATTTGATACCTTGAATGGACTCGACCCCCATCACCCATGCCTAATTAAGTCATCAACCAGTTCTGCTTGCTATGGAAAGACTGTGCTTATGAGTAACAAAATTCCAGGGCTACTACAGATTAATTTTATCAATGCAACACTACCAAATTATGATCGATAATACGGTAACTACAGCAAAATAACAGCCTCTAAACATTCTGCAATGAGGATCCTATAATGGGGAATGCGGAAACTAAACCATAATAAAGGGGTAGCCACAGTCTGACTACCTGTATAATGACATCTGTCATGCCCCAAAAACTATTATACCGCATGTATTGTTGTCAGCTCTAATAACTCACCAATTCACAGATTTTAGTTCTAGAAACCACCATTACATACAGTAGTTGGGATGCAGTAACCAATTCTTAAACCAACTTACTATTGCTACCCAAAAAGTGATGACTGTATATAAAGAGAAAGATACTATAAACAAGGAGTAGTTAAAAGCCATACACAATATAATATCGACAGTATAACCGATCATTAAATAATTAAAATAATTTCTGTAATAATTGGACATAGTAAATTAAATAAGCCTATAGCAGAAAAGTCTACAACGGCATTATTAATAACCTTGCCACGCCATTGTTAATTGCTTTACAGGCACTTGATAACATATACCATTAACGCTCTCCAACTGGGACAAAGGCATTGGGAATAGGCACATTGCCCTTCGTGTTAATGCGCTTGATTACTTCACCCTTAGCGGCTCCCACTGGCTCAAGGGCATCGGGATGCACTTTATTCCTTTTCCCTTAGTCACTCCCACTGACTCCCGGGCACCCATATTAGGTACCTTGCTCTTCAGTTTAATGCCCCATATTACTGCATTGTCCAGACGACAACCTTGAAAGAAACAGGAGTTGGTCAATATAAACAGTCAAAATCTGTGCCTCAGCATTCTCAAGTCACATGAAAAAAGAGAGCGTCCTTGAAGCTACAGATTGTATTGAAATGCATGCCTACTTTTTTTATTTTTCTTGTTCCAGCTATTGTTCCTAGCTCATAGGACCCAATTTAATTTGTAGGCATGTAAAATATGATTGCCAGGACTACAGGGACTTTACCTCAACAGGGTCTTGTAAGATATAAATGCTTCTGGAAACCAGGGGGCCATACTGCGATGGTCACTCCTCCACACCATGGGGCAATACCAAAGATGGTTACCCCTCCACACCAGGGGGTCATACTATGATGTACACCCCTCCAAACAGGGGCCATACCCGAGATGTTAACTCCTCCACACAAGGGGTCATACTATGATGAATACACCCCTAAACAGAGGGTCCATACTAACCAAATTATAATTGGCTTCAAGGACCCACTAAAAAAGAAACAAATAAGTGCTTTTTTTTTTTAATACACACCTTTATTAAAACAAACAGGCAATAACCCAACAAAGCATAAATAACCTTAGCTCGCTGGGAGGAGCCCTTGAAGCTCATAAGATCTGGCGATTACCAAACATAAAGTGAACGTAAAATGTACCAATTACTCCTAGCTGTTACCCCACTGGCTCGGGAGCACCATAACCACAGGGTTCCAATGTTCACTTGAACTTCCTGAGGATCCGACAAACCCTTGCCGAAACTCCTCTCCACATTGCACCAGATCCAAAACCATACTTAATACCAAAAGGAGGAATCCATATCCCAATGGATCCCCCAGACCAATATGTAACCAACTTCAAGGACCCCCCCAACTGCCCGGCTCCAGGTAATCCACTCAGTCTGTGCTATCCACCACCTTAGGTAATATAAAATTAAGCACTCGGTGGGTATACACCATTCCTGCAAATATATGAAGGGGAAAATATAAGAATTAAAAGAACATACAATAAAACATCAAAGCATAAAGAACATTAACATGCTGGGAGGAGTCCTTGAAGCTCATAAGATCTGGTGATTACCAAACAAAAAGTGAACATAAAATATACCAACAATTACTCCCAGCCGTTACCCCACTAGCTCGGGAGCACCACAACCACAGGGTTCCAATGTTCACTTGAACTTCCTGAGGATTCAACAAACCTTTGCTGAAAATCCCCTCTACCATTCACCAGATCAAGAACCAAATTAAATTCCAAAAAGAGGAATCCATATCCCAATGGATCCCCCAGACCAATTTATAACCAACTTCAAGGACCCCCTCCCCCCAACTGCACAAGATGTGGGATAAGTGAAGATGAAAACACCATGTAAGTTTACAACCAAGGTATATTACAGGTTGATACTGGAAAATATCCCATCACAAGGTCAGATACATTCGATGATGGGCAATGCTGTGTTCTATGCTGTAACAATAAAGAAGTTGCCTGCTCCTCTACAGCAGTTACAGACAGGCTCTCTAATCACCAGCTGCACATACATCGTAAGAAAATATAATATGTAGGTCTAGTATAAGCTGCCTGCAGCCATATGTGTGTGTGCAGAAAACTGCAAGGTCTGTGTCCCCAGTCAGTCACACTACCTACATACAATAGACGAGAGACAGGGCTGAAAACTGGGCCCATGATGTGTTCTCCAGAGCAAGGTGCAGCATCACACTAGGAGTGCCCACTCACTGCCCGCCATGTGCTGAGTTATTAGTGCCCACTCACTGCTCGCCATGACTGCGTTAGTAGTGCCCACTCACTGCCTGCCATATGCTGCGTTATTAGTGCCCCACTCACCATACCGTCATGTGCTGAATTACTCCCCGAATAATTATTGACACCTGATAAAATATATATAGTAAGGCTCCAGGTAATCCACTCAGGCTAGTGCTATCCACCATCTTATGTAATATAAAAAAGCGCTCAGTGGGTATAACCCGATCCTGCAAACATATGAGGGGGACAATATACAGAAAAAGGGGTGGATATATCAGGAAGGACAGCATACAACATAATAGGACCAAAGGCTGCCATATCTCCAGAAATAAAGCATGGATTTGGAAGTCATGCACAGATTATATGTGCAACAAGGAAAATAACCTGGAGACCCAGGATCTAACATGTACTCAAAGTCTGTATACATGATAAGCATGCTGCGCAGAGATGGAGCCTTTTCTCATAAATCACATATGTCACGGGTTCCTTCTCCGGTATCACACAATCAACAGAGCAAGAGAATATTGAACAATTCCAAGACCTTTATTTAGGCAAAACACGAAAGGTCCATATATACGATCCATCACACTGAGGATAAAAAATGGTCCATATGCTTCCCCTTCTCTCTGACTTGCTCTTTTCACCTTATTTCACACAAGACTGATCTGTGTCTCACCTCACTGATATTTACAAGTCTCCCTCCTCCTTCACAGGTCAGGAGGGGGAAGGTCTCAGGGGCTCATTGTTTCAACAAGTTAAGGTACCTTCACACATAACGATATCGTTAACGATATCGTTGCTTTTTGTGACGTAGCAACGGTATCGTTAAGGAAATCGTTATGTGTGACAGCGACCAACGATCAGGCCCCTGCTGGGAGATCGTTGGTCGCTGAACAAAGTCCAGAACTTTATTTCTTCGCTGGATCCCCCGCTGACATCGCTGGATCGGCGTGTGTGACACCGATCCAGCGATGTCTTCACTGGTAACCAGGGTAAACATCGGGTTACTAAGCGCAGGGCCGCGCTTAGTAACCGATGTTTACCCTGGTTACCAGCGTAAAAGTAAAAAAAAACAACCACTACATACTTACCTACCGCTGTCTGTCCCCGGTGCTGTGCTTCTCTGCACTCCTCCTGTACTGGCTGTGAGCGTCGGTCAGCCGGAAAGCAGAGCGGTGACGTCACCGCTCTGCTTTCCGGCCGCTGTGCTCACAGCCAGTGCAGGAGGAGTGCAGAGAAGCAGAGCGCCGGGGACAGACAGCGGTAGGTAAGTATGTAGTGTTTGTTTTTTTTACTTTTACGCTGGTAACCAGGGTAAACATCGGGTTACTAAGCGCGGCCCTGCGCTTAGTAACCCGATGTTTACCCTGGTTACCGGCATCGTTGGTCGCTGGAGAGCGGTCTGTGTGACAGCTCTCCAGCGACCAAACAGCGACGCTGCAGCGATCCGGATCGTTGTCGGTATCGCTGCAGCGTCGCTTAATGTGAAGGGGCCTTTAGGTCAATATGTCATTAGCATACAATACAATACTGTGGGGGCTGATATCAGGTGGCAGCAACAGCCATTCAATTCAATTAGCAAATAACTCCTTCTACAAGAGAACACCATGAAAATAAGTAAAATAGAAATATACACAAAATGAAACCCACATAGCATATCACACCATCACAACATATATATATATATAGTGAGTCACCTGGTTATGCTGGATCTGTACACCCAGCATCATCAGACTGTACTGTAGCAGAGATGAGGTCACATACAGTGGGGCAAAAAAGTATTTAGTCAGTCAGCAATAGTGCAAGTTCCAGCACTTAAAAAGATGAGAGGCGTCTGTAATTTACATCATAGGTAGACCTCAACTATGGGAGACAAACTGAGAAAAAAAAATCCAGAAAATCACATTGTCTGTTTTTTTATCATTTTATTTGCATATTATGGTGGAAAATAAGTATTTGGTCAGAAACAAAATTTCATCTCAATACTTTGTAATATATCCTTTGTTGGCAATGACAGAGGTCAAACGTTTTCTGTAAGTCTTCACAAGGTTGCCACACACTGTTGTTGGTATGTTGGCCCATTCCTCCATGCAGATCTCTAGAGCAGTGATGTTTTTGGCTTTTCGCTTGGCAACACGGACTTTCAACTCCCTCCAAAGGTTTTCTATAGGGTTGAGATCTGGAGACTGGCTAGGCCACTCCAGGACCTTGAAATGCTTCTTACAAAGCCACTCCTTCGTTGCCCTGGCGGTGTGCTTTGGATCATTGTCATGTTGAAAGACCCAGCCACGTTTCATCTTCAATGCCCTTGCTGATGGAAGGAGGTTTGCACTCAAAATCTCACGATACATGGCCCCATTCATTCTTTCATGTACCCGGATCAGTCGTCCTGGCCCCTTGGCAGAGAAACAGCCCCAAAGCATGATGTTTCCACCACCATGCTTTACAGTAGGTATGGTGTTTGATGGATGCAACTCAGTCTTCTTTTTCCTCCAAACACGACAAGTTGTGTTTCTACCAAACAGTTCCAGTTTGGTTTCATCAGACCATAGGACATTCTCCCAAAACTCCTCTGGACCATCCAAATGCTCACTAGCAAACTTCAGATGGGCCCGGACATGTACTGGCTTAAGCAGTGGGACACATCTGGCACTGCAGGATCTGAGTCCATGGTGGCGTAGTGTGTTACTTATGGTAGGCCTTGTTACATTGGTCCCAGCTCTCTGCAGTTCATTCACTAGGTCCCCCCGCGTGGTTCTGGGATTTTTGCTCACCGTTCTTGTGATCATTCTGACCCCACGGGGTGGGATTTTGTGTGGAGCCCCAGATCGAGGGAGATTATCAGTGGTCTTGTATGTCTTCCATTTTCTAATTATTGCTCCCACTGTTGATTTCTTCACTCCAAGCTGGTTGGCTATTGCAGATTCAGTCTTCCCAGCCTGGTGCAGGGCTACAATTTTGTTTCTGGTGTCCTTTGACGGCTCTTTGGTCTTCACCACAGTGGAGTTTGGAGTCAGACTGTTTGAGGGTGTGCACAGGTGTTTTTTTATACTGATAACAAGTTTAAACAGGTGCCATTACTACAGGTAATGAGTGGAGGAAAGAGGAGACTCTTAAAGAAGAAGTTACAGGTCTGTGAGAGCCAGACATCTTGATTGTTTGTTTCTGACCAAATACTTATTTTCCACCATAATATGCAAAAAAATGATAAAAAAACAGACAATGTGATTTTCTGGATATTTTTTTCTCAGTGTGTCTCCCATAGTTGAGGTCTACCTATGATGTAAATTACAGACGCCTCTCATCTTTTTAAGTGGTGGAACTTGCACTATTGCTGACTGACTAAATACTTTTTTGCCCCACTGTACATCTCTGATCAAATTTTGCTGTTGATTATGTTTTCAATTTGTATAAGCTAAACGAATTTCAAAGACTAAATGAATTACTGTTTCTGCTCATGTGTACTATTCAATTTTCTTATAATTTCTAGTATAGTTGAATTATCCAAAATGCTCTTATTTCTTGTCTTAATGTGCTCTTATTATGTTAGGCTATCTTCATTCAAACAGGAGGATGCATTCATGGAGGTATCCTTATGAAAATTGGTGGTTCCTGTGTTGTGTTTCACCATATAATAAAGGGGACATAGTTTTCTTTAATTTCTGTAGATATTTCAATAGATGCTTTCTCCTGTCCATAAGGGTCTAATAGGTACACTGTAGATACCGTATTTTTCGGACTATAAACTATATTTTAAAAAAAAATCATTAAATAATTAAAACTATATTGTGCCCATAAATGTTTTGATGAAAGAAAGCCCAAAAAACAAAAGTATATTTGGTATCGCCGTGTTTAAAAAAAAAAAGATAGATGCTTAATAATTATGGAAACCGTACCAATAAAAACATCAACTCGTCCTACAAAAAACAAGAACGTCACATGACTGTTGGCAGAAATATGGGAAAAATAAAGTGGGTCAAAAACTTGTTTTAACAAAAAAAAGTGACATTTAGTGTGTGACTACAACCAAAGATAAAAAAAATATATAAATCTGTATTTATGTAATTGCACCGACCCCAAGAAAAAAAGTTGTCTAATCACTTATATAGCATGAGGAGCGGCATATAAAATAACTAAAACAAATTCTCCTACTCTTGAGGTGCTCGTTCTGCCTCCCAAAGATCGCAGTAAGACTTGGTGCTTATTTATCTTGCACTCTGAGCTTCCACGTAAATGTCCAAAATACGATATTCAGACTGAACCCCATTACCAATAATGAAGCACATAGAGGCACTCTGGACACCGTCAGGACTATGATTCTTCTGAGTCCGTCTTTTCCGGCATTGAGATATGTATCACATCTTCCCGAATGTGAAAACCCTGAAGTTTTGCTCCAGCAAATTATGTGCTGAGAGGGGTTAATCAGTTCTGAAAGGGTTGGGCTTTTTTGTGAGTGGATGTAAGTGATGGGCAGAACAGCCACTCACCATATCTCCTCCCCACGGGTGTGGTTCGACAAGTTAAACTTCTGACCACCTAGTTTTTTTCTTTCTGTCTGTGGAGGCAGGAAGCTTCAGAGAAGTGTTTATGTGAAACTTTGCTGAACTCTGAGTGGGCGGATCCCAGCAGGCATATAGACTTTACAGTACGATCTTTTGTTTTCCCGTTTTGCCAGAAAAGGCCATGTTTGTGTTGTAGAACCCTGCACTGGTTTTATGCAGTGTTGGAATAAACCAGCAGAAGAAACGTTCCGGATCTACCTCGGAGTAGCTGAGTAAGGCAGGCGTCACACTTAGCGTATTAAAAATCGGTCCGATTCTCTCGGCAGAGAGTCACACGTGTTCTCCGTATGGTCATCTGTGTGTAATCCGTTTGCAATGTGATTTCCTCGCATTATGTATCCTGATTGACATCCGTATGCAATGTGATTTTAACATGAGCTATTACATACATCAGTTCTCTGTCATTTACACATCATTTTAAGACAAAATATTCTTCAAAACACACACACACTATATATATATATATATATATATATATATATAGTTCTCTTCCTATCTTTCTGACCGCTCCTTCAGTGTTGTTCTCTAGCTCCACTTCATCTCCTCTTCCTCTCACTGTCAGGGTACCTCAGGGCTCAGTCCTCAGCCCCCTTCTCTTCTCCCTCTACATGGCCCCAATTGAACAGACCATCAGCAGATTTGGCTTTCAGTACCATCTTTATGCCGATGACAAACAACTGTACACGTCATCCCCTTACCTTACCCCGGCTGTACTACAGAACGCCAGTGACTGTCTGTCCGCAGTCTCCAACATCATGTCCGCTCTTTATCTGAAACTTAACCTCTCCAAAACTGAACTTCTGCTCCCGCCATCTACTAACCTCCCTAAATCTGACATTTACCTCTCTGTGGATGGCTGTTGTGAATTCCGCTCTTGGGCTCCCTCCGGTGGTTGTAAGTGGCACTTTTGTGAGTTCTGCTCTTGGGCTCCCTCTGGTGGTTTCAAGTGGTATGGCTGCTCCTTGGATTTAGCTGTCATCAGCTGCTTCCACCTGATCGTCGTTTCTGCTCGGCTATTTATGCCTGGCTTTTCCTTCAGCCAGGGCCACTTGTAAATGGTTTCTGGTTGGATTCACATCTCTTTGGATTTCCCTGTTATCCTGACCAGTTCAGCTAAGCTAAGTTCTTGCTTGCTCTTTTCTGTCCACAGATTGTGGACTTATCCGTTCTGTGTTTTCTATGTTTGTCCAGCTTATCAGTATGAATTAATTCTGTCTTGCTGGAAGCTCTGGGAACCTTTAGTCAGGTGTGGATTTTTTTGTAAACTCTGCGTGGATTTTTGTAGTGTTTTATACTGACCGCACAGTATTCCATCCTGTCCTATCTATCTAGCTAGACTGGCCTCCTGTGCTCATTCTGGTTTCATTCTGTGTATGTCTTTTCCCTCTCCACTCACAGTCATTATTTGTGGGGGGCTAATCTATCCTTTGGGGATTTTCTCTGAGGCAAGATAGTTTTCCTGCTTCTATCTTTAGGGGTAGTTAGCTCTTAGGCTGTGATGAGGTGCCTAGGAGAGTTAGGAGCATCCCACGGCTACTTCTAGTGTTGTGTTGAGCTTAGGGACTGCGGTCAGTACAGATACCACTTCCTTCAGAGCTCGTTCCATGTTGCTCCTAAACCACCGCATCATAACAGATGGCACCATAATAACCCCCCTGGCAGCAGGCATGCTGTCTGGGTGTTATGTTTGACTCCGATCTCTCCTTCACATCCCATATACAATCTCTTGTCCACTCGTGCCGCTTACACCTAAAGAACATCTCTAGAATCCGCTCTTTTCTCACCATGGAAACCACAAAAACCCTCACTGTCGCCTTGATCCACTCCGACCTGGATTACTGCAATGCTCTGTTAATTGGCCTCCCCCTTACTCAACTTTCCCCTCTACAGTCTATCCTTAATGCAGCAGCCAGGGTTGTCCACCTAGCTAATCGGTATTCAGACGTGTCCACTCTTCGCCAGTCGTTACACTGGCTGCCCATTCATTATAGGATCCAATTCAAAGTACTTGTTTTCACCCACAAAGCTCTCCACAGTGTGGCACCCCCTTACATCTTGTCCCTCGATTTTGGTCTATCAGCCTAACCGACCGCTGCGCTCTGCAAACGACTTTTGACTAACCTCCACACTAATCCATACCTCCCACTCCCAACTCCAAGACTTCTCCCGTGCTGCACCAATCCTCTAGAATGCTCTACCCCAAGATATTAGGATCATACACAATTTGCATAGTTTTAGGCAATAGAGTAGAAATATACACATAGAATACACACACACACACACACACACACAGTACTGTATATATACATCACATAAATAAGAAAAGAGAAAAGATGTGGCACTCACCAAATCATGTTGCAATAAAAATCCTTTATTACACCATCATATGGATTAAGGACATCATTCCATAGGCTGTGGGTATGTGTGAGGGTGCGTTGTAAACGAGGAAGACAGCTGTTTCGCGCCGACTGCGCCGTCCTGGACCCGTTGAAGCGCAGTGTAATAAAGGACTTCTATTGCAACACGATTTGGTGAGTGCCACATCTTCTCTCGTTTCTTATTTATGTGTTGCCTATGGAGTGGTATATGATGCTGAGCACTGCAAGGAGCGTGTAAAAACACCACCTTTCTCATTGGAAATCGGACTAAGCTTTATGTATTTTTTGCCGTTTGATCTATATATATTTTGCTGTTGGACCTAGTGCCGTTCTTCTGATTTCTTTTTGAGTTTACCATTGTATATATATGTATATATATATATATACAGTTAGGTCCATATATATTTGGACAGAAACAACATTTTTCTAATTTTTGTTATAGACATTACCACAATGAATTTTAAACAAAACAATTCAGATGCAGTTGAAGTTCAGACTTTCAGCTTTCATTTGTGGGTATCCACATTAAAATTGGATGAAGGGTTTAGGAGTTGCAGCTCCTTAACATGTGCCACCTTGTTTTTAAAGGGACCAAAAGTAATTGGACAGATTCAATAATTTTAAATAAAACGTTCATTTTTAGTACTTGGTTGAAAACCCTTTGTGGGCAATGACTGCCTGAAGTCTTGAACTCATGGACATCACCAAAAGCTGTGTTTCCTCCTTTTTGATGCTCTGCCAGGCCTTCACTGCCGTGGTTTTCAGTTGCTGTTTGTTTGTGGGCCTTTCTGCCTGAAGTTTAGTCTTTAACAAGTGAAATGCTGCTCAATTGGGTTGAGATCAGGTGACTGACTTGGCCATTCAAGAATATTCCACTTCTTTGCTTTAATAAACTCCTGGGTTGCTTTGGCTTTATGTTTTGGGTCATGGTCCATCTGTAGTATGAAACGACGACCAATCAGTTTGGCTACATTTGGCTGGATCTGAGCCCTCAGTATGTCTCTGAATACCTCAGAATTCATTCGGCTGCTTCTGTCCTGTGTCACATCATCAATAAACACTAGTGACCCAGTGCCACTGGCAGCCATGCATGCCCAAGCCATCACACTGCCTCCGCCATGTTTTACAGATGATGTGGTATGCTTTGGATCATGAGCTGTACCACACCTTTGCCATAATTTTCACTTTCCATCATTCTGGTAGAGGTTGATCTTGGTTTCATCTGTCCAAAGAATGTTCTTCCAGAACTGTGCTGGCTTTTTTAGATTTTTTTTTAGCAAAGTTTAGTCTAGCCTTTTTATTCTTGATGCTTATGAGTGGCTTGCACCATGCAGTGAACCCTCTGTATTTACTTTCATGCAGTCTTCTCTTTATGGTAGATTTGGATATTGATTCACCTACTTCCTGGAGAGTGTTGTTCACTTGGTTGGCTGTTGTGAAGGGGTTTCTCTTCACCATGGAGATTATTCTGCGATCATCCACCACTGTTGTCTTCCGTGGGCGCCCAGGTCTTTTTGCATTGATGAGTTCACCAGTGCTTTCTTTCTTTCTCAGGATGTACCAAACTGTAGATTTTGCCACTCCTAATATTGTAGCAATTTCTCGGATGGGTTTTTTCTGTTTTCGCAGCTTTAGGATGGCTTGTTTCACCTGCATGGAGAGCTCCTTTGACCACATGTTTACTTCACAGCAAAACCTTCCAAATGCAAGCACCACACCTCAAATCAACTCCAGGCCTTTTATCTGCTTAATTGAGAATGACATAACGAAGGTATTGCCCACACCTGTCCGTGAAATAGCCTTGGAGTCAATTGTCCAATTACTTTTGGTCCCTTTAAAAACAGGGTGGCACATGTTAAGGAGCTGAAACTCCTAAACCCTTCATCCAATTTTAATGTGGATACCCTCAAATGAAAGCTGAAAGTCTGAACTTCAACTGTATCTGAATTGTTTTGTTTAAAATTCATTGTGGTAATGTCTATGACCAAAATTAGAAAAATGTTGCCTCTGTCCAAATATATATGGACCTAACTGTATATATATATATATATATATATATACACACACACATATATATATACACACACTGCTAAAAAAAATAAAGGGAACACTTAAACAGAATATTACGCCTAGTAAATCAAACTTCTGTGAAATCAAACTGTCCACTTAGGCAGCAACACTGTTTTGACTATCAATTTCACATGCTGTTGTGCAAATGGAATAGACAACAGATGGAAATTATTGGCAATTTTCATGACACACTCAATAAAGAAGTGGTTCTGCAGGTGGGCACCACAGACCACATCTCAGTACCAATGCTTTCTGGCTGCTGTTTTGGTCACTTTTGAATGTTGGTTGTGCTTTCACATTCGTGGTAGCATGAGACGGACTCTACAACCCACACCAGTGGCTCAGATAGTGTAGCTCATCCAGGATGGCACATTAATGCGAGCTGTGGCAAAGTTTGCTGTGTCTGTCAGCGTAGTGTCCAGAGGCTGGAGGCACTACCAGGAGACAGGCCAGTACACGAGGAGATGTGGAAGGGGGTGTAGGAGTTCAACAACCCAGCAGTAGGACCGCTTCCTCAATCTGCAATATGACTTTCAGCAGTCCACAAATGAGTATGTTTCTGCACAAATGGTTAGAATCCAACTCCATGAGGATGATCTGAGTGCCCGACGTCCACAGATGGGGGTTGGGCTTACAGCCCAACATCGTGCAGGACTCTGGCATTTGCCACAGAACACCAGGATTGGCAAATTCCCCACTGGCGCCCTATGCTCTTCACAGATGAAAGCAGGTTCACACTGAGCACATGTGACATACGTGACAGAATCTGGAGATGCCATGGAGAGCGATCTGCTGCCTGCAACATCCTTCAGAATGACCGGTTTGGCAGTGAGTCAGTAATGGTGTGTGGTGGCATTTATTTGGAGGGCCGCACAGCCCTCCATGTACTCGCCAGAGGTAGCCTGACTGCCATCAGGTGCCGAGATGAGATCCTCAGACTCCTTGTGAGACCATATGCTGGTGCGGTTGGCCCTGGGTTCCTCCTAATGCAGGACAATGCCAGACCTCATGTGGCTGGAGTGTGTCAGCAGTTCCTGCAAGATGAAGGCATTGAAGCTATGGACTGGTCCGCCCGTTCCCCAGACCTGAATCTGATTGAACACATCTGGAACATCAGGTCTCGCACCATCCACCAACAGTTTCACCACAGACTGTCCAGGAGTTGGCAGATACTTTAGTCCAGGTCTGGGAGGAGATCCCTCAGGAGACCATCTGCCGCCTCATCAGGAGCATGTCCAGGCATTGTAGGGAGATCATACAGGCACATGAAGGCCACACACACTACTGAGCATGATTTCCTTATAATAATCTTTATTTAGCGCTAACATATTCCGCAGTGCTTTACAGACATTATCATTTCCTTGTCTTGAGGCATTTCCACTAAAGTTGGATCAGCCTGTAACTTCATTTTCCACTTTGATTTTGAGCATCATTCCAACTCCAGACCTCCGTGGGATATTAGTTGTGATTTATGATGATCATTTTTAGGTTTTATTGTTCTCAACACATTCCACTATGTAATGAATAAAGATTTACAACTGGAATATTTCATTCAGTGATATGTAGGATGTGGGATTTTAGTGTTCCTTTTATTTTTTTTATATATATACTAGCTGAAGAGCCCGGCGTTGCCTGGGCATAGTAAATATCTGTTTTTAGCTATAGCACCTCACGTCTCTTATTTTCCCATCACGCCTCTCATTTTCCCAATCACATCTTTCATTTTCCCCCTCACATCTCTCATTTTCTCCCTCACACCTCTCATTTTCTCCCTCACTCCTCTCATTCCCCCCTAACACTTGTCATTTCAACATCACATCTGTCATTTTCTGATCACTCCACTATTTTTCCTCACTCCTCTCATTTTCCACTCACAGCTTTTCATTTTCACCTCACACCTCTCATTTTCACCTCATCACCTCAGTATATACATGTTTGTCATCTCCCTTATATATAGTATACATCTGTATGTCATCTCCTGTATATAGTATATACCTGTATGTCATCTCTGTTGTGAGTTCTGTTTTTGGGCTCCCTCTGGTGGTTACTGATGGTACTGGGTGACTTGTCTTTCCTGGGTCTCTGGGTTCCACCTGTTCCATCAGGATATGGGAGTTTCCTATTTAACCTGGCTTTGCTGGCATTTCCTCGCCGGTTATCAATGTATCCAGTGTGTCTTGTTACCTCTGCTCCCTGCTCCTAGAACCTTCTGGTCAAGCTAAGTTTGGATTTTCCTGTTTTGGTGTTTTGCTTTATTTGGTTTTTAGTCCAGCCTGCAGATATGTGATTCTTGCTGCTGGTTGCTCTAGTGGGCTGAAATTGCTCCTCATGTACCATGAGTTGGCACATGAGTTAAAGTAATTTCAGGATGTTTTTTTGAAGGGTTTTTCGCTGACCGCGCAGTTCACTTTTGTATCCTCTGCTATCTAGCTTTAGCGGGCCTCATTTTGCTGAAACTGTTTTCATACTGCGTATGTGCTTTCCTCTCATTTCACCGTCATTATATGTGGGGGGCTGCTATTTCTGTGGGGGATTTCTCTGGAGGCAAGAGAGGTCTGTGTTTCTTCTAATAGGGGAAGTTAGATCTTCGGCTGGAGCGAGACGTCTAGGATCATCGTAGGCACGTTCCCCGGCTACTTTTATTTGTGTGTTAGGTTCATGGTCGCGGTCAGCTCAGGTTCCATCGCCCTAGAGCTTGTTTGTATCTGTGCTTGTCCTTTAGTGATCCCCTGCCATTGGGATCATGACAGTATAACCAGCCCACAAAGTGTTAATTGTATTGGCAGAAGTAGGAGGATAAGTAGTCTGAGGAAGTTTTTTTTTTTTTTTTTTTTTTCTTTCTCTTTCCCTCAGAGTTTGCTGCCTAGCCTTATTGCAGCCTGGCTACTTCCTCCTCCTCTTAATCTTTGAATGGCTCTGATCCCAGCTGTTTATCATGGACGTCCAGAGTTTGGCTTCCAACCTGAATAATCTTGCCACTAAGGTTCAAAATATACAGGATTTTGTTGTACATGCTCCTATGTCTGAACCTAGAATTCCTGTCCCAGAGTTTTTTTCTGGAGATAGATCTCGTTTTCTGAATTTTAGGAACAATTGCAAGTTGTTTCTTTCTTTGAAATCTCGCTCCTCTGGAGACCCTGCTCAGCAAGTCAAGATAATTATATCTTTCCTGCGGGGTGACCCTCAGGATTGGGCATTTGCATTGGCACCAGGGGACCCTGCGTTGCTTAATGCGGATGCGTTTTTTCTGGCATTGGGTTTGCTCTATGAGGAACCTAACCAAGAGATTCAGGCTGAAAAAGCTTTGTTGGCCCTCTCTCAGGGGCAAGATGAAGCAGAAATTTATTGTCAAAAATTTCAAAAGTGGTCGGTACTTACCCAGTGGAATGAGTGCGCTCTGGCTGCAAAGTTCAGAGATGGCCTTTCTGAGGCCATTAAAGATGTTATGGTGGGGTTCCCTGCGCCTGCTGGTCTGAATGAGCCTATGACTATGGCTGTTCAGATTGATCGGCGTTTACGGGAGCGCAAACCTGTGCATCATTTGGCGGTGTCGTCTGAACCGTCACCTGAGATAATGCAATGTGATAGAATTCAGTCCAGAAGTGAACGGCAAAAGTATAGGCGGAAAAAAGGGTTGTGCTTTTATTGTGGTGATTCAGCTCATGTTATATCAGCATGCTCTAAACGCACAAAAAAGGTTGATAAGTCTGTTGCCATTAGTACTTTACAGTCTAAGTTCATTCTGTCTGTGACTCTGATTTGTTCATTATCATCCATTTCCGTCGATGCCTATGTGGATTCAGGCGCTGCCCTGAGTCTTATGGATTGGTCATTTGCCAATCGCTGTGGGTTTAGTCTGGAGCCTCTGGAAGTCCCTATTCCTTTGAAGGGAATTGACTCTACACCTTTGGCTATGAATAAACCTCAGTACTGGACACAAGTGACCATGCGTATGACTCCCGTTCATCAGGAGGTGATTCGCTTCCTGGTACTGTATAATTTGCATGATGTTCTAGTACTTGGTCTGCCATGGTTACAAACTCATAATCCAGTCCTTGACTGGAAATCAATGTCTGTGTTAAGCTGGGGTTGTCAGGGGGTTCATGATGATGCACCTCCGATTTCTATCGCTTCATCTACTCCTTCTGAGATTCCTGTGTTTTTGTCTGACTATCGGGATGTTTTTGAGGAGCCTAAGCTCAGTTCGCTTCCTCCTCACAGGGATTGCGATTGTGCTATAAATTTAATTCCAGGCAGTAAATTTCCTAAAGGTCGTTTGTTCAATCTGTCAGTGCCAGAGCATACTGCTATGCGGGATTATGTTAAGGAGTCCTTGGAAAAGGGACATATCCGTCCATCTTTGTCCCCTTTGGGAGCAGGTTTTTTTTTCGTGGCCAAAAAAGATGGTTCCTTTAGGCCTTGTATAGATTATCGTCTTTTGAATAAGATTACCGTAAAATATCAGTATCCTTTGCCATTGTTGACTGATTTGTTTGCTCGCATTAAGGGGGCTAAATGGTTCACTAAGATTGATCTTCGGGGTGCGTATAATCTTATACGAATAAAGCAAGGTGATGAGTGGAAAACCGCATTTAATACGCCTGAGGGCCATTTTGAGTATTTGGTAATGCCTTTTGGACTTTCTAATGCTCCTTCAGTCTTCCAGTCCTTTATGCACGATATTTTCCGTGAATATCTGGATAAATTTATGATTGTGTATTTGGATGATATTTTGGTTTTTTCTGATGACTGGGAGTCTCATGTTCAGCAGGTCAGGAAGGTGTTTCAGGTTCTGCGGGCCAATTCCTTGTTTGTAAAAGGCTCAAAGTGTCTCTTTGGAGTCCAGAAGATTTCTTTCTTGGGGTATATTTTTTCCCCTTCTACTATTGAGATGGATCCCGTCAAGGTTCAGGCTATTTGTGACTGGACGCAGCCTACATCTCTTAAGAGTCTACAGAAGTTCTTGGGCTTTGCTAATTTCTATCGTCGTATTATAACTAATTTTTCTAGTGTTGTTAAGCCTTTGACGGATTTGACTAAGAAGGGTGCTGATGTTGCTAATTGGTCTCCTGCGGCTGTGGAGGCCTTTCAGGAACTTAAGCGCCGGTTTTCTTCTGCTCCTGTGTTGTGTCAGCCAGATGTTTCGCTCCCTTTTCAGGTTGAGGTTGATGCTTCCGAGATTGGAGCGGGGGCGGTTTTGTCACAGAGAAGCTCCGATGGTTCAGTGATGAAGCCATGCGCGTTTTTTTCTAGAAAGTTTTCGCCGGCTGAGCGGAATTATGATGTTGGTAATCGGGAACTTTTGGCCATGAAGTGGGCATTTGAGGAGTGGCGTCATTGGCTAGAGGGTGCTAGACATCGTGTGGTGGTCTTGACTGATCACAAAAATTTGATTTACCTTGAGTCTGCCAGGCGTCTGAATCCTAGACAGGCTCGTTGGTCACTGTTTTTCTCTCGTTTCAATTTTGTGGTTTCATACCTGCCAGGTTCAAAGAATGTGAAGGCGGATGCTCTTTCTAGGAGTTTTGTGCCTGACTCCCTTGGAAATTCTGAGCCCTCTGGTATCCTTAGGGATGGGGTGATTTTGTCTGCTGTCTCCCCAGACTTGCGACGTGCTTTGCAGGAGTTTCAGGCGGGTAAACCTGATCGTTGTCCGCCTGAGAGACTGTTTGTTCCGGATAATTGGACCAGTAGAGTCATCTCCGAGGTCCATTCTTCTGCGTTGGCAGGTCATCCTGGAATATTTGGTACTAGAGACTTGGTGGCCAGGTCTTTTTGGTGGCCTTCCTTGTCGAGGGATGTGCGTTCTTTTGTGCAGTCTTGTGAGGTTTGTGCTCGGGCTAAGCCTTGCTGTTCTCGGGCCAGTGGATTGTTGTCACCTTTGCCTATCCCGAAGAGGCCTTGGACGCACATTTCCATGGACTTTATTTCGGATCTCCCTGTCTCTCAAAAAATGTCCGTCATCTGGGTTGTGTGTGATCGCTTTTCTAAAATGGTTCATCTGGTACCCTTGCCTAAGTTACCTTCCTCCTCTGAGTTGGTCCCTCTGTTTTTTCAGAATGTGGTTCGTTTGCATGGGATTCCTGAGAACATCGTTTCTGACAGGGGATCCCAGTTTGTGTCTAGATTTTGGCGGACGTTCTGTGCTAAGATGGGCATTGATTTGTCCTTTTCGTCTGCATTCCATCCTCAGACGAATGGCCAGACTGAACGAACTAATCAGACCTTGGAAACTTATTTAAGGTGTTTTGTTTCTGCTGATCAGGATGACTGGGTTACCTTTTTGCCGCTGGCCGAGTTTGCCCTTAATAATCGGGCTAGTTCTGCTACCTTGGTTTCTCCTTTCTTTTGTAATTCGGGGTTTCATCCTCGTTTTTCCTCTGGTCAGGTGGAACCTTCTGATTGTCCTGGAGTGGACATGGTGGTGGATAGGTTGCATCGGATTTGGAGTCATGTGGTGGACAATTTGAAGTTGTCCCAGGAGAAGGCTCAGCAGTTTGCTAATCGCCGTCGCCGCGTGGGTCCTCGACTTCTTGTTGGTGACTTGGTGTGGTTGTCTTCTCGTTTTGTTCCTATGAAGGTCTCTTCTCCTAAGTTCAAGCCTCGTTTCATCGGTCCCTATAGGATCTTGGAAATTCTTAACCCTGTGTCGTTTCGTTTGGATCTCCCGGCATCGTTTGCTATTCATAATGTGTTCCATCGGTCGTTGTTGCGGAAGTATGAGGTACCTGTTGTTCCTTCGCTTGAGCCTCCTGCTCCAGTGCTGGTGGAGGGAGAATTGGAGTATGTTGTGGAGAAGATCTTGGATTCTCGTGTTTCCAGACGGAAACTCCAGTATTTGGTCAAGTGGAAGGGTTATGGTCAGGAGGATAATTCTTGGGTGGTTGCCTCGGATGTTCATGCTGATGATTTGGTTTGCGCTTTTCATAGGGCTCATCCTGGTCGCCCTGGTGGTTCTCGTGAGGGTTCGGTGACCCCTCCTCAAGGGGGGGGTACTGTTGTGAGTTCTGTTTTTGGGCTCCCTCTGGTGGTTACTGATGGTACTGGGTGACTTGTCTTTCCTGGGTCTCTGGGTTCCACCTGTTCCATCAGGATATGGGAGTTTCCTATTTAACCTGGCTTTGCTGGCATTTCCTCGCCGGTTATCAATGTATCCAGTGTGTCTTGTTACCTCTGCTCCCTGCTCCTAGAACCTTCTGGTCAAGCTAAGTTTGGATTTTCCTGTTTTGGTGTTTTGCTTTATTTGGTTTTTAGTCCAGCCTGCAGATATGTGATTCTTGCTGCTGGTTGCTCTAGTGGGCTGAAATTGCTCCTCATGTACCATGAGTTGGCACATGAGTTAAAGTAATTTCAGGATGGTTTTTTGAAGGGTTTTTCGCTGACCGCGCAGTTCACTTTTGTATCCTCTGCTATCTAGCTTTAGCGGGCCTCATTTTGCTGAAACTGTTTTCATACTGCGTATGTGCTTTCCTCTCATTTCACCATCATTATATGTGGGGGGCTGCTATTTCTGTGGGGGATTTCTCTGGAGGCAAGAGAGGTCTGTGTTTCTTCTAATAGGGGAAGTTAGATCTTCGGCTGGAGCGAGACGTCTAGGATCATCGTAGGCACGTTCCCCGGCTACTTTTATTTGTGTGTTAGGTTCAGGGTCGCGGTCAGCTCAGGTTCCATCGCCCTAGAGCTTGTTTGTATCTGTGCTTGTCCTTTAGTGATCCCCTGCCATTGGGATCATGACACATCTCCCCTGTATATAGTATATACCTGCTGTGTGTCATCTGCCCTATATATAGTATATACCTGAATGTCATCTCCTTCTATATATAGTATATACCTGTATGTCATCTCCTTCTATATATAGTATATACCTGTATGTCATCTCCTCCTGTATATAGTATATACCTGTGTGTCATCTCCCCTGTATATAGTATATATCTGTGTGTCATCTCCTCCTGTATATAGTATATACCTGCATGTCATCTTCTATATATAGCATATACCTGTAGGTCATCTGCTCCTGTATATAGTATATACCTGTGTGTCATCTCCTCCTGTATATAGTATATACCTGTATGTCATCTCCTCCTGTATATATATGTACCTGTATGTCATCTCCTCCTCTATATAGTATATACCTGTGTGTCATCTCTCCTGTAGATAGTATATATCTGTGTGTCATCTCCCCTGTATATAGTATATACCTGTGTGTCATCTCCTCTTGTATTAGACCTTGTTAACACGTTATTTGCTCAGTATTTTTACCTCAGTATTTGTAAGCTAAATTGGCAGCCTGATAAATCCCCAGCCAACAGGAAGCCCTCCCCCTGGCAGTATATATTAGCTCACACATACACATAATAGACAGGTCATGTGACTGACAGCTGCTGTATTTCCTATATGGTACATTTGTTGATCTTGTAGTTTGTCTGCTTATTAATGAGATTTTTTATTTTTGAAGGATAATACCAGACTCTTGTGTGTTTTAGGGTGAGTTTCATATGTCAAGTTGTGTGTTGAGTTGCGTGTGGCGACATGCATGTAGCGACTTTTGTGAGATGAGTTTTGTGTGGCGATATGCGTGTAGCAACTTTTTGTGTGTCGAGTTGCATATGACAGCTTAGTGTAGCAAGTTGTGTGCAGCAAGTTTTGCACATGGCGAGTTTTGTGCATGGCGAGTTTTGTGCATGGCAAGTTTTATGGGTGGTGCCTTTTGAGTATGTGCAAGTTTTGTGTGAGGCAACTTTTGCATGTGTTGCAACTTTTGTGCATGTGGCAATTTTTCCGCGTGTGCAAGTTTTGCGTGTGGCGAGTTTTCCATGAGGTGAGTTTTGTACTTGTGGCGAGTTTTGCGTGAGCCTAGTTTTTGCATGTGGCGAGTTTTGCGGGTGGCGAGTTCTGAGCAGCGACTTTTGTGTTTCGACTTTTATGTGGCAAGGTTGGTGTATGTGTGGTGAAATGTGTGCTGAGGGTGGTATATGTGTTCAAGCACGTGGTAGTGTGTGGCGCATTTGTGTGTGTGTTCATATCCCCGTGTGTGGTGAGTATCCCATGTCGGGGCCCCACCTCGCTCTCACTCTTTAAGTCCCCCTTGTTCACATCTGGCAGCTGTCAATTTGCCTCCAACACTTTTCCTTTCACTTTTCCCCATTATGTAGATAGGGGCAAAATTGTTTGGTGAATTGGAAAGCGCGGGGTTAAAATTTCACATCACAACATAGCCTATGACGCTCTCGGGGTCCAGACGTGTGACTGTGCAAAATTTTGTGTCTGTAGCTGTGACGCCTCCAACACTTTTCCTTTCACTTTTCCCCATTATGTAGATAGGGGCAAAATTGTTTGGTGAATTGGAACGGGCGGGGTTAAAATTTCACCTCACAACATAGCCTATGACGCTCTCAGGGTCCAGACGTGTGACTGTGCAAAATTTTGTTGCTGTAGCTGCGACGCCTCCAACACTTTTCCTTTCACTTTTTTCCCCATTATGTAGATAGGGGCAAAATTGTTTGGTGAATTGGAAAGCGCGGGGTTAAAATTTCGCCTCACAACATAGCCTATGACGCTCTCGGGTTCCAGACGTGTGACTGTGCAAAATTTTGTGGCTGTAGCTGCTACGGTGCAGATGCCAATCCCGGACATACATACACACATACACACATACACACATACACACATTCAGCTTTATATATTAGATGTATATATATATATATATATATATATATATATATATATATACAGTGGGGCAAAAAAGTATTTAGTCAGTCAGCAATAGTGCAAGTTCCACCACTTAAAAAGATGAGAGGCGTCTGTAATTTACATCATAGGTAGACCTCAACTATGGGAGACAAACTGAGAAAAAAAAATCCAGAAAATCACATTGTCTGTTTTTTTAACAATTTATTTGCATATTATGGTGGAAAATAAGTATTTGGTCAGAAACAAAATTTCATCTCAATACTTTGTAATATATCCTTTGTTGGCAATGACAGAGGTCAAACGTTTTCTGTAAGTCTTCACAAGGTTGCCACACACTGTTGTTGGTATGTTGGCCCATTCCTCCATGCAGATCTCCTCTAGAGCAGTGATGTTTTTGGCTTTTCGCTTGGCAGCACGGACTTTCAACTTCCTCCAAAGGTTTTCTATAGGGTTGAGATATGGAGACTGGCTAGGCCACTCCAGGACCTTGAAATGCTTCTTACGAAGCCACTCCTTCGTTGCCCTGGCGGTGTGCTTTGGATCATTGTCATGTTGAAAGACCCAGCCACGTTTCATCTTCAATGCCCTTGCTGATGGAAGGAGGTTTGCACTCAAAATCTCACGATACATGGCCCCATTCATTCTTTCATGTACCCGCATCAGTCGTCCTGGCCCCTTTGCAGAGAAACAGCCCCAAAGCATGATGTTTCCACCACCATGCCTTACAGTAGGTATGGTGTTTGATGGATGCAACTCAGTATTCTTTTTCCTCCAAACACGACAAGTTGTGTTTCTACCAAACAGTTCCAGTTTGGTTTCATCAGACCATAGGACATTCTCCCAAAACTCCTCTGGATCATCCAAATGCTCTCTAGCAAACTTCAGACGGGCCCGGACATATACTGGCTTAAGCAGTGGGACACGTCTGGCACTGCAGGATCTGAGTCCATGGTGGCGTAGTGTGTTACTTATGGTAGGCCTTGTTACATTGGTCCCAGCTCTCTGCAGTTCATTCACTAGGTCCCCCCGCGTGGTTCTGGGATTTTTGCTCACCGTTCTTGTGATCATTCTGACCCCACGGGTGGGATTTTGCGTGGAGCCCCAGATCGAGGGAGATTATCAGTGGTCTTGTATGTCTTCCATTTTCTAATTATTGCTCCCACTGTTGATTTCTTCACTCCAAGCTGGTTGGCTATTGCAGATTCAGTCTTCCCAGCCTGGTGCAGGGCTACAATTTTGTTTCTGGTGTCCTTTGACAGCTCTTTGGTCTTCACCATAGTGGAGTTTGGAGTCAGACTGTTTGAGGGTGTGCACAGGTGTCTTTTTATACTGATAACAAGTTTAAACAGGTGCCATTACTACAGGTAATGAGTGGAGGAAAGAGGAGACTCTTAAAGAAGAAGTTACAGGTCTGTGAGAGCCAGAAATCTTGATTGTTTGTTTCTGACCAAATACTTATTTTCCACCATAATATAAAAATAAATTGTTAAAAAAACAGACAATGTGATTTTCTGGATTTTTTTTTCTCAGTTTGTCTCCCATAGTTGAGGTCTACCTATGATGTAAATTACAGACGCCTCTCATCTTTTTAAGTGGTGGAACTTGCACTATTGCTGACTGACTAAATACTTTTTTGCCCCACTGTATATATATATATATATATATATATATATATATATAATATATGTTACTGACATGTATATACACTGCTCAAAAAAATGAGCAACATTTTGACTATGCAAGGCTCCCAGAGCAGATATTTGAACCTTCAAGGTGTTTACTAATAGTCCTAAAGGCCCCTTCACATTAAGCGACACTGCAGCGATACCGACAACGATCCGGATCGCTGCAGCGTCGCTGTTTGGTCGCTGGAGAGCTGTCACACAGACAGCTCTCCAGCGACCAACTATCCCGAGGTCCCCGGTAACCAGGGTAAACATCGGGTAACTAAGCGCAGGGCCGCGCTTAGTAATCCGATGTTTACCCTGGTTACCATGCTAAAAGTAAAAAAAAACAAACACTACATACTTACCTACCGCTGTCTGTCCTCCAGCGCTGCGCTCTGCTTCTCTGCACTCCTCCTGTACTGGCTGTGAGCCGGAAAGCACAGCGGTGACGTCACCGCTCTGCTTTCCGGCTCACAGCCAGTACAGGAGGAGTGCAGAGCACAGCGCTGGAGGACAGACGGCTGTAGGTAAGTATCTAGTGTTTTTTTTTTTTTACTTTTAGCATGGTATCCAGGGTAAACATCGGGTTACTAAGCGCGGCCCTGCGCTTAGTTACCCGATGTTTACCCTGGTTACCAGTGAAGACATCGCTGGATCGGTGTCACACACACCGATCCAGCGATGTCCACGGGAGATCCAGCGACGAAATAAAGTTCTGGACTTTGTTCAGCGACCAACGATCTCCCAGCAGGGGCCTGATCGTTGGTCACTGTCACGCATAACGATTTCATTAACGATATCGTTGCTACGTCACAAATAGCAACGATATCGTTAACAATATCGTTATGTGTGAAGGTACCTTAACTCACAACCTCTCTGCAGGAATTCTAAGATAGCAGGGATAGATACCTCATTAGAAAGGGTCACCGAATGGAAACTAAGAAATTTTCTCCACACCTTAGTGTAAATTCTGGTCGTGGCCTCTTTCCTACTGTGCGGGAGGGTATCAAATCCTCCAAGAATCCCCTTTAGTCTCAGTAACTACCTCTTAAGTTCCATGCCATCAGGCATAGGCCCTTCACTTGAGGATGATAGAAGGGCACTTGATAGAGCAGGTCCAGATCTCATGGGAGGATCTATGGGTCGGAAACTGACATGGCCAAAAAGGGGCTATCAGGATCCCTTTCGCTCCTTCCTCCCTTATTTTTCTGATGAATATCGGCAGAATTATCATCGGGGAAAGGCATAAGCCTGATGAAATGTCCATGGGGATTGAAGGGCGTTGAGTATATCCGGATGGTCCGCTCTGTATAGCGAAGCGAACCTTTTGACCTGCCTATTCTTTATAATAGCAAAAGAGGTCTATTTCTGGCATGCCCCACATGTCTGCTATCTTTTTGAAAATGTGACGGCTGAACACCCATTCCCCTTGATGCAGGGTATGGCGACTGAGGAAGTCTGCTCTGGAGTTATCTACTCCCCTGATGTGCAGAGCGGATAGGGACAAGAGATGTTTTTTGGCAATTCTTAGGATTCTGTCTGTGGTAGACATCAGAGTTCCTGATCGTGTTCGTCCTTGTTGATTTAAATGTGCTACCGCAGTGATGTTGTCTGATAGAACTCTTGTATGAGTTCCTCGCAGCTGTGAAAGAAATTTATGTATGGCGTGATAAATAGCTTTTAACTCCCTCAAATTTGATAAGTTATCTGCTTCACTTATGGACCACTGTCCCTGAACTATGTTTTCCCCTAAATGCACTCCCCAGCCGAAGGGACTAGTGTATGTACAAATTATTTTTGAGTCTTACTAGCCACAGAACTCCTCCCGAGAAGTGGTTTGGATCTAGCCACCATGCCAGGGATCTAACTACCTCAGTCGATAGGGAAATTACTCCCTCCAACTGTCCCTGCAGTCTTTCCTCCTTCTATAGGATGGCACGCTGTAACTGTCTAGTATGGAACTGGGCCCACTGTACTGCAGGAATACATGATGTAAGGGAGCCAAGCAGAGACATACCCTCCCTCAGGGACATTCTAGGGTTGTCAACTGCTAAACGCACTTTATTAATTATTGTTAATCTCTTCACTTTCGGAAGGAGGCATTCCTGACTTACAGAGTCCAGATGAAGGCCCAGGGACGTTTGGCAGGTTAGCGGGAGCAACTTGGATTTGTTCCAGTTGATCAACCAACCCAAAGCCTGCAAAGATGAAATTACAATCAACCAGCCACTGCTCACATAGGAAGGTAGAGTTTCCTACCACCAGAAGATCGTCCAGGTATGGGACTATTGAAGTGTCCTTTAATGGTAAATGAGACATGTCCTCCAGCATTAATTTGTGAAGACCCTGGGCGTCATGGACAACCAGAAGGGCATCACCGTGAACTGAAGATGACGGACTTGACCTTCCAACACGACCGCCACCCGGAGGTATTGTTGATGCAAAACATGTATTGGGAGATGATAATATGCATCCTTGAGATCCAGGACTGCCATGAAGCACCAGGGAAATAAAAGTTTTATGGCTGATCAAAAGGACTCCATCTTGAAGGTCTGAGATCTTAGAAAGGTATTCAGTCTCCTCAAATTAATTATGGTCCTATAAGAGCCATCTGGCTTAGAGACCAGAAATAAGGAGGAATAAAATCCTTTTCCCCTTTGGTCTGCCAGAACCTCTACTAGAACACGTTTGGATAGCAGACCCTTAATTTCCAACTCCAAAGCATCTTGCTGAACCTGATACTTTAGAGAAAAATCAATAGGAAGGTGTCCAGAGGGACCCGGGCAAAGTAATCTTAAGCCAGATGTGAAGAGGCTAAAGGCCCAGGAGTTAGAAGTTATTGTTGGCAGGGGAGTAATAACCTGCCACCCACCGGCAGGTTGGAGCTACCGGGACTTATCTCCACTCTTGAAGGGACGTCTGCCAAACAGGGCACCCCTTTGCTTGGCTTCTTTGCTGCCGCAGCGGTCTTGGTTACTATTAGTGATGGGCGAGTACTAAAATGATCGGGTGCTCGTTGCTCGGGTCAAGCAAATTGTAATAATCAGGTACTCGGCCAGAACAATGAGCCCAATGTAAGTCTATGGGAGACCCAAGTATCTTTGCCGCGATCCCCCCGGGGGTCCTTTTAAGGTCTAAAAACATCTGAAAATGATGGAAACACTGCTCAAATACACAGGGACATCATGGGGATCGCCCCTGGAAGCACTCCTGACTCCTAGTTCACAGCTTTAATCATTTCATGCCATTTTTGCGGTGCCACAAAAAACACATGAAAACGAAACCAAAATGGGTTTTGCTTGTAAATATGTCAAGGTAAATCCTTTGCAGGTTAATGACTTGCCTGTAAAACCAAATATTTAACCCCAGACTGAAAATTTCCTCTCCCACTTAGGTTTAGTTCATATGTAGCGTTTTTCAACTTTAACATTGCTTTCAACCATTACAAATGCATTCAATGGGAAATGTCATTGTAACATTTAACACCCCTAGCTGGCCATGTGGTGTGTGACACATAAGCAGACCCATCTTGTTTCATTTACGAAGGAGGGACTCTTAAAGTCACAGGGACCTATTTTTACTGGGGCACCAGGCGGTATTAATCTTCTTAAAGGGCCATTATGAAACAGTGGGTCTCCTAAGCTGTTGTAGCCTATGCTGTGAGTGGATGGGTTGCCAAAAATTACGACGCACCACAATACCCCTGTCATAAGATGCCCAGGGGGGGACTCCTGAAAAAGTGTTGCATTGAATTCAAGGCCTTCCCTGCTACCAATTCATATACACCCCATTAAGCCTTTGAACCCACATAGTGGATGGGCCCATGAAAATCCACTTCACAATATGCATTTTGTAGTCCCGTAATCCTTGATTTTACACATTGCCAACAAAGCCAGCCCTGTTGCATAGTCAGTCATATGCACCCCATTAGGCCTTGGAACCCACATCGTGGATGTGCCCATGAAAATCCACTTCCCAATATGCATTTTGTATCCCGTACTCCTTGGTTTTACACATTGGCGGCAAGGCCAGTCCTGCTGCATAGCCATATGCACCCCTTTAGGCCTTGGAACCCACATGGTGGATGGGCCCATGCAAATCCACTTCACAATATCCATTTTGTACTCCTGTACTCCTTTGTTTTACATACTGGCAGGAAGGTGAGCCCTGCAGCATAGTCAGTCATATGCACCCCATTAGGCCTTGGAACCCACATCGTGGATGTGCCCATGAAAATCCACTTCCCAATATGCATTTTGTATGCCGTACTCCTTGGTTTTACACATTGGCGGCAAGGCCAGTCCTGCTGCATAGCCATATGCACCCCTTTAGGCATTGGAACCCACATGGTGGATGGGCCCATGCAAATCCACTTCACAATATGCATTTTGTACTCCTGTACTCCTTTGTTTTACATACTGGTAGGAAGGCGAGCCCTGCAGCATAGTCAGTCATATGCACCCCATTAGGCCTTGGAACCCACATCGTGGATGTGCCCATGAAAATCCACTTCCCAATATGCATTTTGTATCCCGTACTCCTTGGTTTTACACATTGGCGGCAAGACAAGTCCTGCTGCATAGCCATATGCACCCCTTTAGGTCTTGGAACCCACATGGTGGATGGGCCCATGCAAATCCACTTCACAATATGCATTTTGTACTCCTGTACTCCTTTGTTTTACATACTGGCAGGAAGGCGAGCCCTGCAGCATAGTCAGTCATATGCACCCCATTAGGCCTTGGAACCCACATACTGGATGGACCCATGAAAATCTACTTCACAATATGCATTTTGTACTCCCGTACTCCTTGGTTTTACACATTGGCGGCAAGGCCAGCCCTGCTGCATAGTCATATGCACCCCTTTAGGCCTTGGAACCCACATAGTGGATGGGCCCATGAAAATCCACTTCATAATATGCATTTTGTACCCCCGTACTCCTTGGTTTTACACGTTGCAAGCAAAGGCCAGCCCTGTTGCATAGTCAGTCATATGCCCCCCATTACGCCTTGGAACCTACATACTGGATGGGCCCATGAAAATACACTCATATTTTTTAATGGTATTTTTTTTGCAGAATTATTTACAGGAGAATTTGGCAATTGTGTTTGCCATGTTTTTAACACTAAGGGTCAGATACGGCTTTAAAAACGGCTAATCCTTGCAATACAAAGTAATTTCATTGCAAACTACAAAATTCAAGGAATATTAAGATTGAATAGTGCGAGTGCGTACATTTTTGTATATGTTAACAATAACATACAAAGGTTAATAAGCACATATAAGGATTACATAAATATACTGATTACATATATATGAAGATTAACTTCATACAGTCTACTTAGATCATCACCAAGAGGCTTTTAAATATCATCCGTCTGGAATAACCGAGAAGCAACACCTAGACAGAGAACCCCTGGGAGATTACCTACACTGCATGGGCGTCCCCAATTATGCAAGTATCAGCACACTGTACATGTACAGGTACCCCAGTTTTGGTATCTGTCTTAGTCATGTTTCTCTGGTCTTATATAGTGATTTACACTATGTAGTAACTCTAGTTTCACCCAGACCTTCAAGTGGCCACTTTTTAAGGTTGGATGAAACTTAGATATCATGGTGTCAGACGAGGGGCCATAAACCAATAGAAAATAAAAGCCACAAGGATTTAGATCAAACCACCACAGGCAGAGTTTCAGTAAATCTTAATGTTTTACAATGACAAACAGCAAACATATGGAGGCTTCTAACTGTTTGTGAACTGAGTAAACAAACATTTATCAAGATTGTGTCACTATGAGCATTGTCTGTCACTTCTGTAAATGTTTTACAAGACATGCCGCTATGTGATTGTCTGAATGCATTGGGTGTACAGTACTTCAATCTTGTTTTCAAATTGCCATTTGCATATTTGCGATTTGTACATTTGAGGTAGCCAAAGTTATGGCTCTCAAGGAGAGCAAAGTTGGCAAAGCTATATTTTTAATGAACTACTGAGCCAAATTAACAGCATTGCTTTATCAAATTTATATGAAGTGTATTGTGTCCAATTTGAGCAACCAGGCAGCACAAAAAGGAGCTTTTCAAGTGAGCTCTTTAAGGTACACAAATGTGAAGTGCTTGCCATCAAGGATTTGGTTTCACCAATGGGGGGTACCTGTTATGGACCTGGTGGTTAGGAGCACCCGGCACGACCTGATAGTTAAACTGACACAGGACAAGCTCTGGGATGTGGGAGCTCTGCTGACCGCAACCCCTAATCCTATCACAACAACTAGAAATAGCCGTGGAGCGTTCCTGACTCTCCCTAGACGCCTCTTCACAGCCTAAGAGCTAGCTAGCCCTAGATAAAGAAAATAAAGCCTACCTTGCCTCAGAGAAATTCCCCAAAGGTAAAGGAAGCCCCCCACATATATTGACTGTGAGTTAAGATGAAGTCACAAACACAGAAATGAAACAGATTTTAGCAAAGGGAGGCCAAACTTACTAAACAGACAGAGGATAGGAAAGGTATCTTTGCGGTCAGCACAAAAAACTACAAAAGACCACGCAGAGTGTGCAAAAAGATCTCCGCACCGACTAACGGTGCGGAGATGCCACTCTGCATCCCAGAGCTTCCAGCTAGCAAAGCAAAATCATGATATCCAGCTGGACAAGAAAACAATGAACAAACAATAACTATCAGGGACTTAGCTTCTGCTGGAGCAGACAGGTCACCAGAAAGATCCAAGAGCGAACTGAACCAATGCAGGAACATTGACAGCTGGCATGGAGTAACGATCTGAGTGGAGTTAAATAGAGCAGCCAACCAAAGGATAAACCACGTCACCTGTGTAAGGAACCTCAGAAGCAGCAGCTCCACTCACAGCCACCAGAGGGAGTCCATAGACAGAACTTGCCGAAGTACCATTCACGACCACAGGAGGGAGTTCGACAACAGAATTCACAACAGGTACCTTTTTTAAAAATATACTATTGCCATCACAGCCCCCCTTGCCCAAACTTCACAGGCCTTTAACAGTACAAAGCATGTTCACCCAGGTCATGTCGTCGGAGATAAGAGACATTGCAGGAGACAGAGTTAAGAATTAGGGCCATTGTAGTGGTGTGGGTCTCTGAGACTTGTAATGCAGTGCATGATCTACCAAACAATTCCCCAATGGGGTACCTTTTTTAAAAAATACACTAGTGCCATCACATGCCCCTAGCCCAAAGTTCAACGGCCTATAACAGTACTGAGCACGTTCACCCTGGTGATCTAGAGGGAGGTATATTTTAGATTGCAGGAGACTGAGTTAAGAAGTCGGCCCAATGGAATGTCATGCCCAATTCCCCAATATAAAATCTTTTTTAAATAAATAAAAGAGTGCCATCACAGCTCCCTTGGCCAAAATGCACCGTACAGAGCACTTTCACCCTGGTGATCTGCTGGCAGGTACAGAACAGATTGCAAGCGACCGAGTTAAGAAGTAGGCCCAATGTAATGTCATGCCCAATTCCCCAATGTGTTGTCCTTTTTTAAAAGGAAAAAATTAAATAGTGCCATCATAGCACCCTTGGCGAAAATGCACCGTACAGACCACGTTCACCCTGGTGATATAGTGGTTCTGGATGAGGATAAGAACAAATAGACCAAATCTGGATGCATATACCCATGTGTGGTTGTGAAGAGGTGCATGAGAATACACCTCCGCAAAAGAGAGAATGTATTTGAGGTTATGTTTTGCTGTTTTCACTTGGTGTACAGAAGTCTTTCCCAATCCAGGCCTTGTTCATTTTTATGAGTCAGCCTGTCAGCATTTTCAGTTGAAAGGCGGATGCGCTTATCTGTTATAATTCCACCAGCGGCACTAAAAACCTCTCTGACAGAATGCTAGCAGCAGGGCAGGCCAGACCTCCAAGGCGTAGAGAAACAGTTCATGCCATGTGTCCAGCTTGGATACCCAATAATTAAAAGGCACAGAGGAATCACAGAGGACGTTTGTACGATCTGCAAGGTACTCCCTCACCATCTTCCCAAACATTGCACTTCTTGTGACAGCAGCCCTTGCCTCTGTGCCACCACGATGGGAGGGTCTGAGAAAACTGTCCCAGAACTTGGCATTGTTCCCTTGCCTGAGCTCGATTGTACTTCTGTCTCTCTTGCTTGGAGTCCTTGGTTGTACAACAAACTCTGACATCTGCTGCCAGCATTCTCACATGGGAATTTTCTAAGTAATTCTGCTACAATGGCCCTGTGGTACTGCAACATTTTAGTACACTTCTCTGCCTCAGGCAGAAGAGATTGAAAGTTCTCCTTGTAGCGTGGGTCTAGAAGTGTCCCCAACCAGTAATGAGTGTCACCCAAAATGTTTATAATCCGAGGGTCACGTGAAAAGTGCAAACATAAAGTCAGCCATGTGTGCCAGACTGCTAACAGGCAAGACTTCCGTGTCCTCACCAACAGGACGACTGACGATGCTGTCCTCAGGCCATCCCCGCTGAACAGAAGCTAATACAGATGTGTTTGTAGTACCGTCTATAGCGCATGAAAGTAGCTGCTGTTCTTCCTCCTCCTCCTCATTGCCTACCAATCCATGTTGAGAAGACATGAGGCTGGGCTGAGTGTAATCCCCCTGTATGCATCCTTGCTCCATGTCCTCTTGCTCCGCCTGCAATGCATCCTCTTTGATCATGAGCAGTTTTTCAGAATGCTAAGAAGCGGGATGGTGATGCTAATAATGGCATCATCGCCGCTCACCATCTTGGTGCAGTCCTCAATGTTTTGCAGGATGTTACATGTCTGACATGTTGTTGTTACAAGGAATGGATGAACGCCTTCTGTCTGTGGCCACCACACTGCTTATTCCTGCCTGTTGGGGGGATATGCCTCCTTCCCCATTTGTTCTGCTATTCTCGCTATGCATTTCCTCCTGCCAGGTTGGGTCAGTCACTATGTCATCCACCACCTCGTCTTTAACATTGGCACCCTGCTCCTCCTGACTTTCTGGAAATTGTGTCTCATCGTCCACCTCTTGTGACACTTTCCCACCATCGCCTTCGTGTGACCGGGGCTGGGCAAAGCTTTGGGTAGCCCTCCATGCGATCTCATCTTTCCCCACTTCAAGTTGACCGGCAGATTTCTAAATCTTGAAATGGAAAACTGAACAGCTCTTCAGAGTGTCCAAGTGTGGGATCAGTTGTCTCAGGGCATTCGGCAGGGTGGGAGGAAGGAGGATCAGGGTGAGGAATATCCTGGTCACACTCATGGCTACTCAGACTTGGAAGACAAGGTGGTGGTGGCTAAGTGACTGGAAGCATTATCTGGCTTCAATAGTGGTGTGCCGCGGTCCTCTAGAAACTGGGACAGAAAGGTTGAGTGAGAACATGTGGGTCTTTGTTGCTCACTTTCACCTTGCCCATGGCCTCATCCTCTAGATGCATCAGCATCACATCCACTTCCCCGTCCCTTGCTTTAACGATTTTAAATGGACTACTGCACTATTTCAAATGCTCAACACAAATGTCTTTATTAGTAGAGAAATAATATGTGATCAGTATGCCTGCAAATGTATGATTTTTCAAACCCAAACACCAGGCAGGTCTCAGCCTGACCTAACAGACTGTATTCAATTTTTTTTAAGTTAATTTATGCGAAATAGTGCTGTATTGAATTTGAGTATCACACAGCCAAAAAATAAGTACACCGGCCTCCAATGACTAAACTTGGAGCATGCAGATATATGAGGCCTTTTTTGATGAATTTAAAGCACCAAAAAAAAAAAAAAGGGGCACAAGGGTAGCACACACACACAACTATGCTACGTATTGGGACGTAACATTTCAACAGGCCTCAGTATGACAGAACAGACTCTATAATTTTTTTGGGGGGGGGGATTTTTGGGAAAAAAAATAAAGCTGCAGCAGGCAGTTATGGAGCTTTGGGAAGGATGCAGTGGGACCAATGTACACACATATAGTGCCTGCAGGCCTTGCAGTGATGTGGATATGCTGTGCCCTACCTACCTAGCGCTGCAATATGAGGACCCACAAATTAGCCCTAAAAAGGACTTTTGGCTTCTGAGGAGTTGTGGATGTAAGAGTTGCAGACCTACACTAACTCTAAAACCACAATTCTGACCCTATCTCGGCAGCAGCTCTCCCTACTCTCGCTGAAACAGGAACAGAATGCGGCGAGCAGGGCGGCGCCAGGTCTCTTATACTCTGGATGATGCTGTACGGCCCAGCCAATCACTGCATGACCACAACAAAGATGGCTGTGGCGTTTCATGGCCTGGCAGACAATCCCTGCACCGTGATTGGATCTCTAAAGTCCGCCAAAACTGCTGGGCGGAGACTGCAGTTACCGCCGAATAATACCGGAAATGCTCGCTGCTCGCCGAGCATAGCAATACTCAGTCGAGTAACGAGTAGTGGCGAGCACATTAGCTCATCAGTAGTTACTGTAGTCCCTCTTTCTGATGAATGACAGCTTTCTGAAAGCTCTCATATAGGACGGAACATATGCATGAGGGAACCCCTTCTTTCTTTCGCCCGCTTTGGTGAGAATTTCATCCAATACTGTGCCAAACACCCTGGCATGGTATGGCGCAGAGTTTCGATTTGGTCTACGCATCCCTTCTTCAGCCTTTTAACAATAAGACCCGACAGGCTGCATTGGTATCAGTCAACCCCGTAGTCTTCTGAACCGATCTGACAAGGTTATTAATGCTGTCGGTCGGAAAACAATATAACACAAAATCCCATATAGATATCAATGGGACCAAGAAGAGATCCCACAATCTATATATATAATTGTCTAAGGGTTTTTCCGTCTGTCTGTCTGTCCTGGAAATCCCGCGTCTCTGATTGGTCGAGGCCGCCAGGCCTCGACCAAACAGCAACGGGCACAGCGACGATGATGTCATAAAGGACGTAGAAATCCCACGTTTCTGATTCAGCCATGGGCACAGTATCGACGTAGATGTCATAAAGGTTGCCATGGCGACGATGATGTCATAAAGGTTGCCTCGACCAATCAGCGACGGGCACAGTCTGCTGCGAATTCTGGAATCTGCTAATCAGCGACGGGCACAGTATCGACGTAGATGTCATAATGGTTGCCATGGCGACGATGATGTCATAAAGGTTGCCTCGACCAATCAGCGACGGGCACAGTCTGCCGCGAATTGTGGAATCATCATTGTCCGTATACTACGGGGACATGCATATTCTAGAATACCCGATGCATTAGAATCGGGCCACAATCTAGTGAAGGTATAAAATCAAGCTTTGGCTCAATTGGAATGTCAGTGGATCCATCACTTAGGGACGTTGAGTCCCAATGGTTTTAATGAAAACATGGGCTTTTCGGCACTTTTGTAGGAGGTATTCTTTTTTAAGGGTGAGGGTTGCTGGGTGTTTGTTTATCCGTATTTGTATTTTAACTTTTTATCTTTTTCAGTTTAGATTCTGGGAGTTTGTATAAAGATGAATATGTGATCGTGTGAGGACATGTGCGGATACCAGTGAATTCTATGAACATCTTATGAAGAAGCTTCTCACGTTCTTCACATGTTTTGTATTGTGTACAATATTATATGTTATTTTTTATATATATCCAAGGGTATGTGTTCTGCCCATCTTAATGTGCAGAGAGTTAATTATCATGTTATTCAAGTTGTGGCCACTGGAGGTCATCAGTTGCCTACTTTTCATGTTGTTTACCAACCTTTCCCTCCTAAGAGCAATGTCTTATGGGTTAGTTCCGCCCACATTCTTCTTGTGAAGACAAGCTTCAGTAGCCATTTTTCCTCAGATCTGCAGAGAGGCACACGTGCTCCTGTCTCGCTTACTTTCTTACCCCTGTCCTAACGGATCTCGGTACGTTTATAAAGGTTTAATGCATCTTATGTTTGTGTTAGTATTTAAGCCTTATGCAGCTCCTATAGTCAGATATAGTTAGGCAGATGTGCTTTGCAGCTTGCAGTTAGGTTAATGTGTACTCTGCATTTAGATAGATGCATTCTTGTATAGAATAGGGCAGTGCTGTTAGAATTACTGTGTAATGCACTCTGTATAATTCTTGCTGTTATGTCCCAGTTATTTATGTGATTGCACCCTGTATGTGCATATACTGAAATGCTGTTATTCTTTACAGTTTGTCACCAGTCATCCACTATGATCAGTCATCCACTATGATTATTCACTGAACATCCACTTTGTACATCAACATCATTCACTATTCGATCATCTACTATGAATACTGTCCACCATTGTTGTTCAACGTTATAGTTTTGGTTATCATCACCCTAATAAATAAGACTTAAGCATCAACACAGTCTGTTTACTGGGATGTGGATGAAGGTTTAGCCGTATGTTGGAATCCACACAGCATCCTACGTGGAGGAAGACAGAACAGTGAAAAACGAGACCGCCAGTCGCAGGCGGTGATTGTAAAGTAAGAACAGATTAGCTGCCTTCAGTGAAACTGATAGCCGGTCGCAGGCTGTAGTTGTTCAGACTGTATGGAACCGCTAACACCCACACTGCTCCGCATTCGGGTATCACAGCAGCCGCCATACAGCCGCGGGACTATACTGCAGCCCGCCAAGAGGAGCTACATCATTCCTGCCACGCAGAAGCTCACCGCACCTAGACTCAGTTTCCCGCCAAAACACTCAGCAGTACGCAGCTAAGCGCACAATGTCTCGAAACAGCACATCCTCACTCAAGACGAGGTCACGAGCAAGCTCTAACAGGTCATCATTAGCAGAGCTGGCTGCTGTCGCTCGTGCTGAAGCTGAAGCAGCCAAAGCGAGGTCCTCCTTTGCCGAGAAAGAAATGCATCTAAAGCTGAGACAAGCAGAGCATGAGGCAGAAAAGGTACGTTTGCAGGCAGAACAAACTGCACGCCTGCAAGCCGATACTGCACGTTTGCGGGCAGAGCAAGAAGCAGAAGGTGCGCGCCTGCAAGTGTCTCTAGAAAGACTTATGGTAGACAAAGAGGCAGCAGCTGCAATAGCTAAGGCAGAGTACTTGGAAGCCATGAAGGATCCTGATTGTGAGAGACGCAGCAACGTTCTTGGAACAGATCTAGAGCAGCAAGATCCAGCTCAGCGCGTCGCAGAGTACGTTCATCGACACTCCAGCATGGACAACACCCTCGACAGACTACAACGATCAGCCTACGCCGATTATCATCGATCCAACCCCGAACTTCACTACTACAAACAAGAAGACATCCAACACAGAGGAGTCGACCACAGCTACCGTTCCACTGAGAAGAAGGTACAGCTCCCACCTCACCTTAAAGAGACATCTTCTTCACCAGAAAGGTACTATGCAGACTGTCCGAAGCCAAGAGCGTCTCACAGGTATGGTGACGCACCACACACTAGACATGGCTATAACATACTGGCTCGTACCAACACTGATCAACCATAGACTTGGCAAAGTTCTTTGCCCGCCGAGAACTGGTAACAAAAGGACTTGTAAAGTTCACTGACAAAGCCGGAAACTACAGGTCGTGGCGAGCTTCGTTCCAGAACGCCATTCAGGGACTGGACCTTTCTAGTAGTGAGGAATTAGATCTCCTGGTAAAGTGGCTTGGAACTGAATTGGTCGAGCATGCTAAAAGACTAAGAGACATTAACATAGAATACCCACACATAGGTTTACGTAAAGTGTGGGAAAGACTTGACGAATGCTATGGGTCCGTAGAAGTAATAGAGAATGCTTTATTCAAAAGAATTGATGATTTCCCTAAGATAGGGCCCAAGGGTTATCAAAGACTTAGAGAATTGAATGATTTATTGATAGAGTTACAGGTCGCCCAGAAGGAAGGTCACTTGGCTGGATTGGCATTCTTAGACACTGCTAGGGGTGTCAATCCAATAGTACAAAAACTTCCTTACAATCTTCAAGAAAGGTGGATTATACATGGTTCACGGTATAAACAAATTCATAACGTACCATTCCCTCCTTTTACTGTATTTGTTGAGTTTGTCACCCAGCAAGCCAAGATCAGAAATGACCCTAGTTTTGATTTCACTCTGTCATGTTCCACTACCCCTGGTGTCAAACCCAGTAAGACACCCGTGGCAGTCCATAAAACTGATATTGATTCCACAGGTCCTCCACACAAGACAACTAAGCCCCCTACGGAAGAGAGCAAACCTCAGGATGTCAGTAAGCAGTGTCCTCTACACAGGAAACCACATCCTCTACTAAAGTGCAGAGCCTTCAGGGAGAAGACTTTAGAGGATCGCAAAGGTTTCCTCAAGGAAAACAACATCTGCTTCAAATGCTGTGCTACGACCTCTCACTTCACCAGGAACTGTGGAGCTAGCGTGAAATGTGCAGAATGCAGCAGCACGGATCACAATACAGCCTTGCATCCTGGACCACCTCCAGGAGTGTTGTCACAAGCAGAGGAGCACGATGAGAAACAGAAGAACACCGACGAAGACACCCCTGCGGTCACCTCAATGTACGGAGATCTGTAAGGGACTCAAGGGAGGAAGATCCTGCTCAAAAATCTGCCTTGTCCGAGTCTATCCAACAGGCCACAGAGACAAAGCGCTCAAGATATATGCAATCCTAGATGACCAAAGTAATAGGTCTTTAGCCAGGTCCATCTTCTTTGACAACTTCAGCATTGTAGGCCCCAGTTCTCCCTACTCCCTTAGGACATGTTCAGGTACCGCCGAGACGGCGGGGAGGAAAGCAACCGGATACAAAGTGGAGTCCATGGATGGCCAGACCTGTCTGTCACTACCGACCATCCTGGAGTGCAACCAGATTCCTGACAACAGGTCTGAGATACCTTCACCAGAGGTGGCAACGTATCACCCCCACCTGAAGCGTATAGCCCACCTGATACCTAAGTTGGAACCAGAAGCGCCAATAGCTTTACTTCTGGGAAGAGATATACTATGAGTCCACAAGACTAGAGAATATATAAACGGCTCACTGAATGCTCCATACGCGCAGAGGCAAGACCTTGGATGGGTCATTGTAGGAGATGTCTGTCTAGGAGGAGCACACAAGCCGGTCTCAGTCAACAGTATGCTTACCAGCACACTAGAAAATGGACGTTCATCTCTCTTCCAGCCGTGCCACAATAGTCTGCTGGTAAAGGAACTACCGAGCATCACTCCCCTACCTTGCCCTTACTCAGTTCCTATCAACGAAGACCACGCCTGTGAAGGTGAACAAGACCACATAGGATGTACAGTCTTCCACAGGACGAAGGAAGACAACAAGGTAGTGATGTCTATAGAAGACAAGATATTCCTGGACATCATGGACGAACAAATAGTCAAGGATACGGCGAATAGTTGGGTCGCACCTCTACCATTTCGACTTCAGAGGAGACGCCTACCCAACAACAAGGAATTGGTCTACAGCAGATTCATCTCCCTAAGACACAAGCTTCAGAAGTCACCTGAGACGAAGGAACATTTCTTTACCTTCATGGGAAAGATATTCCAGAACAACCACGCAGAGATTGCACCTGCACTTCGACACGGAGAGGAGTGTTGGTACCTGCCCATCTTCGGAGTGTACCATCCTAAGAAGCCAGGTCAAATTAGAGTGGTATTCGACTCAAGTGCCAAATGCGAAGACGTGTCATTGAATGATGTCTTACTGTCGGGCCCAGACCTCAACCACAGACTTCTGGAAGTATTACTCTGTTTCCGTAGAGATTCAGTGGCATTTATGGCCGACATACAACAGATGTTCCACTGTTTTCTCGTCAAAGAGGAACACAGAAACTACCTGAGGTTCTTCTGGTACCGTGACAACGACCCGGACGAAGATATCGCAGAGTACCGGATGTGGGTACACATCTTTGGGAACAGTCCTTCCCCAGCGGTCGCAATCTATGGCCTCCGACATTCTGCCAAAAAGGGTGAAGAAGAGTATGGCTCGGACGTCAGGTCCTTTGTGGAAAAGGATTTTTACGTGGATGACTGTTTGAAGTCCACACCGACAAGTGAGGCCGCAATCAGTCTACTAAAGAGGACTCGTGACATGCTCGCTCAGTCTAACCTAAGGTTACACAAGATTTCTTCCAACAGCCGAGAGTTGATGGATGCCTTTCCCTCTGAAGACTATTCCAGCGATCTAAAGGATTTAGACCTCAGCATCGACCCCCTTCCTATGCAGCGGAGCCTTGGATTGCTGTGGGACCTGAAGACAGATACCTTCACCTTTCAGATCAGCAAGGATGAGAAACCCTTCACGCGCAGAGAAGTTCTTTCCTTCGTGAATAGTTTATACGACCCCTTGGGGTTCGTAGCTCCAGTAACCATCCAAGGAAAGCTGATGCTCAGGGACTTCACCCAAGACACTACTGATTGGGATGATCCACTTCCAGCGGGAAAGGCTGACCTGTGGGCAGAGTGGAGGAAGTCTCTTGAAGCCCTGACCAACCTTCGTGTGAAACGACCGTATGCTCCTGTGCCATCCACAGAGGTCAAAACGCAAACACTTTGTATTTTCTGTGATGCATCAGTCAAAGCGATTGCAGCAGTAGCGTACCTCAAATCCACAGACGTAAGCGGACAATGCCATATCTGGTTCGTTATGAGCCGGACGAAATTGGCGCCACTTCGTGAACACACGATACCCAGACTGGAACTCTGTGCTGCTGTCCTCGCAGTTGAGTTGGCCGAGCTGGTCTCGGATGCGATGGGCCTGAAGATCGGGGATGCAGAGCTGTACACCGATAGCAAGGTGGTACTGGGGTACATCTGTAACGAGACACGACGCGTCTACGTCTACGTCAGCAACCGGGTACTTCGGGTAAGAAGATCCACCGACCCTAATCAGTGGCACTACGTACCTACTCACCACAATCCTGCGGACCACGCGACTAGATCCGTTGCACCCAGTCATCTGAAGGACACTTCATGGTTCACAGGTCCTACCTCTTTGTACCGTTCGATGTCCCACATCAGCAGGCCTGAAACTTTCGAACTAGTGGGTCCAGACACAGATGAAGAGATCCGACCTCAAGTGTCTGCTCTACATACAGAGATTTCAAGCTGCCACCTCGAATCTCACCGGTTCAGCAGGTTCTCCACATGGAAGTCACTTGTTCGAGCTATAGCTTGTCTATTTCATGTAACCCAGTCCTACAAGACAGCACTTTCTAGTGATTCTGGAGATCCATCCATCCTTACTCCTGCAATGTTACTCACACAGAAAACCTGTGTCCCGAAAGCTCCACTCGGAGAATTCAATGACAAAGACCTCTACAGACGACAATGGAGGCAAGTACAAAGCGTGTCCAACGTCTTCTGGAATAGATGGAGGAAACAGTATCTCTCCACTCTGCAAAGCAGGACAAAGTGGCAGAAAGACCGCTCAAACATTCAATCTGGCAATGTTGTACTCGTCAAAGACAGTCAGTCACATCGGAACGAGTGGCCACTTGGCCTAGTCATTAAGACCCTTCCCAGTAAAGATGGGAAAGTGCGGAAAGTAGAGGTCAGAGTGTGCAAGCTTGGAGAAAACAAACTGTTCCTCAGGCCCGTTACCGAGCTTGTATTATTATTTTCCCCAAAAGAACCTAATTGTGGCATCTGTTGACGCCAAGCGGGGAGTGTTCTGCCCATCTTAATGTGCAGAGTTAATTATCATGTTATTCAAGTTGTGGCCACTGGAGGTCATCAGTTGCCTACTTTTCATGTTGTTTACCAACCTTTCCCTCCTAAGAGCAATGTCTCTATGGGTTAGTTCCGCCCACATTCTTCTTGTGAAGACAAGCTTCAGTAGCCATTTTTCCTCAGATCTGCAGAGAGGCACACGTGCTCCTGTCTCGCTTACTTTCTTACCCCTGTCCTAACGGATCTCGGTATGTTTATAAAGGTTTAATGCATCTTATGTTTGTGTTAGTATTTAAGCCTTATGCAGCTCCTATAGTCAGATGTAGTTACGCAGATGTGCTTTGCAGCTTGCAGTTAGGTTAATGTGTACTCTACATTTAGATAGATGCATTCTTGTATAGAATAGGGCAGTGCTGTTAGAATTACTGTGTAATGCACTCTGTATAATTCTTGCTGTTATGTCCCAGTTATTTATGTGATTGCACCCTGTATGTGCATATAATGAAATGCTGTTATTCTTTACAGTTTTTCACCAGTCATCCACTATGATCAGTCATCCACTATGATTATTCACTGAACATCCACTTTGTACATCAACATCATTCACTATTCGATCATCTACTATGAATACTGTCCACCATTGTTGTTCAACGTTATAGTTTTGGTTATCATCACCCTAATAAATAAGACTTAAGCATCAACACAGTCTGTTTACTGGGATGTGGATGAAGGTTTAGCCGTATGTTGGAATCCACACAGCATCCTACGTGGAGGAAGACAGAACAGTATGTCTATTTGACGAAAGAGGCAGTTTAGGTTTTACATATGTATTGTTAGGTAGTGGGTATTGTATTCATCATCATTTACACTTGGCACTTTATGTACTATATTATATATATATAAGAATTTTATGTAGTATTTATTTCATAAGGGGCAATCTATTAGTATAATCACTTGTATTACAGTGCGAATTTCTTCATGCACTTTAACAACGGTTATTAATAGGTAATTCAGATAAATCATATATATACATATTTATTTAGCGGTTATGCACTTTGTATTATATTAGTATTTCATAGGGGGTAATTTATTATTCAAATTATTTCTGTTTTCACTTGTATCATGGTGCAAATATTATTATGCACCTTTATAATGGTTATTACTGTGAAATTTGATTATTAGATATACGGCTGTATTTATTTAGCGGCCATGCACTTTATTTATTTACATTATGAATTATTTATTTATGTACAGTACAGACCAAAGTTTGGACACACCTTCTAATTTAAAGATTTTTCTGTATTTTCATGACTATGAAAATTGTAAATTCACACTGAAGGCATCAAAACTATGAATTAACACATGTGGAATTATATACTTAACAAAGCAGTGTGAAACAACTGAAATTATGTCTTATATTCTAGGTACTTCAAAGTAGCCACCTTTTGCTTTGATGACTGCTTTGCACACTCTTGGCATTCTCTGGATGAGATTCAAGAGGTAGTCACTGGGAATGGTTTTCACTTCACAGGTGTGCCCTGTCAGGTTTAATAAGTGGGATTTCTTGCCTTATAAATGGTGCTGGGACCATCAGTTGTGTTGAGCAGAAGTCTGGTGGATACACAGATGATAGTTCTACTGAATAGACTGTTAGAATTTGTATTATGGCAAGAAAAAAGCAGCTAAGTAAATAAAAACGAGTGGCCATCATTACTTTAAGAAATTAAGGTCAGTCAGTCCGAAAAATTGGGAAAACTTTGAAAGTGTCCCCAAGTGCAGTGGCAAAAACCTCAAGTGCTACAAAGAAACTGGCTCACATGAGGACCGCCCCAGGAAAGGAAGACCAAGGGTCACCTCTGCTTCTGAGGATAAGTTTATCCAAGTCACCAGCCTCAAAATTCGCAGGTTAACAGCAGCTCAGATTAGAGACCAGGGCAATGCCACAGAGAGTTCCAGCAGCAGACACATCTCTATAACAACTTTTAAGAGGAAACTTTGTGCAGCAGGCCTTCATGGTAAAATAGCTGCTAGGAAACCACTGCTAAGGACAGGCAACAAGCAGAAGAGACTTGTTTGGGCTAAAGAACACAAGGAATGGACATTAGACCAGTGGAAATCTGTGCTTTGGTATGATGAGTCCAAATTTGAGATCTTTGGTTCCAACCACCGTGTCTTTGTGTAACGCAGAAAAGGTGAACGGATGGACTCTACATGCCTGGTTCCCCCCGTGAAGCATGGAGGAGGAGGTGTAATGGTGTGGGGGTGCTTTGCTGGTGACACTGTTGGGGATTTATTCAAAATTGAAGGCATAATGAACCAGCATGGCTACCGATACATCTTGCAGTGGCATGCTATTCCATCCGGTTTGCATTTAGTTGGACCATCATTTATTTTTCAACAGGACAATGACCCAAAGCACACCTCCAGGCTGTGTAAGGGCTATTTGACCAAGAAGTAGAGTGATGGGGTGCTACGCCAGACCTGAACCCAATCGAGATGTTTGGGGTGAGCTGGACCGCAGAGTGAAGGCAAAAGAGCCAACAAGTGCTAAGCATCTTTTGGAAGTCCCTCAAAATTGTTGGAAGACCATTTCCAGTGACTACCTCTTGAAGCTCATCAAGAGAATGCCAAGGGTGTGAAAAGCAGTCATCAAAGCAAAAGGTGGCTACTTTAAGGGACCTAGAATATAAGACATATTTTCAGTTGCTTCACACTTTTTTGTTAAATATATAATTCCACATGTGTTAATTCATAGTTTTGATGCCTTCAGTGTGAATGTACAATTTTCATAGTCATGAAAATACAGAAAAATCTTTAAATGAGAAGGTGTGTCCAAACTTTTGGTCTGTACTGTACATATATGCACTATTATAATCATTATTTATGTGTCTACTGCCCCTTCTGTTCTTTTAGTCTGTTTGCCTTGATGGTTGTTGTTTATTATTATGTATTCACTTGTATTATAATATATCATTCTCATGTATTTTAATAAGAATCGTCATTATGAAATGTATGTCAGATATATGCATATATTTATTCAGTGGCTATGCACTTTATATTATTGATTCATGGGCACTATTATAATTAATTATTATCTTTATGTTAATGTGACTGCTGCCCCTTTTCCCTTGGTCTGTTTGTTTTGCCGTCCATTGTCCACCCCTTTATGTATTCATCATTTATTAGCCTTATCTCCCATGTTTGTAGTCCTGGCTTGAGCGGCAGTGGAATCTTGGCCGATAGTGCGCATGCGCACTGTCCCGATCCTCCGTCACTTCCTATGACGCTCACACACTGACACGCAGCCTGGGTATTGATCCATATATGTTGCCCATCTTCTATAAATTTTGAGTTGGTATAGTGTCAGCATTTCTTTGACATAGGATCTTTGTGTCAACCACTAGCAAGTATTTGCAGATGGTTGCTGTATACACATATATATACCTATACTCATTTTGTTTTGTGGCGTCCCTTTGTACAGAATTTCTTAGGATTTATCAACTGTTCTGTTTTTATATTTATTTATAATAAAAAATGATTTTATACCTTCATTGTGGGATCTCTTCTTCGTCCCATTGATATCTATATGGGATATTGTGTTATAGTGTTTATGAAGTGCCCCATGTTACTTTTGGACATTTAGTGTTTATCGGTCGGAAAACAAGTATGCTCCTCCTCCGAAGACAATGACTCCCGGGAGGAATCTGAGCCAAGCTTGCAACTGTCAGAAGATGATCTTGACCTAGCGGAGGTACAGTCATGGCCAAAAGTATTAACACCCCTGCAATTCTGTCAGATAATACTCAGTTTCTTCCTGAAAATGATTGCAATTACAAATTATTTTGCACACTCTGCGTGGTCTTTTGTAATTTTTTGTGCTGACCGCAAAGATACCTTTCCTATCCTCAGTCTGTTTAGTTAGTCTGGCCTCCCTTTGCTGAAACTTGTTTCATTCCTGTGTTTGTGACTTTCATCTTTACTCACAGTCAATATATGTGGGGGGCTGCCTTTTCCTTTGGGGAATTTCTCTGAGACAAGGTAGGCTTTATTTTCTATCTCTAGGGCTAGTTACCTCGTAGGCTGTGAAGAGGCGTCTAGGCCTGTTAGGTACGCTCCACGGCTATTTCTAGTGTGTGTGATAGGATTAGGGGTTGCGGTCAGCAGAGCTCCCACTTCCAGAGCTTGTTCTTGTTAGTTTAACCATCAGGTCATTCCAGGTGCTCCTAACCACCAGGTCCATAACAGTACAGCTGGCCCAAAGTATTAATGCATCTCAATAGAGGGATAAGAGAAGTTCTGAGACCATTTTTTTTTCTCTGCAGTGTGTTTTGTCTTTCTTTTCCCCTTAACCTCTGGGTGGTTCAGGACACAGGTGTAGATATGGGCATTCAAGGTCTGTCCTCTTGTGTGGATCATCTCACTGCAAGGGTACAAAACATTCAAGATTTTGTGGTTCAGAATCCTATGTTAGAGCCTAGAATTCCAATTCCTGATTTGTTTTCTGGGGATAGATCTAAGTTCTTGAATTTCAAAAATAATTGTAAACTGTTTCTTGCTTTGAAACCCCGCTCCTCTGGTGACCCCGTTCAACGAGTAAAAATCATTATTTCTTTGCTGCGTGGTGACCCTCAAGACTGGGCATTTTCCCTTGCGCCAGGAGATCCTGCATTGCGTAATGTTGATGCATTTTTTCTGGTGCTTGGATTGCTTTATGATGAACCAAATTCAGTGGATCAGGCAGAGAAAATCTTGCTGGCTTTGTGTCAGGGTCAGGATGAAGCGGAGGCATATTGTCAGAAGTTTAGAAAGTGGTCTGTGCTTACTCAGTGGAATGAGTGTGCCCTGGCAGCAATTTTCAGAAAGGGTCTTTCTGAAACCCTTAAGGATGTCATGGTGGGATTTCCCACGCCTGCTGGTCTGAATGAGTCTATGTCTTTGGCCATTCACATCGATCGGCGCTTGCGGGAGCGCAAAGCTGTGCACCATTTGTCGGTATTCTCTGAGCATAGGCCTGAGCCTATGCAATGTGATAGGACTTTGACCAGAGCTGAACGGCATGAACACAGACGTCGGAATGGTGATTCCACTCATGCTATCTCCGAGTGTCCTAAGCGCACTAAGCGGTTCGCTAGGTCTGCCACCATTGGTACGGTACAGTCTAAATTTCTTTTGTCCGTTACTCTGATTTGCTCTTTGTCGTCCTATTCTGTTATGGCATTTGTGGATTCAGGCGCTGCCCTGAATTTGATGGACTTGGAGTTTGCCAGGCGCTGTGTTTTTTTCTTGGAGCCCTTGCAGTATCCTATTCCATTGAGAGGAATTGATGCTACGCCTTTGGCCAAGAATAAGCCTCAGTACTGGACTCAATTGACCATGTGCATGGCTCCTGCACATCAGGAGGATATTCACTTTTTGGTGTTGCATAATCTGCATGATGTGGGCGTTTTGGGGTTGCCATGGCTACAGGTCCATAATCCAGTATTGGATTGGAAATCTATGTCTGTGTCCAGCTGGGGTTGTCAAGGGGTACATGGTGATGTTCCATTGCTGTCAATTTCGCCTTCCACTCCTTCTGAAGTCCCTGAATTTTTGTCGGATTACCGGGATGTATTTGATGAGCCTAAATCCAGTGCCTTACCTCCTCATAGGGATTGCGATTGTGCTATCAATTTGATTCCTGTTAGTAAGTTTCCTAAGGGCCGACTGTTCAATTTATCTGTGCCAGAGCACGCCGCTATGCGGAGTTATATAAAGGAATTCTTGGAGAAAGGTCATATTCGCCCGTCGTCATCACCGTTGGGAGCAGGGTTCTTTTTTGTGGCCAAGAAGGATGGTTCTTTGAGACCTTGTATTGATTACCGCCTTCTTAATAAGATCACAGTCAAATTTCAGTACCCTTTGCCGCTGCTGTCTGACTTGTTTGCTCGGATTAAGGGGGCTAGTTGGTTCACCAAGATAGATCTTCGAGGGGCGTATAATCTTGTGCGTATTAAACAGGGCGATGAATGGAAAACAGCATTTAATACGCCCAAGGGCCATTTTGAGTACCTGGTTATGCCATTCGGGCTTTCTAATGCTCCATCTGTATTTCAGTCCTTTATGCATGACATCTTCCGAGAGTACCTGGATAGATTCATGATTGTATATTTGGATGATATTTTGGTCTTTTCGGATGATTGGGAGTCTCATGTAAAGCAGGTCAGAATGGTGTTCCAGGTCCTTCGTGCGAATTCCTTGTTTGTGAAGGGTTCAAAGTGTCTCTTTGGAGTTCAGAAGATTTCATTTTTGGGTTTCATTTTTTCCCCTTCTACTATCTGTTAAAGTTCAGGCCATTTATGATTGGACTCAGCTGACATCTGTGAAGAGCCTGCAGAAGTTCCTGGGCTTTGCTAATTTTTACCGTCGCTTCATCGCTAATTTTTCTAGTGTGGCTAAACCGTTGACTGATTTGACCATGAAATGTGCTGATGTGGTCAATTGGTCCTCTGCGGCTGTAGAGGCTTTTCAGGAGTTGAAGCGTCGTTTTTCTTCTGCCCCTGTGTTGTGCCAGCCAGATGTTTCGCTCCCGTTTTAGGTCGAGGTTGATGCTTCTGAGATTGGAGCAGGGGCTGTTTTGTCGCAAAGAAGTTCTGATGGCTCGGTGATGAAACCATGTGCCTTCTTTTCTAGAAAGTTCTTGCCTGCTGAGCGCAATTATGATGTTGGCAATCGAGAGTTGTTGGCCATGAAGTGGGCATTCGAGGAGTGGCGACATTGGCTTGAAGGAGCCAAGCATCGCGTGGTGGTTTTGACGGATGACAAGAATTTGACTTATCTCGAGTCTGCCAAACGGTTGAATCCTAGACAGGCTCGATGGTCGCTATTTTTCTCCCGTTTTGATTTTGTGGTTTCGTACCTTCCGGGCTCTAAGAATGTGAAGGCTGATGCCCTGTCAAGGAGTTTTGTGCCTGACTCTCCGGGTGTTCCTGAGCCGGCGGGTATTCTCAAAGAGGGGGTAATTTTGTCTGCCATCTCCCCTGATTTGCGGCGGGTGCTGCAGAAGTTTCAGGCTGATAGACCTGACCGTTGTGCAGCGGAGAAAATGTTTGTCCCTGATAGATGGACTAGTAGAGTTATCTCTGAGGTTCATTGTTCGGTGTTGGCTGGTCATCCTGGAATCTTTGGTACCAGAGATTTGGTGGCTAGATCCTTCTGGTGGCCTTCTTTGTCACGGGATGTGCGTTCTTTTGTGCAGTCCTGTGGGACTTGTGCTCGGCCTAAGCCCTGCTGTTCTCGTGCCAGTGGGTTGCTTTTGCCTTTGCCGGTCCCGAAGAGGCCCTGGACGCATATTTCCATGGATTTTATTTCAGATCTCCCTGTCTCTCAAAGGATGTCGGTCATTTGGGTGGTTTGTGATCGCTTTTCTAAGATGGTCCATTTGGTACCCTTGTCTAAATTGCCTTCCTCCTCTGATTTGGTGCCATTGTTTTTCCAGCATGTGGTTCGTTTGCATGGCATTCCGGAGAACATCGTCTCGGACAGAGGTTCCCAGTTTGTTTCGAGGTTTTGGCGGTCCTTTTGTGCTAAGATGGGCATTGATTTGTCTTTTTCTTCGGCCTTCCATCCTCAGACAAATGGCCAAACCGAACGAACAAATCAGACTTTGGAAACATATCTGAGATGCTTTGTTTCTGCTGATCAGGATGATTGGGTGTCCTTCTTGCCTTTGGCTGAGTTCGCCCTTAATAATCGGGCCAGCTCGGCTACTTTGGTTTCGCCGTTTTTCTGTAATTCTGGTTTTCATCCTCGTTTCTCTTCAGGGTAGGTTGAGCCTTCGGACTGTCCTGGTGTGGATACTGTGGTGGACAGGTTGCAGCAGATTTGGACTCATGTGGTGGACAATTTGACATTGTGCCAGGAGAAGGCTCAACGTTTCGCTAACCGCTGGTGCTGTGTTGGTCCCCGACTTCGTATTGGGGATTTGGTTTGGTTGTCGTCTCGTTTTGTTCCTATGAAGGTTTCCTCTCCTAAGTTTAAGCCTCGTTTCATTGGTCCGTATAAGATTTCTGAAGTTCTTAATCCTGTGTCATTTCGTTTGGCCCTTCCAGCTTCTTTTGCCATCCATAATGTGTTCCATAGGTCGTTATTGCGGAGATACGTGGCGCCCATGGTTCCCTCCGTTGATCCTCCTGCCCCGGTGTTGGTCGAGGGGGAGTTGGAGTATGTGGTGGAAAAGATTTTGGATTTTCGTATTTCGAGACGGAAACTCCAGTACCTGGTCAAGTGGAAGGGTTATGGTCAGGAAGATAATTCCTGGGTTTTTGCCTCTGATGTTCATGCTGCCGATCTAGTTCGTGCCTTTCATTTGGCTCGTCCTAATTGGCATGGGGGCTTTGGTGAGGGTTCGGTGACCTCTCCTCAAGGGGGGGTACTGTTGTGAGTTCTGTTATCGAACTCCCTCCTGTGGTCATGAATGGTACTTCGGCGAGTTCTGTCCATGGACTCTCTCTGGTGGCTGTGAGTGGAGCTGCTGCTTCTGAGGTTCCTTCCACAGGTGACGTAGCTTATTCTTTGGCTGGCTGCTCTATTTAACTCCGCTCAGATCGTTACTCTATGCCAGCTGTCAATGTTCTTGTACTGGTTCAGTTCGCTCTTGGATCTTTCGGGTGACCTGTCTACTCCAGCAGAAGCTAAGTCCCTGCTAGTTTATTATTTGTTCATTGTTTTCTTGTCCAGCTGGCTATCATGATTTTTCCTTGCTAGCTGGAAGCTTTGGGATGCAGAGTGGCACCTCCGCACCGTGAGTCGGTGCGGAGGTCTTTTTGCACACTCTGCGTGGTCTTTTGTAGTTTTTTTGTGCTGACCGCAAAGATACCTTTCCTATCCTCAGTCTGTTTAGTTAGTCTGGCCTCCCTTTGCTGAAACTTGTTTCATTCCTGTGTTTGTGACTTTCATCTTTACTCACAGTCAATATATGTGGGGGGCTGCCTTTTCCTTTGGGGAATTTCTCTGAGGCAAGGTAGGCTTTATTTTCTATCTCTAGGGCTAGTTAGCTCTTAGGCTGTGAAGAGGCGTCTAGGCCTGTTAGGTACGCTCCACGGCTATTTCTAGTGTGTGTGATAGGATTAGGGGTTGCGGTCAGCAGAGCTCCCACTTCCAGAGCTTGTTCTTGTTAGTTTAACCATCAGGTCATTCCAGGTGCTCCTAACCACCAGGTCCATAACAGTTAATACTTTTGGCCATGACTGTATATTCCCTCCTAGGCCACTGCCCTCTCTTCCTGCTGGAACCCCCAAGGGCCTGTATTTCTTCCCTGATTATAAGCCTAATGTCCTCCGATCTTACTGAAGACTCCTCCTGCTGGTTATGCCCAATGCAGATCTGACACAGCCTTTTGAGGTAACTGTCCGGAAGGAGCTTGTAGAACAGGGCATATTCTATATGTTTAGATTTCCCTTTTTTTTAGCCAGAAATGGTATATAGAAAGGGGCTGTCCGCGTAATAGGTGTGATTAGTAACACTCACACAGTGAAGCTTGTCAACATGGTACCGATTGCGGAGGCACAGGCTGAGATGTGGAGTGACTTGACTTTTTAAATTTTCCACTCTTGTCCATGGAACTGCTGTCTGTCTGCGTCCACTGCCGCATTTTCTGCTGCTGTGCATAGACACCACCACTTCCTCAAGTGGGTCCCTAGTGGGGTAATTTGGGGATGACATTACTGCACACCGGTAAGCCTCTATCTGGTGCTTTTATGCAGCCTCCCCCAGTAGCGACGGAATCCTCTATTTTTTTTAATGTTCACCCGGAAGTGCTACCATCACTTCCGGGTCCTGCGTTCCCGCTCTGTGCGCCCGCACGGCTTAACCGCTCTGTATAGGCACCCAGACTCTATCTCCCTGGTTTCCCCCAGAAACTAAAGCACTTCTGGGGGAGAGCACTCACTTGGGCATTTGCACATGCCCGCACCGCCTGGGGACCGGAACCAGACCGGCCCAGCACTTAACATAATGGGAGCTGCAGCACAGGATGCGGCTTCCACGACTGGACCCACTATTGGGCTGAAATCTTTGGAGGATGCCTGCACCCTGCTCTCCTCCTCATAGTCCCGGAGAAGTACTGGCCCATTTTGCTGTACCGCGCTCTCCTTGTGAGCCAGGGCGGCCTTTCCCGGACCCTGGCCTCACGGTGTCCTTCCAGCTGAAGGGGGAGCTTCACACAGGAGTCCCCCTGTTGTGAATTCTGCTTTTGGGCTCCCTCCGGTGGTTGTAGGTGGTAATGCAGTTGTCCCTGGGCTGCAGTCTTGGACAGGTGTATCCGCTAATTGCAATTCTGACTGGAGTATTTAGGTTTGCAGGACTCATTAGTCCTTGCCAGTTGTCAATGTTTCTTGGGATGTGTTGGATCTCTGTCTGGCTTCTCCTGCTTAGCTGCCAATTCAGCAAAGATAAGTGTCTGTTTCTTTTTCTATGGCACACAAGCTGTGTGCTTGTTTTTTGATTGTATTCCTGCTCTGAATGTAGGATTCTCTGGAGTTGCAGATATACGTTCCACGTCTTTAGTTAGATGGAGGAATTTTTGTATAATCTGCTGTGAATATTTTTGGAAGGGTTTTAATACTGACCGCACAGAACTCTGTCCTATCCTTTCCTATTTTAGCTAGTGTGGCCTCTTGTGCTAAATCCTGTTTTTCTGCCTGTGTATGTTTTTCCTCTCCTACTCACAGCCAATATTTGTGGGGGGCTACCTATGCTTTGGGGTTCTGCTCTGAGGCAAGATAGTATTCCTATTTCCATGTTTAGGGGTATTTAGTCCTCCGGCTGTGACGAGGTGTCTAGGATTTGTTTGGTACACTCCACGGCTACTTCTAGTTGCGGTGTTAAGATCAGGATTTGCGGTCAGTATAGTTACCACCTACTCCAGGGAAAGTTTTCATGCTGCTCCAAGGTCACCGGATCATAACAGTACAACTGGCCCATAATGAGTTAAATGCATCTCAGAAGAAGGGAAGAAAGGTGTTGAGTCATTTTTTTTCTTCAGTCTGCTTTATATTCTCTTCCCTCTTTACCTCTGGGTGTCTGAGGAGCCTTGTGCTAGCATGAATGTTCAGGAAATAGCTTCTCGTGTAGATCAGCTTGCTGCTAGGGTACAGGGTATTTCAGATTATATTGTTCAGACTCCTGCTTTAGAACCGAAGATTCCTACTCCTGATTTGTTTTTTGGTGACAGGTCCAAATTTTTGAGTTTTAAAGACAACTGTAAACTGTTTTTTGCTTTGAGACCTCGATCCCTTGGTGATTCCATTCAGCAGGTAAAAATCGTCATCTCCCTGCTGCGTGGCGACCCGCAGGATTGGGCGTTTTCCCTGGAATCTGGGAATCCGGCTTTGCTTAATGTAGACTCCATTTTTTCAGGCTTTAGGATTATTATATGATGAACCTAATTCTGTGGATCAAGCTGAGAAGACCTTGTTGGCCCTGTCTCAGGGTCAAGAGGCGGCAGAATTGTATTGTCAGAAATTCAGAAAATGGTCTGTGTTGACTAAATGGAATAATGATGCTTTGGCGGCAATTTTCAGAAAGAGTCTTTCTGAATCCAATAAAGATGTTATGGTGGGGTTTCCCACGCCTTCCGGTCTGAGTGATTCTATGTCTCTGGCCATTCAGATTGACCGGCGCTTGCGGGAGCGCAGAACTGTGCGCGCTGTGGCGTTGTCCTCAGAGCAGAATCCTGAGCCAATGCAGTGTGATAGGATTCTGTCTAGAACGGAACGACAAGGATTCAGACATCAGAATGGATTGTGTTATTATTGTGGCGACGCTTCTCATGTCATTTCAGTCTGCCCTAAGCGGACAAAGAGGATCGCTAGTTCATTTACCATCAGTACTGTACAAACTAAATTTCTGTTATCTGTGTCCTTGATCTGCTCATTGTCATCATTTTCTGTCATGGTGTTTGTGGATTCAGGCGCCGCCTTGAACTTAATGGACTTTGAGTTTGCCAGGAATTGTGGTTTTCCCTTGCAGCCTTTGCAGAACCCTATTCCTTTAAGGGGCATTGATGCTACACCCTTGGCTAAAAATAAGCCCCAGTTTTGGATACAGGTGACCATGCGCATGGCGCCAGCCCATCAGGAAGATTTTCGATTTCTGGTGTTGCATAATTTGTATGATGCTATGGTGCTGGGTTTTCCGTGGTTGCAGGTACATAATCCTGTGTTGGATTGGAAGTCCATGTCTGTGACTTGTTGTGGTTGTCAGGGGGTTCATAATGATGTTCCTGTGATGTCAATCTCCTCTTCTTCCTCTTCTGAAATTCCAGAGTTTTTCTCTGATTTTCAGGATGTATTCGATGAGCCCAAGTCCAGTTTCCTTCCGCCGCACAGGGACTGTGATTGTGCTATTGACTTGATTCCAGGCTGTAAGTTTCCTAAGGGTCGACTTTTCATCCTGTCTGTGTCTGAACATACCGCCATGCGGAGCTATATTAAGGAGTCTTTGGAGAAAGGGCATATTCGGCCATCTTCTTCACCATTGGGAGCGGGGTTCTTTTTTGTTGCTAAAAAAGATGGTTCCTTGAGACCCTGTATTGATTATAGCCTCTTTAATAAAATCACGGTCAAGTTTCAATACCCTTTACCTTTGCTTACCGATTTATTTTCTAGGATTAAGGGAGCTAGTTGGTTTACGAAGATTGACCTTCGGGGGGCATATAATCTTGTCCGTATTAAGCAGGGTGATGAATGGAAAACTGCGTTTAACACGCCCGAAGGCCATTTTGAATACCTTGTGATGCCATTCGGGCTCACTAATGCTCCATCTGTTTTTCAGTCCTTCATGCATGATATTTTCCGGACTTATATTGATAAGTTCTTGATTGTATATTTGGACGATATTTTGATTTTTTCCGGTGATTGGGAGTCTCATGTGGAACAGGTCAGGATGGTATTTCAGATCCTTCGTGACAATGCTTTGTTTGTGAAAGGGTCTAAGTGTCTCTTTGGGGTGCAGAAGGTCTCTTTTTTGGGCTTTATTTTTTCTCCCTCGTCTATTGAGATGGATCCGGTTAAGGTTCAGGCCATTCATGATTGGATTCAGCCCACATCCGTGATGAGTCTTCAGAAATTTTTGGGTTTTGCAAATTTTTATCGCCGTTTCATTGCTAATTTTTCCAGCGTGGTCAAACCCTTGACCGATTTGACGAAGAAAGGCGCTGATGTGGCGAATTGGTCCTCTGCGGCTGTCTCTGCCTTTCAGGAGCTTAAACGTTGATTTACTTCTGCTCCGGTGTTGTTGCGCCAACCGGATGTTTCTCTTCCGTTTCAGGTTGAGGTTGACGCTTCTGAGATTGGGGCAGGGGCCGTTTTGTCTCAGAGGGATCCTGTTGGTTCCTTAATGAAACCGTGTGCCTTCTTTTCCCGTAAGTTTTCGCCTGCTGAACGCAATTATGATGTCGGTAATCGGGAGTTGTTGGCTATGAAGTGGGCGTTTGAGGAGTGGCGACATTGGCTTGAGGGAGCTAAGCACTGTATTGTGGTCTTGACTGATCATAAGAATTTGATTTACCTCGAGTCTGCCAAACGGCTGAATCCTAGACAGGCTCGATGGTCCTTGTTTTTTTCCGTTTTGATTTCGTGGTCTCGTACCTTCCGGGTTCTAAGAACATTAAGGCTGATGCCCTCTCTAGGAGTTTTTTGCCTGATTCTCCTGAGGTCTTAGAACCGGTCGGTATTCTGAAAGAAGGGGTGGTCCTTTCTGCCATTTCCCCTGATTTACTACGGGTTCTTCAGGAATTTCAGGCTGATAAACCTGACCGCTGTCCTGTGGGGAAACTTTTTGTTCCTGACAGATGGACTAGTAGAGAGATTTCTGAGGTTCACTGTTCCGTGTTGGCTGGTCATCCTGGCATTTTTGGTACCAGAGACTTGGTTGGTAGGTCCTTTTGGTGGCCTTCTTTGTCGCGTGATGTGCGTTCTTTTGTGCAGTCCTATGGGACTTGCGCGCGGGCCAAGCCTTGTTGTTCCCGTGCTAGTGGGTTGCTTTTGCCATTGCCGGTCCCTGAGAGGCTCTGGATGCATATTTTTATGGATTTTATTTCCAATCTTCCGGTTTCCCAGAGGATGACGGTTATCTGGGTTGTTTGTGACCGGTTCTCTAAGATGGTTCATTTGGTGGCTTTGCCTAAATTGCCTTCCTCTTCGGATTTGGTTCCGTTGTTTTTTCAGCATGTGGTCCGTTTGCATGGTATTCCGGAGAATATTGTGTCCGACAGAGGTTCCCAGTTTGTTTCTAGGTTTTGGCGGGCCTTTTGTGCTAGGCTGGGCATTGATTTGTCTTTTTCTTCTGCGTTTCATCCTCAGACAAATGGTCAGACCGAGCGAACTAATCAGACTTTGGAGACTTATTTGAGATGCTTTGTGTCTGCTGATCAGGATGATTGGGTGGCTTTCTTGCCATTGGCCGAGTTTGCCCTTAATAATCGGACTAGTTCGGCTACCTTGGTTTCGCCTTTCTTTTGTAATTTTGGTTTTCATGGTCATTTTTCTTCTGGGCAGGTTGAGCATTCTGACTGTCCTGGTGTGGATTCTGTGGTGGACAGGTTGCAACAGATTTGAGCTCATGTGGTGGACAATTTGTTGTCTCAGGAGGAGGTTCAAAGTTTTGCTAACTGTCGTCGGTGTGTTGGTTCCCGGCTTCGGGTTGGGGATCTGGTCTGGTTGTCTTCCCGTCATGTTCCTATGAAGGTTTCTTCTCCTAAGTTTAAGCCTCGGTTTATTGGTCCTTATAGGATTTCTGGGATTATTAATCCGGTGTCTTTTCGACTGGCGCTTCCGGCCTCTTTTGCTATCCATAATGTCCTCCATAGATCTTTATTGCGGAAATATGTGGAGCCCGTTGTTCCCTCTGTTGATCCTCCGGCCCCTGTGTTGGTTGATGGGGAGTTGGAATATGTTGTTGAGAAGATTTTGGATTCCCGTTTTTTGAGGCGGAAGCTTCAGTACCTTGTCAAATGGAAGGGTTATGGCCAGGAGGATAATTCTTGGGTTTTTGCCTCTGATGTCCATGCTGCTGATTTGGTTCGTGCCTTTCATCTGGCTCATCCTGATCGGCCTGGGGGCTCTGGTGAGGGTTCGGTGACCCCTCCTCAAGGAGGGGGGTACTGTTGTGAATTCTGCTTTTGGGCTCCCTCCGGTGGTTGTAGGTGGTAATGCAGTTGTCCCTGGGCTGCAGTCTTGGACAGGTGTATCTGCTAATTGCAATTCTGACTGGGGTATTTAGGTTTGCAGGACTCATTATTCCTTGCCAGTTGTCAATCTTTCTTGGGATGTGTTGGATCTCTGTCTGGCTTCTCCTGCTTAGCTGGCAATTCAGCAAAGATAAGTGTCTGTTTCTTTTTCTATGGCACACAAGCTGTGTGCTTGTTTTTTGATTGTATTCCTGCTCTGAATGTAGGATTCTCTGGAGTTGCAGATATACGTTCCACGTCCTATGGGACTTGCGCGCGGGCCAAGCCTTGTTGTTCCCGTGCTAGTGGGTTGCTTTTGCCATTGCCGGTCCCTGAGAGGCTCTGAATGCATATTTTTATGGATTTTATTTCCAATCTTCCGGTTTCCCAGAGGATGACGGTTATCTGGGTTGTTTGTGACCGGTTCTCTAAGATGGTTCATTTGGTGGCTTTGCCTAAATTGCCTTCCTCTTCGGATTTGGTTCCGTTGTTTTTTCAGCATGTGGTCCGTTTGCATGGTATTCCGGAGAATATTGTGTCCGACAGAGGTTCCCAGTTTGTTTCTAGGTTTTGGCGGGCCTTTTGTGCTAGGCTGGGCATTGATTTGTCTTTTTCTTCTGCGTTTCATCCTCAGACAAATGGTCAGACCGAGCGAACTAATCAGACTTTGGAGACTTATTTGAGATGCTTTGTGTCTGCTGATCAGGATGATTGGGCGGCTTTCTTGCCATTGGCCGAGTTTGCCCTTAATAATCGGACTAGTTCGGCTACCTTGGTTTCGCCTTTCTTTTGTAATTTTGGTTTTCATGGTCATTTTTCTTCTGGGCAGGTTGAGCATTCTGACTGTCCTGGTGTGGATTCTGTGGTGGACAGGTTGCAACAGATTTGAGCTCATGTGGTGGACAATTTGTTGTCTCAGTAGGAGGCTCAAAGTTTTGCTAACTGTCGTCGGTGTGTTGGTTCCCGGCTTCGGGTTGGGGATCTGGTCTGGTTGTCTTCCCGTCATGTTCCTATGAAGGTTTCTTCTCCTAAGTTTAAGCCTCGGTTTATTGGTCCTTATAGGATTTCTGGGATTATTAATCCGGTGTCTTTTCGACTGGCGCTTCCGGCCTCTTTTGCTATCCATAATGTCCTCCATAGATCTTTATTGCGGAAATATATGGAGCCCGTTGTTCCCTCTGTTGATCCTCCGGCCCCTGTGTTGGTTGATGGGGAGTTGGAATATGTTGTTGAGAAGATTTTGGATTCCCGTTTTTTGAGGCGGAAGCTTCAGTACCTTGTCAAATGGAAGGGTTATGGCCAGGAGGATAATTCTTGGGTTTTTGCCTCTGATGTCCATGCTGCTGATTTGGTTCGTGCCTTTCATCTGGCTCATCCTGATCGGCCTGGGGGCTCTGGTGAGGGTTCGGTGACCCCTCCTCAAGGAGGGGGGTACTGTTGTGAATTCTGCTTTTGGGCTCCCTCCGGTGGTTGTAGGTGGTAATGCAGTTGTCCCTGGGCTGCAGTCTTGGACAGGTGTATCTGCTAATTGCAATTCTGACTGGGGTATTTAGGTTTGCAGGACTCATTATTCCTTGCCAGTTGTCAATCTTTCTTGGGATGTGTTGGATCTCTGTCTGGCTTCTCCTGCTTAGCTGGCAATTCAGCAAAGATAAGTGTCTGTTTCTTTTTCTATGGCACACAAGCTGTGTGCTTGTTTTTTGATTGTATTCCTGCTCTGAATGTAGGATTCTCTGGAGTTGCAGATATACGTTCCACGTCTTTAGTTGGAGGAATTTTTGTATAATCTGCTGTGGATATTTTTGGAAGGGTTTTAATACTGACCGCACAGATCTCTGTCCTATCCTTTCCTATTTTAGCTAGTGTGGCCTCTTGTGCTAAATCCTGTTTTTCTGCCTGTGTATGTTTTTCCTCAGGATTTGCGGTCAGTATAGTTACCACCTACTCCAGGGAAAGTTTTCATGCTGCTCCAAGGTCACCGGATCATAACATCCCCCGATGCGGCATTCGGTCCTGGAGCCCAAGCCGTTCCAGCAGAGACCGCACAGGTGGCATCACAGCCCAGGTATCCACTTGTGACCTCTCCACAGGTTCCCTTAGGAACAGGAAACCAACTGAAAAAGCGAGGGGGGCCGCTCCTTTTATCACTCTGTAGGTTTCCTGTTCAAACGGGCGGATCCCTTCTCAGTAGGTGGTCGTGGCGAAGAGAAAATACAATTAGTAGTGTCTGCTCAAATTACTGGACATTTAATTAAAAGATCATTTTATGAAAAAAGGGCGTGAGAATTTTTGCAACCATCAGATGGAAAGCGAGCAACTGGGGGCATATGTTTATAGCCTGGGAAGGGGGTAATATCCATGGAGCTTCCCAGGCTATATCAGCTCACAACTGTATATTTAGCCTTTACTGGCTATTAAAATGGGGGTCCCCCAATAATTAATAACCAGCAAAGGCTATGCAGACAGCTGTGGGCTGATATTAATAGCCTAGGAAGGGGTCATGGATATTGCCCCCCCCTCCCGGCTTAAAACCATCAGCACTCAGCTGCCCCAGAAAAAGGCCCATCTCTAACATGTGCCAATTCCGGCACTTAGACTCGCTCTTCCCACTTGCCCTGTAGTGATGGCAAGCGGGGAAATAGTTGTGAGGTTGATGTCACCTATGTATTGTAAGGCTATATCAAGCCCACGGCTTAGTAATGAAGAGGTGTCAATAAGACAAAAAGTAATATAGAAGAAATGTTACCAGTATCGAAGTACAATATGTCACCAAAATAATCACAGAATCTGTGGGATCTGATCAAGTGTTCCAGAGTTATGAACACCCAAAGTGACACTTGTCAATTGTAAAATCTGGCCTGGTCATTCTATTTAAGCTACTTAATCAAGGGGCAAATATCCAGTTTCCAGCGATGTCACTTATTGGGATGCTTGCTGTAGTTTTGATCAACATTAGATTATCACTCATAGGAGTTATAAAGCTGCTACCACATAGTCCTCAATGTTTGATATATGTGTTCCCACCTCTCAACTGATTGATAGCTTTCTGCCTATGCATAGTGTGTTCAGAAAGCTGTCAATATCATAGGCTGTCAGATTTTATCACTGATGGCACTAGTAGGGCAGCAGCAAATATAACCCCTGATTTTATTAAAACTACAGCAAGTGACACATCATTGGACTATCGGTCTCTGCCACTATATTATGCTGCTCTCAGATAGGGACAGCAAAAACCAGTTCACAAATTTCATATAATAGTAACATAGTTAGCAAAGCCAAAATAAGACATTTGTCCATCCAGCTCAGCCTATATTCCATCAGAATAAATCCCCAGATCTAGAACCTTCTAAAGAACCCAATAAATGTAAGATACAATATTGTTACGCTCCAGGAAGACATCCAGGCCTCTCTTGAACCCCTCGACTGAGTTCGCCATCACCACCTCTTCAGGCAAGGAATTTCAGATTCTCACTGCCCTAACAGTAAACAATCCTCTTCTATGTTGGTAGAAAAACCTTCTCTCCTCCAGACGCAGAGAATGCCCCCTTGTCACCGGCACCTTCCTTGATATAAACAGATCCTCGGAGAGACATTTGTATTGTCCCCTTATATACTTCTACATGGTTATTAGATCGCCACTCAGTCGTCTTTTATCTAGACTAAATAATGCTAATTTTGCTAAGCTCTCTGGGTATTGTATTTCCCCCATCCCCTTTATTAATTTTGTTGCCCTCCTTTGTACTCTCTCTAGTTTCATTATATCGTTCCTGAGCACCAGTGCCCAAAACTCTACACAGTACTCCATGTGCGGTCTAACTAGGGATTTGTACAGAGGCAGTATAATGCTCTTATCATGTGTATCCAGACCTCTTTTAAAGGGAACTTGTCAGCAGATTTTGCTTCTATAAGATGCGGCCACTGCCTTTCAAGGCTTATCTACAGCATTCTGTAGCTGTAGATAAGCCCCCGGTGCGACCTGCAAGTGAAGAAAAATAAGTAATATTATACTCACCCGGGGGGGCAGTCCGTCGCTCGGAAAGGCCAGAGGCCCAGCGCCTGTGCACTGCAGTACTTTACTCGGCCCTCAACAGGGCAGAGAAGTACATCTGCGCAGGAGCGCCAATGTCGGGGAGTGATGACGTAGGAGGGCGGCATCGCAAGAAGATGGGAGGCTCCGGACCAGGACCTGCGACACCCATCGAACCGGACTGTCCCCCCGGGTGAGTATAACTTATTTTTCTTTACTTGCAGGTCAGACCGGGGGCTTATCTACAGCATTATAGAATGCTGTAGATAAGCCCTGAAAAGCAGTGGTTGCATCTTATAGAGGCAAAATTTGCTGACAGCTTCCCTTTAATGCACCCCATGATCCTGTTTGTCTTGGCAGCTTCTGCCTGGCTGCTCCAGGTAAGTTTATCATTAACTAGGATCCCCAAGTCCTTCTCCCTGTCAGATCTACCCAGTGGTTTCTCGTTCAGTTTGTAATGGGGATATTGATGCCTTCTTCCCATGTGTATAACCTTACCTTTATCATTGTTAAACCACATCTGCCACTTCTTGGCCCAGGTTTCCAACTTATCCAGATCCACCTGTAGCAGAATACAATCTTCTCTTGTATTGACTGCTTTAAATAGTTTTGTATCATCTTCAAATATCGATATTTTACTGTTTAAACCTTCTACCAGATCGTTAATAAATATGCTGAAGAGAACAGGTCCCAATACCGACCCACTGTTCACAGTGACCCAATTAGAGAATATACCATTTATAACCACCCTCTGCTTTCCATCACTAAGCCAGTTACTTACCCATTTACACACATTTTCCCCAGACCCAGCATTCCCATTTTGTGTACCAACCTCTTGCGTGGCACTGTATCAGACGCTTTGGAAAAATCAAGATATACCACGTACAATGACTCACCTTGGTCCAGTCTATAGCTTACCTCTTCATAGAAACTGATTAGATTGGTTTGACAGCAGCAATTGCTCATAAACCCATGCTGATATGGAGTTACACAGTTATTCTCATTGAGATAATCCAGAATAACATCCCTCAGAGACCCTTTAAATATTTTATCAACAATAAACGGATACAGTTCATATCATAAAAATCTAGAACACCTTGATTTAATTTGTATGTTTTTGACTGAGCTATGCATGTAAACCCTTTCTTAGTCTGAACCATTTAAACTAACTATAATGTATACCAGGATTAAAATGATTTAAAGAGTTTGTCCGGTCCAAAGTGTATGTCTGTAGTCACTGTGTGATTGCAGACTTATAAACTCCCCCCTGTCCCAGAGCACGCACTGTGCACTGTGATAATTCACCAGTGAGCCAGGAATGGCAGCGATTATGCGTCTTACATACTCCCAGCCAGAATCTGACTAGTAAACGACGGCGCCACTAGGCGTGGCCTCACTCAATACAAGTATATGGAGGGAAGCCATAACCAATCGTCGAGTAATCATTTTAGACCGAACAATCCTTTTAAGTGCAGTGGCTTGTGCTTTAAAGGGACACTGTCACCTGAATTTGGAGGGAACAATCTTCAGCCATGGAGGCGGGGTTTTCGGGTGTTTGATTCACCCTTTCCTTACCCGCTGGCTGCATGCTGGCTGCAATATTGGATTGAAGTTCATTCTCTGTCCTCCGTAGTACACGCCTGCGCTGTGCAATCTTGTCTTGCGCTGGCGTGTACTACGGAGGACAGAGAATGAACTTCAATCCAATATTTCGGCCAGCATGCAGCCAGCGGGTAAGGGAAGGGTGAATCAAACACCCGAAAACTCCACCCATATGACCCAAAACTGGTCCCGCCAAATTCAGGTGACAGGTTCCCTTTAAGACTCTAGCAACACCACTGGTCAGAACTCATATGGGATCATCATATATACTGTACCTAAATTAACATCTGGAATTGGTGTAATAAAAGGATAATGACATTCTTCATACTCTACACAAATTTTACTCAACTACATATTCAACTAAAAGTAACACCCAAAATGAGAACATTGACAGGTTGTTGGTAATATTACACGATCAAGACTAACAAGGGAAGTTAGAGGCAGGATGGAGGAACCCCTTACATTAGAGAAACTAAAAGAGGTGCTTCAAAAGGTCCAAAATAAAAAAGCTCCAAGGTTAGATAGATTACCACTGGAATTTTTTTTTTAAACTTACCAGGAAACACTACTTCTAAACTATTGAGTAATCAGTTAAAGTTGGCTCTCTCCCAGACTCAATGAAAGAGGCGATGGTAATAGTGTTAAAACCTGGAAAGGATCCATGTATGCCCAACTCATACAGGGTAATCTCCATTCTCCCAACGCATATAAAACTACTATACAAGGTGTTGACCAACAGATTGTCCAGAGTAATTACTAAATTTATTTGTGAGGATCATAACGGCCTTCATACCAAATAAACCTACATCATTAAATTTAAGATGTTTATACAGCTCTGGCAAAAATTAAGATAATAAATAAAAATTGTTCTTTTATTCTATAAACTACTGACAACAAGTCTCTGAACTTCCAAGCAATAAATTTTGTATTTGTTTACTGAAAATGAGAAATGGTCAAAATAACAAATACATTGCTTGCAGCCCTCAAATAATGCAAAAAAATCCAAGTTCATAATCATTTAGAAACAACAATACTAATGTTTTAACACCGGAACAGTTCAGAAGTCAACATTTTGTGGAATAACCATGATTTTTAAATCACAGCTTTCATACATCTTGGCATGCTTTCCACCAGTCTTTCACATTGCTTTTGGTTGACCTTGCTCCTGGTACAAAAATGTAAGCAGTTCTCTGTTTGATGGCTTGTGACTAATCCATCTTCCTCTTGATTACATTCCAGAGGTTTTCATTGGGGTTCTGGTCTGGAAATTCGGCTAGCCATGACAGGGATTTGATGTGGTGGTCCTTCATCCACACCTTGATTGACCGAGCTGTGTGGCATGGCACATTGTCCTGGTGGAAAAAACAGTCCTCAGAGTTGGGGAACATTGCCTGAGCAGAAGGAATCAACTGTTTTTCCAGGATAACCTTGTATGCGGCTTGATTCATACGTCCTACGCAAAGATTAACCGGCCCAATTCCAGCCTTGCTGAAGCTTCCCCAAATCAACACTTGGTCGTCTAATGGTTAGCCCAGGGGTGGGGAACCTCAGGCCCCAGGGCCATTTACGGCCCTCGAATACATTTTATCAGGCCCTTGAGCAGATTCTCAGGGACAGCATTCTTGGGCAAGGAGCTGTATTTTGATTGCCACAAGCTCATTAATTTCTTCTTGCTCTGTTAGCACACACAAGCAGTGTTCACTACTGAACATTGAAGGGCATACAATGAAAAATTACATCCTAAAACCGATGTACTTTGTGGGTGGAGTTTGTACGGCCCTCCAAGGATGGTATAAATATCCAAATGGCCCTCTGCAAAAAAGATTCCCCACCCCTGGGTTAGACAGAGCCCTAGAGAGGCGCACAAGCCACAGTGTCTTGCACCCACTGTGAAATTTGGTGGAAGATTGGTGATGATCTAGGAATGTTTCAGCAAGTGTTGAGTGAATATTACTGTGGGTGGTGCTGAAAGGTATGGAGTTTGATTGTAAATTTATTTCATTAATACCATTACTATAACTTTCCCTTAAGACGAGGTTTCCAAATGAATGATCAAAGCTGCTTACGTTGGGTAGAACAAGGCAAGGGTACCCTGTCACCCGTCCAAATTGCGATTATCATAGAACTACTAGCTAGCCTCTGCGGACATTACCAGTTTCTGCTGTGAAGAACTGGAAATGAAGATTTCCCTTCATGTAGACAATATGCTCCTTTTCCTGAGTAATGTAAATACTTCCATCACACTAGTAACTAATCTTATCAAAATATTCTGGAAATGATCAGACATATTAATCAACTGGGACAAGTCTGTTCTCATGCCCATTGATCCTTTACCAACAAATTTGTCTCTTGGAGAAACACAGATACAAGTGATAAACCGGATTACTTACTGGTAATACTCTTTTATAGAGCCACGACAGCACCCATTTGAGAGAGGGGATCCGCCCCTAGGAACAGGAAACCCTATGGAGAGATAAAAGGGGCAGTCCCCCTCGCTCCCACAGTTGGGTTACAGAGATTGCGAGGAACCACCCACCAGTTTTGGTAAGCAATTCAGTATTATTTATCTTTAGGTAACTTAAGTATGGCTAACAACAAGAACCATTTACCCTTATCAGTGCTCTTATCCAAAATTAACGTATTAGTGAGGGAAGTGAAGGGGTGCTGTCGTGGCTCTATAAGGGTATGTGCACATGTATAAAGCTCCTCTGCGGATTTTTCCACAGCGGATTTGATAAATCCACAGGGGAAAACCGCTGCGGTTTTTACTGCGGATTTATCACGTTTTCCATTGCGGATTCCGCTGCGGATTTAAATCTGCAGTTTTCTATTGGAGCAGATGTAAAAACGCTGCAGATTCCGCAAAAAGAATTGACATGCTGTGGAAAATAAAACGCTGTGTTTCCGCGCTTTTTTTTCCGCAGCATGGACACATCGTTTTTTTGTTTCCCATAGGTTTACATTGTACTGTAAACTCATAGGAAACTGCTGCGGATCCGCAGCTGCGGATCCGCAGCAAAATCCACATCGTGTGCACATACCCTTAAAGAGTATTACCAGTAAGTAATCTATTTTTTTCTCTTCGTCACGACAGCACCCACTTGAGACTTTCAGAGATAGTCATTTGGGGGGATCACCGTGTTAAGAACTGATCTACCGTAAGATAAGTCAGATAAATCCAATCTATAGTGATTATAAAAGGTAGCAGGAGAAGACCAGGTTGCGGCCTTACATATTAGTTCTATTGGAACCACTGCTCTTTCAGCCCAGGATGATGCTCTCGCCTGGGTGGAATGTGCTTTTACAGTCTCAGGCGGATTCTCCCCTTTAGATGAAAATAGGCCAGGCATATTGCATCCCGAATCCACCGAGATAATGTACCTTTCGTGATTCCAGATCCTTTTTTATGACCCTGGAAGGAAACAAAGAGAGCCCTGCTCTTCCTCCAGGCGCTAGTTGTCTAGATAAGCTATTATGGCCCTTCTCACATCTAATGTATGGTACTTTTCATCTTTCTGATTTGTAGGGTCATTAAAGAAGGAAGGAAGGAATATTTTTTGAGATCTATGAAATTTAGTGCATACTTTAGGTAAGTAGGAAGGGTCTGTTTTAAGGACAATTCTATCTGGAAATATTGACAGAAAAGGAAGATCTATTGACAATGCCTGTATGTCACTTACTCTTCTTGCTGACACCAAGGCGACCAGAAGAGCTGTCTTGAGGGAGACGTGTTTTATGTGATTTGAGTGTAGTGGCTCGAAAGGGTGCCCTGTCAAAGCTTCGAGGACTAAATTAACATCCCAAGGTGGTATGTGGGGAATTTGAACTGATTCTGACCTTTGGCATGCTGAAATAAATCTGGCTACCCACTTGTCACTGCAATATTATGACTATATAAGGATCCTAGGGCAGAAATTTGTACTTTTAAGGTACTAACTGATAGGCCTAAATCACGCCCTCTTTGGAGAAATTCTAAAATAATAGGAATAGGAATTTCGTTTGACAAAGCTGTCGGGTAGAGGCTTAGAAATTTCTTCCACACTCTTACATATATAGATGTGGTGGATTTCTTTCTACTTAGTAGAAGGGTATCAATTACTTTATTTGAAAAGCTTCTTAGCTTTAGTAGCTGCCTCTCAAATTCCAGATTGTCAACCGTAGGCCCTTCACATGAGGGTGGTTGAAGGGACCCTAGAAGAAAATGGGTATTATACCTACCAATAATTCGGTTTCCAGGAGTCCATCCTGACAGCACGCTGGAGGACGTCCTCCTCCTCCTTGCAGGGACAGGAAAAACAACACGAGAGGTTAAAATGTCCCACTCCGCCCCCTTTCCTTTAGTGTTTTGACAAGTACCACACCATGGATAGATATACTTTGAAATCTTTATTAACCAAACATATTACAGCATATGAAATAGTATACATAGGGGGGGGAAATAGCGGTGCTGTCAGGATGGACTCCTGGAAACCGAATTATCAGTAGGTATAATACCCATTTTCCAGGACGTCCCCCTGACAGCACGCTGGAGAATACCAAAGAAAACCTCCTTTAGGGTGGGACAACTGCTTGGAGAACTTTTCTCCCAAATGATGTTTGGTGGGCTGCTAGTACATCAAGTTTATAATGCTTACAGAATGTGTTTACCCTGGCCCAAGTTGCGGCCTTGCAAATCTGATCTAGACACGCCCCTGCTCGTTCAGCCCATGATGCTGAAACAACCCTAGTAGAATGCTCTTTAAATCCCATTGGGCAATCTATCCCCTCTGATGAGTAGGCTTTTGAAATTATAGTCATGATCCATCTAGCTATTGAAGCTTTGGAAGCATTTTTACCTTTATTCTTACCCCCAAACAGAATAAAAAGATTAGAATCCTTCCTCCAGGAGCTAGTGGCCTCTAGATAGTTTAATACTGCCCGTCTGACATCAAGGGAGTGAAAACGCCTGCTCTTTTTCATTAGAAGGGTTCTCACAAAAGGAAGATAAAATTATCTCCTGGTTTCGATTTTTTACTAAGGCTATTTTAGGGATAAATGCTGGATCTAATTTTAGTATTATATGGTCCTCTCGGACCTGAAGGTATGGATCCTTAATTGATAGAGCCTGAATTTCGCCTACGCGTTTAGCTGTTGTAATCGCTACTAAGGCCGTCTTCCAGGTACGTATTGAAATAGGCATGTCCTCCTCAAGAATATAAGGATTTTTACATAGAGCCCTGAGGACCAAATTTAAGTCCCATGTAGGAGCTAGCTGTCTTAAGGTAGGATGTAATCTCTGGATGGCCTTCACAAATCTAATTATCCAGGGTTGGGAGGCCAATGGATAATCCAAGAAAGTACTGAGGGCTGAGATCTGAACTTTAAGAGTACTCAGCCTAAGCCCCAAGTTAAAGCCAGATTGTAGAAAATTCAAAACTCTAAGACCATCCAAGGCTCCCGGTATCACGGCCGACCTGCCACTCTCCATACAAAATATCTTGCAGATTTTGTTTTAGATGGCTGCAGTCACAGGCTTCCTACTAACCTGGATGGTTGTAATTACTTCATCAGATACACCTTTGGCTTTCAAGATGTCCCACTCAGGATCCATGCTGATAGATGTAATCTCTCCGCGTCTTGGTGTAATACAGGCCCTTGATGAATGATGTCCTTCCATAACGGGAGTTTGATAGGGTTTTCCATTGTCATGGCTCCCAACAATGGGAACCAGCTTCTCTTTGGCCAAAATGGTACAATTGTCAGTACTGTTGCCTGGTCTTCTTGAATTTTCCTGAGCACTACTGGAATAAGTGCTATTGGGGGAAAGGCATAAGACAGAGGTTCGTTCCATGTTTGACTTAAGGCGTAGACCGCTTCTGGCCTGTCTGAAGGGTTGATGGAATAAAATCTGGGCACCTTCGAATTTTTTCTTGTGGTGAACAAATCTATCCCGGGAGTTCCCCAACGGTGGCATAGTATTTGAAAAATTTCCTGATTCAATTCTCATTCTGTTGGACAAACCTTTCTTCTGCTCAGGTAGTCGGCTAGAATATTTTGAGATCCTTCTAGATGCACTGCTGTTATTGACAGGACCGTGTTTTCTGACCAAGCAATTATTCTTTGCGCTAGATCTTGAAGAGCCTTGTGTCTGGAACCTCCTTGGTGTCTCAAAAAGGATACTGCTGTCATGTTGTCTGATAAGATTTTTACATGTCTGTTCTTTAGATGGGAATGGTTTCTTCTGAGAGCTTCCCAGACTGCGTAGAGTTCTCTGTAGTTTGATGACATATGACTGATCTCTTTGGGCCACCTGCCCTGAAAGAAACTTCCTCCCAAGTGTGCTCCCCATCCCCACTGACTTGCGTCCGTGGTGATTACTACACAAGGGGTTGAGATCCAAGGAACACCCATTCTTAGGTTGCAGTCTTGAGTCCACAATCGTAGAGACCTTCTTATACAGGTCCTTCTCAAAAAATTAGCATATAGTGTTAAATTTCATTATTTACCATAATGTAATGATTACAATTAAACTTTCATATATTATAGATTCATTATCCACCAACTGAAATTTGTCAGGTCTTTTATTGTTTTAATGCTGATGATTTTGGCATACAACTCCTGATAACCCAAAAAACCTGTCTCAATAAATTAGCATATTTCACCCATCCAATCAAATAAAAGTGTTTTTTAATAACAAACAAAAAAACCATCAAATAATAATGTTCAGTTATGCACTCAATACTTGGTCGGGAATCCTTTGGCAGAAATGACTGCTTCAATGCGGCGTGGCATGGAGGCAATCGGCCTGTGACACTGCTGAGATGTTATGGAGGCCCAGGATGCTTCAATAGCGGCCTTAAGCTCAACCAGAGTGTTGGGTCTTGCGTCTCTCAACTTTCTCTTCACAATATCCCACAGATTCTCTATGGGGTTCAGGTCAGGAGAGTTGGCAGGCCAATTGAGCACAGTAATACCATGGTCAGTAAACCATTTACCAGTGGTTTTGGCACTGTGAGCAGGTGCCAGGTTGTGCTGAAAAATGAAATCTTCATCACAATAAAGCATTTCAGCCGATGGAAGCATGAAGTGCTCCAAAATCTCCTGATAGCTAGCTGCATTGACCCTGCCCTTGATGAAACACAGTGGACCAACACCAGCAGCTGACATGGCACCCCACACCATCACTGACTGTGGGTACTTGACACTGGACTTCAGGCATTTTGGCATTTCCTTCTCCCCAGTCTTCCTCCAGACTCTGGCACCTTGATTTCCGAATGACATGCAAAATTTGCTTTCATCAGAAAAAAGTACTTGGGACCACTTAGCAACAGTCCAGTGCTGCTTCTCTGTAGCCCAGGTCAGGCGCTTCTGCCGCTGTTTATGGTTCAAAAGTGGCTTTACCTGGGGAATGCGGCACCTGTAGCCCATTTCCTGCACACGCCTGTGCACGGTGGCTCTGGATATTTCCACACCAGACTCAGTCCACTGCTTCCTCAGGTTCCCCAAGGTCTGGAATCGGTCCTTCTCCACAATCTTCCTCAGGGTCCGGTCTCCTCTTCTCGTTGTACAGCGTTTTCTGCCACATTGTTTCCTTCCAACAGACTTACCATTGAGGTGCCTTGATACAGCACTCTGGGAACAGCCTATTTGTTGAGAAATTTCTTTCTGGGTCTTACCCTCTTGCTTGAGGGTGTCAATGATGGCCTTCTTGACATCTGTCAGGTCGCTAGTCTTACCCATGATGGGGGTTTTGAGTAATGAACCAGGCAGGGAGTTTATATAAGCCTCAGGTATCTTTTGCATGTGTTTAGAGTTAATTAGTTGATTCAGAAGATTAGGGTAATAGGTCGTTTAGAGAACCTTTTCTTGATATGCTAATTTATTGAGACAGGTTTTTTGGGTTATCAGGAGTTGTATGCCAAAATCATCAGTATTAAAACAATAAAAGACCTGACAAATTTCAGTTGGTGGATAATGAATCTATAATATATGAAAGTTTAATTGTAATCATTACATTATGGTAAATAATGAAATTTAACACTATATGCTAATTTTTTGAGAAGGACCTGTATTTGTTGATAGTTGTAGCTTTCTGTCCAGTGATGAACGACAACGATCCCATACTGTGAGGACTTGTTCTTGTAATGGCCTTAAATGAGCCTGAGCCCATCTGACACAAGGGATGCAAGCCGTCATCTTCCCCAAAATTTTCATGGCTGATCTTATTGTAACTGGACTCTTTAGGAACTCTAAAATCATCTTCTTTATCGAGATCCGTTTGTCTTTTGGCAAAAAGGATTGTCTGGTTGTAGAATCCAAGAGTACTCCCAGGAATATTTTTGGGGATTCGGGCCTTAGATGTGACTTTTTTTCGGTTTACCACCCATCCTAGATGTTCCAAAACTGCTATGACCCGACCTCTGTGTTGCAGCAGAATTTCCTCTGTTCGTGCTACTACGAGAAAATCGTCCAAGTATGGAATTATTGTTATTCCTTGGTTTCTTAGGTAAGCCACAACCTCTGCTACCAATTTCGTGAATATTCTTGGAGCCGATGCTAGACCAAATGGGAGGCATTTAAATTGGAAGTGGCATGTTTGGTCCGGGAATCTCACTGATAACCTCTGCAGCTCCTGAGAAGAGGAATGGATTGGAACCTGATAATACGCACTCTTCAGATCGAGAGTGCACATTACCGAGTCCTTGCTTATAAGGTGAATAGTTGACCTTATCGATTCCATTCTGAATCTTTTGTACTTGACCTACACTTTCAAAGGTTTTAAATTTATTATTGTACGGGTTTCCCCTGACGATTTCGGGATCAAAAATAGAGAGGAATAGTGACCTGTGCCTATTTCTGGAGGGAACCCGAACTATGACCTGGGAGCTAAACAGTTTTTGCATGTCTGCGAACATTGGGGAGTTTGTAGCTACCACTGTTGGTGCGATACACCTTTGAGGTACGCAAGATATCAGCTCTATTTTGTAACCCTCTGATATTATATTGAGGACATAACTGTTGTCTGAGATCAGACTCCAGTTGTTTAGAAAGAGGCTTAGTCTCCCTCCTATACATATGGCGTCATTGTCTTCTTGATCTATAGCTTGAACCAAAAGGGAACTTCTTCCCCTTCCGTTCTAAGCGTGGGAACCTTTGAAGGTCCCCCTGCTGGATCTCCAATGTTCTCTATACTCAGGTTGTCTGCAGGGAGGGGGGGGGGGGGGGGGGAAATGGTCTTTTCCAAAAGGGCTGGAATTTCCTAGGTTTATCATCAGGGAACCCTTTTTTGCTATCTGATGTGGATTCTAAAATGTCATCTGAACCCTGATCGAATATCATGGAGCCTGTGAATGGAATGGCACACAGCTTATTTTTAGATGCGTTATCCCCCGACCAAGATCTAAAGGTACCTTCACACTAAACAACTTCACAACGATATCGCTAGCGATCCGTGACATTGCAGCGTCCTGGCTAGCAATATCGTTGTGTTTGACACGCAGCAGAGATCAGGATCCTGCTGTGCCATCGTTGGTCGCTGCAGAAAGTCCAGAACTTTATTTTGTCGCTGGACTCCCTGCAGACATTGCTGAATCGGCGTGTGTGACGCCGATTCAGCGATGTCTTCACTGGTAACCAGGGTAAACATCGGGTTACTAAGCGCAGGGCCACGCTTAGTAACCCGATGTTTACCCTGGTTACCATCGTAAAAGTAAAAAAAACAAACACTACATACTTACCTTCTGCTGTCTGTCCCCGGCGCTCTGCTTCCTGCACTGGCTGTGAGCGCCAGTCAGCCGGAAAGCAGAGCGGTGACGTCACCGCTGTGCATTCCGGCCGCTGTGCTCACAGTGAGTGCAGGAAAGCACGGCGCCGGGGACAGACAGCTGAAGGTAAGTATGTAGTGTTTGTTTTTTTTACTTTTACGATGGTAACCATGGTAAACATCGGGTTACTAAGCGCGGCCCTGCGCTTAGTAACCCGATATTTACCCTGATTACCGGCATTGTTGGTCGCTGGAGAGCTGTCTGTGTGACAGCTCTACAGCGACCAAACAGCGACGCTGCAGCGATCGACATCGTTGTCGGTATCGCTGCAGCGTCGCTTAGTGTGAAGGTACCTTAAGCCAAATAGCCCTGTGGGTTGCATTAGATAAGGAGCCATTTCTAGCTGCAAATCTAAAGGACTCAGCTGAAGTGTCCGCCATGAAGGCCGTGGCTGACTTTATGATAGGCAGGGAAGCAATTATATTTTGCCCGCGGGGTTTTATTAATTAAATGTTCTTCCAATTGTCCCATCCACAGGAACATGGACCTTGCTACCGACGTGGCTGTGATGTTAGTCTTTATTAGAGCCGCTGAGGTTTCCCAGGCTCGACGTAAAAGGATATCCGCTTTGCAATCCATTGCATCCTTGAGGCTGGATGAATCCTGAAAAGGAATGGATGTCTTCTTTGTAACTTTGGCTATGGGAACATCTACTTTAGGAATTTCTTCCCAAGTCTTGATCTCTTCTGGATCAAATGGTCTTGGGACATCATCAATCTACGTTCCGCATCTTTCCATTCCTGTGATATCATCCAACGAATGCGATCGCTCACAGGGAACACTGTCTGTTCCTGATATGTGAGACCTCCAAACATCTGATCTTGTCTAGATCTTGGACGTGGTTCTTTCTTTATCTGCATAGTATTTCTTACTGCTTGAACCAGCTCTTCCGTGTCTTCCACTGGAAAGTAATACTTTCTTCCTTGCTCCTGCTCTTCCAGTGGCAACTCTCCTTCTTCCTGGTCTGAACCCCTAAATTCCAATTCTTCTTCTGAGGAACCATCCAGATCCTCTTGGTCTGGATCACTTCTTGGTCTCTTACGAGCCAGAACCGGACTGGACAGACCCTGTTGAGACATTGAGGCCAAAGAATTCTGGACCTCTTCCCGGATTAGACTCCTCATCTCAGATAACATAGTAGGTTGTTTATCTCTGACAATCTTAGTAATACAAGAGCTGCAGAGAGCTTTCTTGTATACTGCTGGGAGCTTCACATTACATATGGAGCACCTCTTAGACTTTGACGATACCTTGCCAGGCTTTTTTGTCAGAGGGAGGGGTGTCTGAGTGGCCTCCTTATCCTAACCCCTTTCTGACCTCGGACGGGATAGCACGTCCGAGGTCAGATCCCCTGCTTTGATGCGGGCTCCGGCGGTGAGCCCGCATCAAAGCCGGGACATGTCAGCTGTTTTGAACAGCTGACATGTGCCCGTAATAGGCGCGAGCAGAATCGCGATCTGCCCGCGCCTATTAACTAGTTAAATGCCGCTGTCAAACGCAGACAGCGGCATTTAACTACCGCATCCGGCCAGGCGGCCGGAAATGACGTCATCGCCAACCCCCGTCACATGATCGGAGGTCGGCGATGCGTCTCCATTGTAACCATAGAGGTCCTTTGTTTCCAAAATTGTGCTGATGTAAAGTAGACATGTGGGAAATGTTATTTATTAACTATTTTTCGTGACATATCTCTCTGATTTAAGAGCATAAAAATACAAAGTTTAAAAATTGCAAAATTTTAAAAATTTTCGCCATGTTTCCATTTTTTTCATAAATAATCGCAAGTAATATCGAAGAAATGTTACCACTAACATGAAGTACAATATGTCACGAAAAAACAATCTCAGAATCAGCGGGATCCGTTGAAGCGTTCCAGAGTTATAACCTCATAAAGTGACAGTGGTCAGAATTGCAAAAATTGGCTCGGTCATTAAGTACCAAATTGGCTCTGTCACTAAGGGGTTAAATAGATCATTGTTATTGTTACAGTTTCGCTTCAGTCGTAAATTCACCTACAGGAATGGCCTTAACTGTGTGCCTGGGATGACTACTTTTAGCGTGAAGTAAACCATTACCTGACATTGGTTTTATAAAAGTTCGTGTGGAAATAGGTTCATTAGGAACACCTAACAACTCTAGATACAAAAAGGAAATCTTGGACACAGCCTGAACGTGTGTGAATTTTAGACAGAGCAGCATATATAGTAAATCAGAAAGAGCAATCAAATCTTATTCCTTCAGAGATAGACAGTGGAACAAGCAATAATAATAATAAAAAAAAAAATTATAAATAGAACTAATATAGGCAACAAACCATACGTGTGTCTACAATTTAGTCCACAGTTCAATAAAATCAAAACTATCATTAATAAAGCTATGCCCATTTTATTTGAAGATCCCACTCTTGCTCAGATTCTGTCTAATGGATGCAATATAGTAGCCAGAAAAGCGCCTACTTTAGGCAACATAATATCTCCTAATCACTTTTCTCCTGAACATTCAACCAATACCTGGTTGCATTGTATAGGTTGTTATAAATGTAATGTAACTAATTGCACTATGTGCAGACATCTTACCACCGTCAAGTTTTTTGGTACCGGAGGCAATAAAAATCAATACAAAATTCAAACATTCATAAACTGTAATGCACGATTTGTAGTCTACAAAATTGATTGTACGATTTGTGACAAATCATATATCGGGTGTACTACTCGGAAATTAAAAAACCGCATATCGGAACACTTGTATGACATCAAATGTACTACAAATAATAGTCGCACCATTTCCTCTGTGGCGAGGCATTTTATTGATTTTCATTCCCGCAATACAGTTTCTTTAAAAGTAATAGGTATTGAGAAAATTAAAAAACCTCCGCACGGTGGGGATATTCACAGAGCGTTACTTACCAGGGAAGCGTTCTGGATCTTTAATCTGGGTACAAGGTTTCCAGGTGGTTTCAACAAACGAAATGAACTAATGTTTCATTACTAGCAATGTCCCTCCCTCTTTATTTCTTTACTCATTGTTTATTGTTCATTGTTTATTGTATATATCCTTTTGTACATTATTATTTTGAATTTATTAGTTTTCTTTTTTAATTTTGTAACATTCTGGATTTTATATAAGACCTATGTATCACATGACATTTTTCTAGCATTTGATTGGTGCTATATTGTATTTAAACCGGATATGTCATTTAGCAGATCAGCTGTGATAAAGACCGCTTGGTCGAAACGCGTCGCTCGCCTTACTATGTGTATGATGCCGTCCCAGGAGTTGTCTCCTTATTTTAATATGTTGGATTAAACTTTTATATTTTATTTGGAAGCTGGATCATTTTTTCGCTTTCTCGGATATTCTTCACGTCACGTCAGGACGGAGATCCGGGCTTCCTGCATTTCCTCGGTGTGCTGGCTCCTTGTCTTTTGGGTTAAAAATAGTGAAGCGAATCTTTTTACTTGTCTGTTGCTCCTTGTAGCGAAAAGATCTATTTCAGGTATACCCCATTTCTCGGTTATCATTATGAAGATATGATGATTAAGAACCCACTTTCCTTGGTGGAGGGTGTGTCGCCTGAGGAAATCCGCTTTTGAATTGTCCACTCCTTTGACATGCAGTGCTGATAAGGATAGATGTTCCTCTGCCATAGCTAGGATGTCGTTGGCTATAGACATGAGAGCTTCCGATCTTGCTCCTCCTTGATGATTTATGTATGTGACCAGGGGTGGATTAAGGGTAGCCAGAGCCCTGGGCTGTTCAGACACTGTGGGCCCCCCGGTCATGTGATGGGGGTCATATGACGGGTGTCATGTGACGGGGTCATGTGACATACCCGAACCAGATTATTCCAGAAAAATGGCCGGGCCCTACTCTACTGTAACCTATTAAATATTTGTTAAAATCTGCAATACAATTTAGGTATATTTTGACCAATAATATCACATACAAGGAAAAAATACCACCGCACCATGACCAGACCACATATTACCACTTGGTGACCAAATAGCACATACAAGGGACAAATACCACAACACCATTTCCAGACCACATATTACCACCACATAGTGACTGAATACTACAATACTGATCAGTAATAAAAAAAAAACACACACAATACTATCACCATAAGTGCCAGTATTCACAGGAGATCTGTAGTTAGTATGTAGTGTCTGTGTAGAGGTAATACAGAGATCGCTGGTGGTATTATACACAGGAGCTCTGTATATAATGTATAGGTAATACAGTGATCACTGGTGACATTGTACACAGGACCGCTGTATATAGTATACAGTGTATAGTGTCAGTGTATAGGTAACACTGACTCACCAGTGACGTCTCTAGGTGAAGTCCTTCATCTTTCATCCAGCACAGACCGCCATCATTTCTTCCAGCCAGGACTCGTTTCTGCAGGAAATAACACAGTTATCTCGAGCTCCGCTTGCAGAATACATTACTTAATTTTTCACAACTTCTACATTACAACACGAAGAAAAAAAGGCGACATAGTGTCACTCTGCACAGTAACAGGACCGCACCCCCATTTAAAACAGTATACTCAAAAAATAAAATAAATACATCACTGCAGTAATAATATCCCTTAATTAGCCCCTATGTAAATAATATTCCCCATCCTGGCCCCGTGTATCTCATTCCTAGCTCCTGCAATATGTGCGCGCATCCTGCCCTCTTGAGTATCCATTCTACCCCATATGATTTCCCCATCCTGCCCCATGACAGTGTGTTCAACAATCTGCCCCAGTGTGGCCAGCATATTATCCCCAGTGTGGCCAGCATATTACCCCCAGTGTGTCCAGCATACAGTTAGGGCCAGAAATATTTGGACAGTGACACAATTTTCGCGAGTTGGGCTCTGCATGCCACCACATCGGATTTGAAATGAAACCTCTACAACAGAATTCAAGTGCAGATTGTAACGTTTAATTTGAAGGGTTGAACAAAAATATCTGATAGAAAATGTAGGAATTGTACACATTTCTTTATAAACACTCCACATTTTAGGAGGTCAAAAGTAATTGGACAAATAAACATAACCCAAACAAAATATTTTTATTTTCAATATTTTGTTGCAAATCCTTTGGAGGCAATCACTGCCTTAAGTCTGGAACCCATGGACATCACCAAACGCTGGGTTTCCTCCTTCTTAATGCTTTGCCAGGCCTTTACAGCCGCAGCCTTCAGGTCTTGCTTGTTTGTGGGTCTTTCCGTCTTAAGTCTGGATTTCAGCAAGTGAAATGCATGCTCAATTGGGTTTAGATCTGGAGATTGACTTGGCCATTGCAGAATGTTCCACTTTTTGGCACTCATGAACTCCTGAGTAGCTTTGGCTGTATGCTTGGGGTCATTGTCCATCTGTACTATGAAGCGCCGTCCAATCAACTTTGCAGCATTTGGCTGAATCTGGGCTGAAAGTATATCCCGGTACACTTCAGAATTTATCCGGCTACTCTTGTCTGCTCTTATGTCATCAATAAACACAAGTGACCCAGTGCCATTGAAAGCCATGCATGCCCATGCCATCACGTTGCCTCCACCATGTTTTACAGAGGATGTGGTGTGACTTGGATCATGTGCCGTTCCCTTTCTTCTCCAAACTTTTTTCTTCCCATCATTCTGGTATAGGTTGATCTTTGTCTCATCTGTCCATAGAATACTTTTCCAGAACTGAGCTGGCTTCTTGAGGTGTTTTTCTGCAAATTTAACTCTGGCCTGTCTATTTTTGGTATTGATGAATGGTTTGCATCTAGATGTGAACCCTTTGTATTTACTGTCATGGAGTCTTCTCTTTACTGTTGACTTAGAGAGAGATACACCTACTTCACTGAGAGTGTTCTGGACTTCAGTTGATGTTGTGAACGGGTTCTTCTTCACCAAATTAAGTATGCGGCGATCATCCACCACTGTTGTCATCCGTGGACGCCCAGGCCTTTTTGAGTTCCCAAGCTCACCAGTCAATTCCTTTTTTCTCAGAATGTACCCAACTGTTGATTTTGCTACTCCAAGCATGTCTGCTATCTCTCTGATGGATTTTTTCTTTTTTTTCAGCCTCAGGATGTTCTGCTTCACCTCAATTGAGTTCCTTTGACCGCATGTTGTCTGCTCACAGCAACAGCTTCCAAATGCAAAACCACACACCTGGAATCCACCCCTGACCTTTTAACTACTTCATTGATTACAGGTTAACGAGGGAGACGCCTTCAGAGTTAATTGCAGCCCTTAGAGTCCATTGTCCAATTACTTTTGGTCCCTTGAAAAAGAGGACGCTATGCATTACAGAGCTATGATTCCTAAACCCTTTCTCCGATTTGGATGTGGAAACTATCATATTGCAGCTGGGAGTGTGCACTTTCAGCCCATATTATATATATAATTGTATTTCTGAACATGTTTTTGTAAACAGCTAAAATAACAAAACTTGTGTCACTGTCCAAATATTTCTGGCCCTAACTGTATTACCTCCACACAGTGTATCCAGCAATCTGCCCCAGTATGTCCAGCATTGCCCCCAGTGTGTCCTGTCCAGCAATATGCCCCAGTATGTCCAATTGTCTAGCATTGCCCAGTTTGTCCAGCAATCTGCCCCAGTGTGTCCAGCAATCATCTGCCCCAGACTGTGTCCTCCAGCATTGCCCCAGTCAGTGTCTCCAGCAATCATCTGCCCCAGACTGTGTCCTCCAGCATTGCCCCAGTGTCTCCTGCATTGCAGTGTGTCCAGCATTCATCTGCCCCAGTTCCCAGACTGTGTCCTCCAGCATTGCCCCAGTGTCTCCTGCATTGCCCCCCAGTGTCTCCTGCATTGCCCCAGTGTGTCCAGCAAATGCAAACTGTGTCCTCCAGCATTGCCCCCCCAGTGTCTCCTGCATTGCCCCCCAGTGTCTCCTGCATTGCCCCCGCCAGTGTCTCCTGCATTCCCCCCAGTGTCTCCTGCATTCCCCCCCCAGTGTCTCCTGCATTGCCCCCCCAGTGTCTCCTGCATTGCCCCAGTGTGTCCAGCAAATGCAAACTGTGTCCTCCAGCATTGCCCCCCCAGTGTCTCCTGCATTGCCCCCCCAGTGTCTCCTGCATTGCCCCAGTGTGTCCAGCAAATGCAAACTGTGTCCTCCAGCATTGCCCCCCAGTGTCTCCTGCATTGCCCCCCCAGTGTCTCCTGCATTTCCCCAGTGTGTCCAGCAAATGCAAACTGTGTCCTCCAGCATTGCCCCCCCAGTGTCTCCTGCATTGCCCCCCCCCGTGTCTCCTGCATTGCCCCCCGCATTGCCCCCCCAGTGTCTCCTGCATTCCCCCCCAGTGTCTCCTGCATTCCCCCCAGTGTCTCATGCATTCCCCCCAGTGTCTCCTGCATTCCCCCCAGTGTCTCCTGCATTGCCCCCCCAGTGTCTCCTGCATTCCCCCCCAGTGTCTCCTGCATTCCCCCCAGTGTCTCATGCATTCCCCCCAGTGTCTCCTGCATTCCCCCCAGTGTCTCCTGCATTGCCCCCCAGTGTCTCCTGCATTGCCCCCCCAGTGTGTCCAGCAAATGCAAACTGTGTCCTCCAGCATTGCCCCCCCAGTGTCTCCTGCATTGCCCCCCGCATTGCCCCCCCAGTGTCTCCTGCATTGCCTCCCCCAGTGTCTCCCGCATTGCCCCAGTGTGTCCAGAAAATGCAAACTGTGTCCTCCAGCATTGCCCCCCCAGTGTCTCCTGCATTGCCCCCCCCCAGTGTCTCCCGCATTGCCCCAGTGTCTCCAGCAAATGCAAACTGTGTCCTCCAGCATTGCCCCCCCCAGTGTCTCCTGCATTGCCCCAGTGTGTCCAGCAAATGCAAACTGTGTCCTCCAGCATTGCCCCCCCCAGTGTCTCCTGCATTGCCCCCAGTGTGTACAGCAAATGCAATCTGCCCCCCATTCCCAGTGTCTGACTCCTCCGCTCCGCCTCCACCGTTAGGTTATAAAAAAAAAAAAACTCCAGTCCTCACCTTACCAGCGATCCAGGCGGTGAGTTCCCTCCAGCAGCGCGCACTCGCCAGCGACTGACAATGACGTCAGACGCCGGCGACGTGTGCGCTGCGGCCGACGGCTGTTGTTAACTATTGCCGTGCGGGTGCGCCCGCACGGCAATAGGAAACCGCCGCAGGCAGCGCCGCTAGGGGCCCGGTGAGCAGATGAGACGGGCCCGATGCGGGCCCCCTCTCTCTGCCCACCGGGTCCAGGGGGGGCTCCCAGCACGGCATGGCAGTGACGGCACGGCACATAAATCAGGACGGAGGATATAACGCGTCGCCACCGTGGCACTGTCTGACAGGGGCAGGCGGGCGGCTGGTGACTCACGGGGTGCCACTGTCACTGTGTCACTGACTCTCTGGACTCTGCACAGTGCGAGTTGCCCTGATGATGGCGGCGGCCGGCGGGCAATCTGTGCGGTAGCCCAGGGCCCCCCCACACCACTGGGCCCTGGGCGACCGCCCAGATGGACCCTCTTATAATCCGCCCCTGGTGTCCAGCAAATGCAAACTGTGTCCTCCAGCATTGCCCCCCCAGTGTCTCCTGCATTGCCCCTAGTGTCTCCTGCATTGCCCCCCCAGTGTCTCCTGCATTCCCCCCAGTGTCTCCTGCATTCCCCCCAGTGTCTCCTGCATTGCCCCAGTGTGTCCAGCAAATGCAAACTGTGTCCTCCAGCATTGCCCCCCCCAGTGTCTCCTGCATTGCCCCCCCAGTGTCTCCTGCATTGCCCCAGTGCGTCCAGCAAATGCAAACTGTGTCCTCCAGCATTGCCCCCCCAGTGTCTCCTGCATTGCCTCCCCCCAGTGTCTCCTGCATTGCCCCCCGCATTGCCCCCCCAGTGTCTCCTGCATTCCCCCCCAGTGTCTCCTGCATTCCCCCCCAGTGTCTCCTGCATTCCCAGCCCAGTGCCTCCTGCATTGCCCCCCCAGTGTCTCCTGCATTGCCCCCCCAGTGTGTCCAGCAAATGCAAACTGTGTCCTCCAGCATTGCCCCCCGTGTCTCCTGCATTGCCCTCCGCATTGCCCCCCCAGTGTCTCCTGCATTGCCCCCCCCAGTGTCTCCTGCATTGCCCCAGTGTGTCCAGCAAATGCAAACTGTGTCCTCCAGCATTGCCCCCCCAGTGTCTCCTGCATTGCCCCCCCAGTGTCTCCTGCATCCCCCCCGTGTCTCCTGCATTGCCCCCCCAGTGTCTCCTGCATTCCCCCCGTGTCTCCTGTATTGCCCCCCAGTGTCTCCTGCATTGCCCCAGTGTGTCCAGCAAATGCAAACTGTGTTCTCCAGCATTGCCCCCCCAGTGTCTCCTGCATTGCCCCCCCAGTGTCTCCTGCATTGCCCCAGTGTGTCCAGCAAATGCAAACTGTGTCCTCCAGCATTGCCCCCCCCCCCCAGTGTCTCCTGCATTGCCCCCAGTGTGTACAGCAAATGCAATCTGCCCCCCATCCCCAGTGTCTGACTCCTCCGCTCCGCCTTCACCGTTAGGTTATAAAAAAACAAACAAAAAAAAACTCCAGTCCTCACCTTACCAGCGATCCAGGCGGTGAGTTCCCTCCAGCAGCGTGCACTCACCAGCGACTGACAATGACGTCAGACGGCGGCGACGTGTGCGCTGCGGCCGACGGCTGTTGTTAACTATTGTCTCCTGCATTGCCCCCCCAGTGTCTCCTGCATTGCCCCCCCAGTGTGTCCAGCAAATGCAAACTGTGTAATCCAGCATTGCCCCCCCAGTGTCTCCTGCATTGCCCCCCGCATTGCCCCCCAGTGTCTCCTGCATTGCCCCCCCAGTGTCTCCTGCATTGCCCCCCCAGTGTCTCCTGCATTGCCCCAGTGTGTCCTGCAAATGCAAACTGTGTCCTCCAGCATTGCCCCCCCAGTGTCTCCTGCATTGCCCCCCACCAGTGTCTCCTGCATTGCCCCCCACCAGTGTCTCCTGCATTGTCCCCCAGTGTCTCGTGCATTCCCCCCCCAGTGTCTCCTGCATTGCCCCCCCAGTGTCTCCTGCATTGCCCCAGTGTGTCCAGCAAATGCAAACTGTGTCCTCCAGCATTGCCCCCCCCCCAGTGTCTCCTGCATTGCCCCCAGTGTGTACAGCAAATGCAATCTGCCCCCCATCCCCAGTGTCTGACTCCACCGCTCCGCCTCCACCGTTAGGTTATAAAAAAAAACAAAAAAAAAAACTCCAGTCCTCACCTTACCAGCGATCCAGGCGGTGAGTTCGCTCCAGCAGTGCCCACTCGCCAGCAACTGACAATGACGTCAGACGCCGGCGACGTGTGCGCTGCGGCCGACGGCTGTTGTTAACTATTGTCTCCTGCATTGCCCCCCCCAGTGTCTCCTGCATTGCCCCCCCAGTGTGTCCAGCAAATGCAAACTGTGTCCTCCAGCATTGCCCCCCCCCAGTGTCTCCTGCATTGCCCCCCGCATTGCCCCCCCAGTGTCTCCTGCATTGCCCCCCCAGTGTCTCCTGCATTGCCCCCCGCATTGCCCCCAGTGTCTCCTGCATTCCCCCCCAGTGTCTCCTGCATTCCCCCCCCAGTGTCTCCTGCATTGCCCCAGGGTGTCCAGCAAATGCAAACTGTGTCCTCCAGCATTGCCCCCCCAGTGTCTCCTGCATTGCCCCCCCCAGTGTCTCCTGCATTGCCCCCCGCATTGCCCCCCCAGTGTCTCCTGCATTCCCCCCCAGTGTCTCATGCATTCCCCCCAGTGTCTCCTGCATTCCCCCCAGTGTCTCCTGCATTGCCCCCCCAGTGTCTCCTGCATTGCCCCCCCAGTGTGTCCAGCAAATGCAAACTGTGTCCTCCAGCATTGCCCCCCCAGTGTCTCCTGCATTGCCCCCCGCATTGCCCCCCCAGTGTCTCCTGCATTGCCCCCCCCAGTGTCTCCTGCATTGCCCCCCGCATTGCCCCCCCAGTGCCTTCTGCATTCCCCCCCCAGTGTCTCCTGCATTCCCCCCAGTGTCTCCTGCATCCCCCCCAGTGTCTCCTGCATCCCCCCCAGTGTCTCCTGCATTGCCCCCCAGTGTCTCCTGCATTCCCCCCCCAGTGTCTCCTGCATTGCCCCCCCAGTGTCTCCTGCATTGCCCCAGTGTGTCCAGCAAATGCAAACTGTGTCCTCCAGCATTGCCCCCCCAGTGTCTCCTGCATTGCCCCCCCCAGTGTCTCCTGCATTGCCTCCCCCAGTGTCTCCCGCATTGCCCCAGTGTGTCCAGCAAATGCAAACTGTGTCCTCCAGCATTGCCCCCCCAGTGTCTCCTGCATTACCCCCCCAGTGTCTCCTGCATTGCCCCCCCCAGTGTCTCCCGCATTGCCCCAGTGTCTCCAGCAAATGCAAACTGTGTCCTCCAGCATTGCCCCCCCCAGTGTCTCCTGCATTGCCCCAGTGTGTCCAGCAAATGCAAACTGTGTCCTCCAGCATTGCCCCCCCCAGTGTCTCCTGCATTGCCCCCAGTGTGTACAGCAAATGCAATCTGCCCCCCATTCCCAGTGTCTGACTCCTCCGCTCCGCCTCCACCGTTAGGTTATAAAAAAAAAAAAACTCCAGTCCTCACCTTACCAGCGATCCAGGCGGTGAGTTCCCTCCAGCAGCGCGCACTCGCCAGCGACTGACAATGACGTCAGACGCCGGCGACGTGTGCGCTGCGGCCGACGGCTGTTGTTAACTATTGCCGTGCGGGTGCGCCCGCACGGCAATAGGAAACCGCCGCAGGCAGCGCCGCTAGGGACCCAGTGAGCAGATGAGACGGGCCCGATGCGGGCCCCCTCTCTCTGCCCACCGGGTCCAGGGGGGGCTCCCAGCACGGCATGGCAGTGACGGCACGGCACATAAATCAGGACGGAGGATATAACGCGTCGCCACCGTGGCACTGTCTGACAGGGGCAGGCGGGCGGCTGGTGACTCACGGGGTGCCACTGTCACTGTGTCACTGACTCTCTGGACTCTGCACAGTGCGAGTTGCCCTGATGATGGCGGCGGCCGGCGGGCAATCTGTGTGGTAGCCCAGGGCCCCCCCACACCACTGGGCCCTGGGCTACCGCCCAGATGGACCCTCTTATAATCCGCCCCTGGTGTCCAGCAAATGCAAACTGTGTCCTCCAGCATTGCCCCCCCAGTGTCTCCTGCATTGCCCCTAGTGTCTCCTGCATTGCCCCCCGCATTGCCCCCCCAGTGTCTCCTGCATTCCCCCCCAGTGTCTCCTGCATTCCCCCCAGTGTCTCCTGCATTGCCCCAGTGTGTCCAGCAAATGCAAACTGTGTCCTCCAGCATTGCCCCCCCCCAGTGTCTCCTGCATTGCCCCCCCAGTGTCTCCTGCATTGCCCCAGTGCGTCCAGCAAATGCAAACTGTGTCCTCCAGCATTGACCCCCCAGTGTCTCCTGCATTGCCTCCCCCCAGTGTCTCCTGCATTGCCCCCCGCATTGCCCCCCCAGTGTCTCCTGCATTCCCCCCCAGTGTCTCCTGCATTCCCCCCCAGTGTCTCCTGCATTCCCAGCCCAGTGCCTCCTGCATTGCCCCCCCAGTGTCACCTGCATTGCCCCCCCAGTGTGTCCAGCAAATGCAAACTGTGTCCTCCAGCATTGCCCCCCGTGTCTCCTGCATTGCCCTCCGCATTGCCCCCCCAGTGTCTCCTGCATTGCCCCCCCAGTGTCTCCTGCATTGCCCCAGTGTGTCCAGCAAATGCAAACTGTGTCCTCCAGCATTGCCCCCCCAGTGTCTCCTGCATTGCCCCCCCAGTGTCTCCTGCATTGCCCCCCCAGTGTCTCCTGCATCCCCCCCAGTGTCTCCTGCATCCCCCCGTGTCTCCTGCATTGCCCCCCCAGTGTCTCCTGCATTCCCCCCGTGTCTCCTGTATTGCCCCCCCAGTGTCTCCTGCATTGCCCCAGTGTGTCCAGCAAATGCAAACTGTGTTCTCCAGCATTGCCCCCCCAGTGTCTCCTGCATTGCCCCCCCAGTGTCTCCTGCATTGCCCCAGTGTGTCCAGCAAATGCAAACTGTGTCCTCCAGCATTGCCCCCCCCAGTGTCTCCTGCATTGCCCCCAGTGTGTACAGCAAATGCAATCTGCCCCCCATCCCCAGTGTCTGACTCCTCCGCTCCGCCTTCACCGTTAGGTTATAAAAAAACAAACAAAAAAAAACTCCAGTCCTCACCTTACCAGCGATCCAGGCGGTGAGTTCCCTCCAGCAGCGCGCACTCACCAGCGACTGACAATGACGTCAGACGGCGGCGACGTGTGCGCTGCGGCCGATGGCTGTTGTTAACTATTGTCTCCTGCATTGCCCCCCCAGTGTCTCCTGCATTGCCCCCCCAGTGTGTCCAGCAAATGCAAACTGTGTAATCCAGCATTGCCCCCCCAGTGTCTCCTGCATTGCCCCCCGCATTGCCCCCCAGTGTCTCCTGCATTGCCCCCCCAGTGTCTCCTGCATTGCCCCCCCAGTGTGTCCAGCAAATGCAAACTGTGTAATCCAGCATTGCCCCCCCAGTGTCTCCTGCATTGCCCCCCGCATTGCCCCCCAGTGTCTCCTGCATTGCCCCCCCAGTGTCTCCTGCATTGCCCCCCCAGTGTCTCCTGCATTGCCCCAGTGTGTCCTGCAAATGCAAACTGTGTCCTCCAGCATTGCCCCCCCAGTGTCTCCTGCATTGCCCCCCACCAGTGTCTCCTGCATTGCCCCCCACCAGTGTCTCCTGCATTGTCCCCCAGTGTCTCGTGCATTCCCCCCCCAGTGTCTCCTGCATTGCCCCCCCAGTGTCTCCTGCATTGCCCCAGTGTGTCCAGCAAATGCAAACTGTGTCCTCCAGCATTGCCCCCCCCCAGTGTCTCCTGCATTGCCCCCAGTGTGTACAGCAAATGCAATCTGCCCCCCATCCCCAGTGTCTGACTCCTCCGCTCCGCCTCCACCGTTGTGCGCTGCGGCCGACGGCTGTTGTTAACTATAATAGGCAATAGGAAACCGCCGCAGGCAACACCGCTAGGGGTCCGGAGAGAAGATGAGACGGGGCCCGATGCGGGCTCCCTCTCTCTGCCCACCGGGTCCGGGGGGGGGGGGGAGGAAACTCCCGGCACGGCATGGCAGTGACGGCACGGCACATAAATCAGGACGGAGGTTATAACGCGTCGCCACCGCGGCACTGTCTGACAGGGGTGGGCGGGCGTCTGGTGACTCACGGGGTGCCACTGTCACTGTGTCACTGACTCTCTGGACTCTGCACAGTGCGAGTTGCCCTGATGATGGCGGCGGCCAATCTGTGCGGTAGCCTAGGGCCCCCCCACACCACTGGGCCCTGGGCTACCGCCCAGATTGACCCTCTTATAATCCGCCCCTGTATGTGACTGATGTCATGTCTGACAAAATTCTTGTATGTGTTCAGTGTAGCTGCAGAAGGAATTTACACACGGCATGATAGCTTTTAGCTCTCTTTCATTAGATGAATCGTTTGATTCCCTAATAGACCATAGACCTTGAACTATCTGATCTCCTAAGTGTGCTCCCCAACCACTAGGACTAACATCAGTAAAAATTGTCTTTGAGGGTTTAACCACCCAGGGGACCCCACTGACAAAGTGATTCGGCTCTAGCCACCAGGTCAGGGATTGGATTACTTCTGTTGGAAGGGATAATCGACCATCTAAATGACCCTCTAATCTTTCTTCTTCCTGTAAAATTGTATATTGTAATCGCCTAGTATGGAATTGAGCCCATGGGACAGCCGGAATGCACAACGTGAAAGAACCGAGAAGGGACATACCTTCTCTTAGGGAAATTAGGGGGTTATTAACCACTGACTTTACTTTGTTTCTAATTGTTAATTGTTTAGATTCTGGAAGAAAACATCTCTGGCTTACGGAGTCTAATATAAGACCTAGGAATGTTTGGCGAGCTGTTGGAGACAATCTGGATTTTTCCCAATTTATTAACCACCCCAATTCCTGCAGGGATAAAATTATATTAAACAGACGTTGCCAACATTGTGAAGGAGAATTTCCCACTACCATTAGGTCATTTAGAAGACACAAAAGAGAATAGTAAAACCAAAAACACTCAGTTTGAAAAAACAAATGGGTATTACAGTGAGAGGTTTTCACATATCCACATATTTATAGCAGTGCAGTCGGGTAGGGAACGGAGGATGGGAAAGTCCAAGGAGGGGGAGGGAGCAGGCAGTGACTTGCATGATGAGTGTCAGTAAAGGCGACTCTGCAGAAAAAGACAGGCATATTAGTATTTAGCGTACATCCCATATTGTAAATACATAATGGTAAAGAATTATAACCATGGTGTCTAGATAATACTTAGATGAAGGCCAAGGGATCATAATCTCTATTCAGACCTTTTGGGGCTAGGGATTGCAGCTCGTGAATCCAATATGCCTCCCTCTTTTTCAGGAGGTGGATTCTGTTACCCCCCCGTCTGGGTACTGGGATATGTTCTAACACCTGGAACCTCAATTGGGATATGTTATGGCCCTTAGAGATAAAATGAGATGGAAGTGGTAATAGCAAATTCTGACAGCGAATGGTCGACTTGTGCTTAGAGATGCGGGTCCTTATTGGCTGAGTTGTCTCACCAATATACAGAAGACCGCATGGACATTTAATAGCATAAATTACAAACGATGACTCACAGGTAAAATAACCTTTAATCTTGTACCTTTTGCCTGAGTGGGGATGATGGAAGACCTCCCCCCGAATTACACTGCTGCACTGATTACAGTGCAGGCATGGAAAGGTACCATGCTTAGGTTGACCAAGAAAACGTTGTGTCTTATCCTTATTGGTCCCCAGGTCCGCTTTAACTAACGAGTCACGGATGTTCGAAGGGCGTTTATAGCATGGCAGGAAGTGTTCCTGAAATTCCGGAATGTGAGGATGGGCCGTACGTAATATATTCCAGTGTCGTCTGATGGAGTGATGTAAAATGTGTACATATGAATGGTATACATGCACAAAGGGGACTCTTTTGTTGGTCGGGGGACGCACTGTAGTGGGAGGATTGATGGCCTCAGTTAGTAGGTCAGGGGGATAACCTTGTTCTCTAAATTTGGAATACATTTCATCCGTCCTTATTTTGAGGAGATTGGGTTCCGTGACTATCCTCTGTACTCATTTGAACTGGGACCGAGGGATAGATCTTTTTGTGGCAGTGGGATGGAGACTTTGAAAATGCAATAAGCTATTTCTGTCAGTCGGTTTTGTATAGAGGTCAGTCGTAAGGGTACCTATTACATCCTTAGAGACCAAAGTGTCCAAAAAGCTAACCTTTTCTGTACTACTGGTTATGGTGAAGGTAAGCCCTGGCCAAGCAGCATTGAGGGTATTGAAGAACAAGTCCAGGGTCTGTGATGTACCCGTCCATAGACAAAAAACGTCGTCTATGTAGCGTCTCCAAAAGGGGCAATAAGCCTGGAACAATGGATCAGGGTACACTATTTCTTCTTCGAATAGGGCCATGTAGCTGTTTGCATAGGGCGGAGCCACATTTGACCCCATTGCGGTACCTTTAGTTTGCAGAAAGTTCTTTGTCAGAACTATAGTTAATAGGTCAATGCAGAGATTTATGACATCAGGGTTGAGTTGTGAATTCGTAAGTAGGTGTCTCACGCTAAGAATCCCTTGTTCATGTGGGATGGAGGTGTATAGGTCTTTAACGTCTAGGGAGACTAACAAAAAATCCGCTGGAAGTGAGTTCAAGCCCTGTAATTGACGCAGAAAGTCACCTGTATCAAGGAGAAATGAAGGTAATGTGCGTATGAGCGGGGTAAGGTTCTTTTCTAGAAAGATGGCAAGTGGGGAGAGTATGGACTCCATAGAAGCCACAATCGGGCGGCCCGGAGGGTGCTCAAGGTTCTTGTGTATCTTGGGCAGTGTGTAAAACACCGGAATGATAGGAAAGTCCTTGGTCAAATACTCCCGTGTTTTTTCATCAATAACACCCTTCTCGACATAAGGGACAAGGGTATCTTTGATGTGGTCTCTGATCATGCTGGTGGGATCAGCTGGTAATAATCGATAGACGGTGTTGTCATTAAGTTGTCGGTAGATTTCATTAGTATAGTCTAGTCTGTTCATTACCACTATAGCCCCGCCTTTATCGGCTGGCTTAATAATGATATTTTTATCGTTACGTAACGACTGTATGGCTTGGAAGTCGAGGGCACTGAGATTAGGGGAAGTATGTAATTTACGTGCCTCAATGTCTTGACGAAGTTTGGAAAAGGACTGCTCAATGAAGCCGATAAAGGTCTCCACAGCATGGGAGGCCTTAGGGGGTCTATATGTACTTTTGTTACGTAATCCCAAGCTATGTGAAGAGATCAAAGATTTCGTGGCATTAGAAGAGATAACAGGTAATGTCTCAGGAGAATCAAAATGTACAAGTAATCTCAAACGGCGGTAAAAGCGATGCAAATCCATGTCCATATCGAATGTGCCGAATTTATACGAGGGGCAGAAGGAGAGACCTTTCTGCAGTACGTTGTGTTCGGCAATACTAAGAGTCCTGGATGAGATGTTTACAACCAATGGTGTTTTACCTGAGATCGGGTAACTCTGTAAAAGTCTGTGTCTCCTCTTTCGCTGGCTCCTACGGGTCCTCCTCTTCTTCTTGGTTGTTGTCGTCTTCTTCGCTGGCCTAAAAAACTGCTGGATCCACCGAAGTTGTCGCGTCTATCAGTTTCTGAACCTGAGGTGGAAAGGTCATTAGAGGAGTGAAAATCAGACCTAGTGGTGTTAGGATGAAATGTGGATTTATCTTGCCAACGGTAGACTCGGTTATTTTCATAGTCATCCGAGTCTCTTTGGAATTTGGTCCTTTTCCTACTCTCCGTGTCTCGTCTATGTTGGTCAGTGACTGATTTTATCCGAATTTTCAGAGCATCGAGCTCTTCGGCAGTGCTGGAGGAAGATAATTGTGTCTCGATGTTTTTAATGGTGTCCTTGCTGGAAGCTATGGCCCTTTGCAGGTGTTCCACTGTCAGAGTCATTAAGTCAAATGAGCACTTGTTTAGTATCTGTTCATATTTTTGGCAAGATTCTTGACAGTCACTGAACAAAGTGGGACGGAGGGGGACACGTAGTCCCCTTGGGATTCTCTTCACACGCAGATATTCAGTGAGAGTAGCACAATGTAATTCCAAATTGATCTGGCGTCGCTGTTCGCGCTCCAGATCCCTCCCTCTTGTTTCTCTCGGGGGTGACTGAAGAGAAAATCACTAGAGAGATTTATCTTAGAGAGTATACTATTAGTTTCATCTGGATTATAAGAAAATGTCAAGGATGACATATCAGACAGCGTGCTCACGTAAAGGAGAATCAATAGTGAAGTATATCGTGGCACAGCTGTGTCGGTGCTCAAGAAAGGTTTCCCACACCAGCAATCATATAGTTATTAAATAACTTGGCACTCAACTTAGTGGATCGTGATAATAAAGAAAAATAATTTTATTACTTGAATAGCAGCCCAGCATAAACGTTTCGGTCAAACATTTAGACCTTCTTCAGTAAACTGCATTATAAATTTATAACAACACACTTGTATTCGTGTATTTTTATTCAAAGTACTTTTTTTTCTAAGTACTCGGCAGTTATAACATGGCAGAATATAATCAAGCATCTCTTCTCTCTTCATACAGGTAAACATATCATTCATTCTCTGAGCTGAACTATCCTGCATGTCTATTGCTCCAGTCCCTGACAGCAAGCAGCTTGGATGGTAAACATATCATTCATTCTCTGAGCTGAACTATCCTGCATGTCTATTGCTCCAGTCCCTGACAGCAAGCAGCTTGGATGGTAAACATATCATTCATTCTCTGAGCTGAACTATCCTGCATGTCTATTGCTCCAGTCCCTGACAGCAAGCAGCTTGGATGGTAAACATATCATTCATTCTCTGAGCTGAACTATCCTGCATGTCTATTGCTCCAGTCCCTAACAGCAAGCAGCTTGGATGGTAAACATATCATTCATTCTCTGAGCTGAACTATCCTGCATGTCTATTGCTCCAGTCCCTGACAGCAAGCAGCTTGGATGGTAAACATATCATTCATTCTCTGAGCTGAACTATCCTGCATGTCTATTGCTCCAGTCCCTGACAGCAAGCAGCTTGGATGGTAAACATATCATTCATTCTCTGAGCTGAACTATCCTGCATGTCTATTGCTCCAGTCCCTGACAGCAAGCAGCTTGGATGGTAAACATATCATTCATTCTCTGAGCTGAACTATCCTGCATGTCTATTGCTCCAGTCCCTGACAGCAAGCAGCTTGGATGGTAAACATATCATTCATTCTCTGAGCTGAACTATCCTGCATGTCTATTGCTCCAGTCCCTGACAGCAAGCAGCTTGGATGGTAAACATATCATTCATTCTCTGAGCTGAACTATCCTGCATGTCTATTGCTCCAGTCCCTGACAGCAAGCAGCTTGGATGGTAAACATATCATTCATTCTCTGAGCTGAACTATCCTGCATGTCTATTGCTCCAGTCCCTGACAGCAAGCAGCTTGGATGGTAAACATATCATTCATTCTCTGAGCTGAACTATCCTGCATGTCTATTGCTCCAGTCCCTGACAGCAAGCAGCTTGGATGGTATCTGAGTCATTCTATCTTCAGCATTGAATCCTGCATGTATCTATATATGTTAGTCATCCTATTATGCATTTGTTTGTGCTTATAGATATTTAACTCACTTTTGCATGTCCTTACTCAGAGAGATCACATAACTGTTTCAAAGCGGTTTATGATCCATGTAGGCCTGGACATTTGTTTATCTGATCACTACATTTATTGTGTCCTGTTGTCTCAACTGAGTTAGATTGATTGCTAACGAGCTTTAACACAAAAAAAAGGAAGATCTAAGGGCTAGCCTTCTATAAATGTAGACTTAGCTTGGGGATGCATTCATGCAGGGGTGCATTCGTGCACTTGTATTCGTGTATTTTTATTCAAAGTACTTTTTTTTCTAAGTACTCGGCAGTTATAACATGGCAGAATATAATCAAGCATCTCTTCTCTCTTCATACAGGTAAACATATCATTCATTCTCTGAGCTGAACTATCCTGCATGTCTATTGCTCCAGTCCCTGACAGCAAGCAGCTTGGATGGTAAACATATCATTCATTCTCTGAGCTGAACTATCCTGCATGTCTATTGCTCCAGTCCCTGACAGCAAGCAGCTTGGATGGTATCTGAGTCATTCTATCTTCAGCATTGAATCCTGCATGTATCTATATATGTTAGTCATCCTATTATGCATTTGTTTGTGTTTATAGATATTTAACTCACTTTTGCATGTCCTTACTCAGAGAGATCACATAACTGTTTCAAAGCGGTTTATGATCCATGTAGGCCTGGACATTTGTTTATCTGATCACTACATTTATTGTGTCCTGTTGTCTCAACTGAGTTAGATTGATTGCTAACGAGCTTTAACACAAAAAAAAAAGAAGATCTAAGGGCTAGCCTTCTATAAATGTAGACTTAGCTTGGGGATGCATTCATGCAGGGGTGCATTCGTGCACTTGTATTCGTGTATTTTTATTCAAAGTACTTTTTTTTCTAAGTACTCGGCAGTTATAACATGGCAGAATATAATCAAGCATCTCTTCTCTCTTCATACAGGTAAACATATCATTCATTCTCTGAGCTGAACTATCCTGCATGTCTATTGCTCCAGTCCCTGACAGCAAGCAGCTTGGATGGTAAACATATCATTCATTCTCTGAGCTGAACTATCCTGCATGTCTATTGCTCCAGTCCCTGACAGCAAGCAGCTTGGATGGTATCTGAGTCATTCTATCTTCAGCATTGAATCCTGCATGTATCTATATATGTTAGTCATCCTATTATGCATTTGTTTGTGTTTATAGATATTTAACTCACTTTTGCATGTCCTTACTCAGAGAGATCACATAACTGTTTCAAAGCGGTTTATGATCCATGTAGGCCTGGACATTTGTTTATCTGATCACTACATTTATTGTGTCCTGTTGTCTCAACTGAGTTAGATTGATTGCTAACGAGCTTTAACACAAAAAAAAAAGGAAGATCTAAGGGCTAGCCTTCTATAAATGTAGACTTAGCTTGGGGATGCATTCATGCAGGGGTGCATTCGTGCACTTGTATTCGTGTATTTTTATTCAAAGTACTTTTTTTTCTAAGTACTCGGCAGTTATAACATGGCAGAATATAATCAAGCATCTCTTCTCTCTTCATACAGGTAAACATATCATTCATTCTCTGAGCTGAACTATCCTGCATGTCTATTGCTCCAGTCCCTGACAGCAAGCAGCTTGGATGGTAAACATATCATTCATTCTCTGAGCTGAACTATCCTGCATGTCTATTGCTCCAGTCCCTGACAGCAAGCAGCTTGGATGGTATCTGAGTCATTCTATCTTCAGCATTGAATCCTGCATGTATCTATATATGTTAGTCATCCTATTATGCATTTGTTTGTGTTTATAGATATTTAACTCACTTTTGCATGTCCTTACTCAGAGAGATCACATAACTGTTTCAAAGCGGTTTATGATCCATGTAGGCCTGGACATTTGTTTATCTGATCACTACATTTATTGTGTCCTGTTGTCTCAACTGAGTTAGATTGATTGCTAACGAGCTTTAACACAAAAAAAAAAGGAAGATCTAAGGGCTAGCCTTCTATAAATGTAGACTTAGCTTGGGGATGCATTCATGCAGGGGTGCATTCGTGCACTTGTATTCGTGTATTTTTATTCAAAGTACTTTTTTTTCTAAGTACTCAGCAGTTATAACATGGCAGAATATAATCAAGCATCTCTTCTCTCTTCATACAGGTAAACATATCATTCATTCTCTGAGCTGAACTATCCTGCATGTCTATTGCTCCAGTCCCTGACAGCAAGCAGCTTGGATGGTAAACATATCATTCATTCTCTGAGCTGAACTATCCTGCATGTCTATTGCTCCAGTCCCTGACAGCAAGCAGCTTGGATGGTATCTGAGTCATTCTATCTTCAGCATTGAATCCTGCATGTATCTATATATGTTAGTCATCCTATTATGCATTTGTTTGTGTTTATAGATATTTAACTCACTTTTGCATGTCCTTACTCAGAGAGATCACATAACTGTTTCAAAGCGGTTTATGATCCATGTAGGCCTGGACATTTGTTTATCTGATCACTACATTTATTGTGTCCTGTTGTCTCAACTGAGTTAGATTGATTGCTAACGAGCTTTAACACAAAAAAAAAGGAAGATCTAAGGGCTAGCCTTCTATAAATGTAGACTTAGCTTGGGGATGCATTCATGCAGGGGTGCATTCGTGCACTTGTATTCGTGTATTTTTATTCAAAGTACTTTTTTTTCTAAGTACTCGGCAGTTATAACATGGCAGAATATAATCAAGCATCTCTTCTCTCTTCATACAGGTAAACATATCATTCATTCTCTGAGCTGAACTATCCTGCATGTCTATTGCTCCAGTCCCTGACAGCAAGCAGCTTGGATGGTAAACATATCATTCATTCTCTGAGCTGAACTATCCTGCATGTCTATTGCTCCAGTCCCTGACAGCAAGCAGCTTGGATGGTATCTGAGTCATTCTATCTTCAGCATTGAATCCTGCATGTATCTATATATGTTAGTCATCCTATTATGCATTTGTTTGTGTTTATAGATATTTAACTCACTTTTGCATGTCCTTACTCAGAGAGATCACATAACTGTTTCAAAGCGGTTTATGATCCATGTAGGCCTGGACATTTGTTTATCTGATCACTACATTTATTGTGTCCTGTTGTCTCAACTGAGTTAGATTGATTGCTAACGAGCTTTAACACAAAAAAAAAAGGAAGATCTAAGGGCTAGCCTTCTATAAATGTAGACTTAGCTTGGGGATGCATTCATGCATCCGTGCATTCGTGCACTTGTATTCGTGTATTTTTATTCAAAGTACTTTTTTTTCTAAGTACTCGGCAGTTATAACATGGCAGAATATAATCAAGCATCTCTTCTCTCTTCATACAGGTAAACATATCATTCATTCTCTGAGCTGAACTATCCTGCATGTCTATTGCTCCAGTCCCTGACAGCAAGCAGCTTGGATGGTATCTGAGTCATTCTATCTTCAGCATTGAATCCTGCATGTATCTATATATGTTAGTCATCCTATTATGCATTTGTTTGTGTTTATAGATATTTAACTCACTTTTGCATGTCCTTACTCAGAGAGATCACATAACTGTTTCAAAGCGGTTTATGATCCATGTAGGCCTGGACATTTCTTTATCTGATCACTACATTTATTGTGTCCTGTTGTCTCAACTGAGTTAGATTGATTGCTAACGAGCTTTAACACACAAAAAAAAAGGAAGATCTAAGGGCTAGCCTTCTATAAATGTAGACTTAGCTTGGGGATGCATTCATGCAGGGGTGCATTCGTGCACTTGTATTCGTGTATTTTTATTCAAAGTACTTTTTTTTCTAAGTACTCGGCAGTTATAACATGGCAGAATATAATCAAGCATCTCTTCTCTCTTCATACAGGTAAACATATCATTCATTCTCTGAGCTGAACTATCCTGCATGTCTATTGCTCCAGTCCCTGACAGCAAGCAGCTTGGATGGTAAACATATCATTCATTCTCTGAGCTGAACTATCCTGCATGTCTATTGCTCCAGTCCCTGACAGCAAGCAGCTTGGATGGTATCTGAGTCATTCTATCTTCAGCATTGAATCCTGCATGTATCTATATATGTTAGTCATCCTATTATGCATTTGTTTGTGTTTATAGATATTTAACTCACTTTTGCATGTCCTTACTCAGAGAGATCACATAACTGTTTCAAAGCGGTTTATGATCCATGTAGGCCTGGACATTTGTTTATCTGATCACTACATTTATTGTGTCCTGTTGTCTCAACTGAGTTAGATTGATTGCTAACGAGCTTTAACACAAAAAAAAAAGGAAGATCTAAGGGCTAGCCTTCTATAAATGTAGACTTAGCTTGGGGATGCATTCATGCAGGGGTGCATTCGTGCACTTGTATTCGTGTATTTTTATTCAAAGTACTTTTTTTTCTAAGTACTCGGCAGTTATAACATGGCAGAATATAATCAAGCATCTCTTCTCTCTTCATACAGGTAAACATATCATTCATTCTCTGAGCTGAACTATCCTGCATGTCTATTGCTCCAGTCCCTGACAGCAAGCAGCTTGGATGGTAAACATATCATTCATTCTCTGAGCTGAACTATCCTGCATGTCTATTGCTCCAGTCCCTGACAGCAAGCAGCTTGGATGGTATCTGAGTCATTCTATCTTCAGCATTGAATCCTGCATGTATCTATATATGTTAGTCATCCTATTATGCATTTGTTTGTGTTTATAGATATTTAACTCACTTTTGCATGTCCTTACTCAGAGAGATCACATAACTGTTTCAAAGCGGTTTATGATCCATGTAGGCCTGGACATTTGTTTATCTGATCACTACATTTATTGTGTCCTGTTGTCTCAACTGAGTTAGATTGATTGCTAACGAGCTTTAACACAAAAAAAAAAGGAAGATCTAAGGGCTAGCCTTCTATAAATGTAGACTTAGCTTGGGGATGCATTCATGCAGGGGTGCATTTGTGCACTTGTATTCGTGTATTTTTATTCAAAGTACTTTTTTTTCTAAGTACTCGGCAGTTATAACATGGCAGAATATAATCAAGCATCTCTTCTCTCTTCATACAGGTAAACATATCATTCATTCTCTGAGCTGAACTATCCTGCATGTCTATTGCTCCAGTCCCTGACAGCAAGCAGCTTGGATGGTAAACATATCATTCATTCTCTGAGCTGAACTATCCTGCATGTCTATTGCTCCAGTCCCTGACAGCAAGCAGCTTGGATGGTATCTGAGTCATTCTATCTTCAGCATTGAATCCTGCATGTATCTATATATGTTAGTCATCCTATTATGCATTTGTTTGTGTTTATAGATATTTAACTCACTTTTGCATGTCCTTACTCAGAGAGATCACATAACTGTTTCAAAGCGGTTTATGATCCATGTAGGCCTGGACATTTGTTTATCTGATCACTACATTTATTGTGTCCTGTTGTCTCAACTGAGTTAGATTGATTGCTAACGAGCTTTAACACAAAAAAAAAAGGAAGATCTAAGGGCTAGCCTTCTATAAATGTAGACTTAGCTTGGGGATGCATTCATGCAGGGGTGCATTCGTGCACTTGTATTCGTGTATTTTTATTCAAAGTACTTTTTTTTCTAAGTACTCGGCAGTTATAACATGGCAGAATATAATCAAGCATCTCTTCTCTCTTCATACAGGTAAACATATCATTCATTCTCTGAGCTGAACTATCCTGCATGTCTATTGCTCCAGTCCCTGACAGCAAGCAGCTTGGATGGTAAACATATCATTCATTCTCTGAGCTGAACTATCCTGCATGTCTATTGCTCCAGTCCCTGACAGCAAGCAGCTTGGATGGTATCTGAGTCATTCTATCTTCAGCATTGAATCCTGCATGTATCTATATATGTTAGTCATCCTATTATGCATTTGTTTGTGTTTATAGATATTTAACTCACTTTTGCATGTCCTTACTCAGAGAGATCACATAACTGTTTCAAAGCGGTTTATGATCCATGTAGGCCTGGACATTTGTTTATCTGATCACTACATTTATTGTGTCCTGTTGTCTCAACTGAGTTAGATTGATTGCTAACGAGCTTTAACACAAAAAAAAAGGAAGATCTAAGGGCTAGCCTTCTATAAATGTAGACTTAGCTTGGGGATGCATTCATGCAGGGGTGCATTCGTGCACTTGTATTCGTGTATTTTTATTCAAAGTACTTTTTTTTCTAAGTACTCGGCAGTTATAACATGGCAGAATATAATCAAGCATCTCTTCTCTCTTCATACAGGTAAACATATCATTCATTCTCTGAGCTGAACTATCCTGCATGTCTATTGCTCCAGTCCCTGACAGCAAGCAGCTTGGATGGTAAACATATCATTCATTCTCTGAGCTGAACTATCCTGCATGTCTATTGCTCCAGTCCCTGACAGCAAGCAGCTTGGATGGTATCTGAGTCATTCTATCTTCAGCATTGAATCCTGCATGTATCTATATATGTTAGTCATCCTATTATGCATTTGTTTGTGTTTATAGATATTTAACTCACTTTTGCATGTCCTTACTCAGAGAGATCACATAACTGTTTCAAAGCGGTTTATGATCCATGTAGGCCTGGACATTTGTTTATCTGATCACTACATTTATTGTGTCCTGTTGTCTCAACTGAGTTAGATTGATTGCTAACGAGCTTTAACACAAAAAAAAAGGAAGATCTAAGGGCTAGCCTTCTATAAATGTAGACTTAGCTTGGGGATGCATTCATGCAGGGGTGCATTCGTGCACTTGTATTCGTGTATTTTTATTCAAAGTACTTTTTTTTCTAAGTACTCGGCAGTTATAACATGGCAGAATATAATCAAGCATCTCTTCTCTCTTCATACAGGTAAACATATCATTCATTCTCTGAGCTGAACTATCCTGCATGTCTATTGCTCCAGTCCCTGACAGCAAGCAGCTTGGATGGTAAACATATCATTCATTCTCTGAGCTGAACTATCCTGCATGTCTATTGCTCCAGTCCCTGACAGCAAGCAGCTTGGATGGTATCTGAGTCATTCTATCTTCAGCATTGAATCCTGCATGTATCTATATATGTTAGTCATCCTATTATGCATTTGTTTGTGTTTATAGATATTTAACTCACTTTTGCATGTCCTTACTCAGAGAGATCACATAACTGTTTCAAAGCGGTTTATGATCCATGTAGGCCTGGACATTTGTTTATCTGATCACTACATTTATTGTGTCCTGTTGTCTCAACTGAGTTAGATTGATTGCTAACGAGCTTTAACACAAAAAAAAAAGGAAGATCTAAGGGCTAGCCTTCTATAAATGTAGACTTAGCTTGGGGATGCATTCATGCAGGGGTGCATTCGTGCACTTGTATTCGTGTATTTTTATTCAAAGTACTTTTTTTTCTAAGTACTCGGCAGTTATAACATGGCAGAATATAATCAAGCATCTCTTCTCTCTTCATACAGGTAAACATATCATTCATTCTCTGAGCTGAACTATCCTGCATGTCTATTGCTCCAGTCCCTGACAGCAAGCAGCTTGGATGGTAAACATATCATTCATTCTCTGAGCTGAACTATCCTGCATGTCTATTGCTCCAGTCCCTGACAGCAAGCAGCTTGGATGGTATCTGAGTCATTCTATCTTCAGCATTGAATCCTGCATGTATCTATATATGTTAGTCATCCTATTATGCATTTGTTTGTGTTTATAGATATTTAACTCACTTTTGCATGTCCTTACTCAGAGAGATCACATAACTGTTTCAAAGCGGTTTATGATCCATGTAGGCCTGGACATTTCTTTATCTGATCACTACATTTATTGTGTCCTGTTGTCTCAACTGAGTTAGATTGATTGCTAACGAGCTTTAACACACAAAAAAAAAGGAAGATCTAAGGGCTAGCCTTCTATAAATGTAGACTTAGCTTGGGGATGCATTCATGCAGGGGTGCATTCGTGCACTTGTATTCGTGTATTTTTATTCAAAGTACTTTTTTTTCTAAGTACTCGGCAGTTATAACATGGCAGAATATAATCAAGCATCTCTTCTCTCTTCATACAGGTAAACATATCATTCATTCTCTGAGCTGAACTATCCTGCATGTCTATTGCTCCAGTCCCTGACAGCAAGCAGCTTGGATGGTAAACATATCATTCATTCTCTGAGCTGAACTATCCTGCATGTCTATTGCTCCAGTCCCTGACAGCAAGCAGCTTGGATGGTATCTGAGTCATTCTATCTTCAGCATTGAATCCTGCATGTATCTATATATGTTAGTCATCCTATTATGCATTTGTTTGTGTTTATAGATATTTAACTCACTTTTGCATGTCCTTACTCAGAGAGATCACATAACTGTTTCAAAGCGGTTTATGATCCATGTAGGCCTGGACATTTGTTTATCTGATCACTACATTTATTGTGTCCTGTTGTCTCAACTGAGTTAGATTGATTGCTAACGAGCTTTAACACAAAAAAAAAAGGAAGATCTAAGGGCTAGCCTTCTATAAATGTAGACTTAGCTTGGGGATGCATTCATGCAGGGGTGCATTCGTGCACTTGTATTCGTGTATTTTTATTCAAAGTACTTTTTTTTCTAAGTACTCGGCAGTTATAACATGGCAGAATATAATCAAGCATCTCTTCTCTCTTCATACAGGTAAACATATCATTCATTCTCTGAGCTGAACTATCCTGCATGTCTATTGCTCCAGTCCCTGACAGCAAGCAGCTTGGATGGTAAACATATCATTCATTCTCTGAGCTGAACTATCCTGCATGTCTATTGCTCCAGTCCCTGACAGCAAGCAGCTTGGATGGTATCTGAGTCATTCTATCTTCAGCATTGAATCCTGCATGTATCTATATATGTTAGTCATCCTATTATGCATTTGTTTGTGTTTATAGATATTTAACTCACTTTTGCATGTCCTTACTCAGAGAGATCACATAACTGTTTCAAAGCGGTTTATGATCCATGTAGGCCTGGACATTTGTTTATCTGATCACTACATTTATTGTGTCCTGTTGTCTCAACTGAGTTAGATTGATTGCTAACGAGCTTTAACACAAAAAAAAAAGGAAGATCTAAGGGCTAGCCTTCTATAAATGTAGACTTAGCTTGGGGATGCATTCATGCAGGGGTGCATTTGTGCACTTGTATTCGTGTATTTTTATTCAAAGTACTTTTTTTTCTAAGTACTCGGCAGTTATAACATGGCAGAATATAATCAAGCATCTCTTCTCTCTTCATACAGGTAAACATATCATTCATTCTCTGAGCTGAACTATCCTGCATGTCTATTGCTCCAGTCCCTGACAGCAAGCAGCTTGGATGGTAAACATATCATTCATTCTCTGAGCTGAACTATCCTGCATGTCTATTGCTCCAGTCCCTGACAGCAAGCAGCTTGGATGGTATCTGAGTCATTCTATCTTCAGCATTGAATCCTGCATGTATCTATATATGTTAGTCATCCTATTATGCATTTGTTTGTGTTTATAGATATTTAACTCACTTTTGCATGTCCTTACTCAGAGAGATCACATAACTGTTTCAAAGCGGTTTATGATCCATGTAGGCCTGGACATTTGTTTATCTGATCACTACATTTATTGTGTCCTGTTGTCTCAACTGAGTTAGATTGATTGCTAACGAGCTTTAACACAAAAAAAAAAGGAAGATCTAAGGGCTAGCCTTCTATAAATGTAGACTTAGCTTGGGGATGCATTCATGCAGGGGTGCATTCGTGCACTTGTATTCGTGTATTTTTATTCAAAGTACTTTTTTTTCTAAGTACTCGGCAGTTATAACATGGCAGAATATAATCAAGCATTTCCTCTCTTCATACAGGTAAACATATCATTCATTCTCTGAGCTGAACTATCCTGCATGTCTATTGCTCCAGTCCCTGACAGCAAGCAGCTTGGATGGTAAACATATCATTCATTCTCTGAGCTGAACTATCCTGCATTTCTATTGCTCCAGTCCCTGACAGCAAGCAGCTTGGATGGTATCTGAGTCATTCTATCTTCAGCATTGAATCCTGCATGTATCTATATATGTTAGTCATCCTATTATGCATTTGTTTGTGTTTATAGATATTTAACTCCATTTTGCATGTCCTTACTCAGAGAGATCACATAACTGTTTCAAAGCGGTTTATGATCCATGTAGGCCTGGACATTTGTTTATCTGATCACTACATTTATTGTGTCCTGTTGTCTCAACTGAGTTAGATTGATTGCTAACGAGCTTTAACACAAAAAAAAAAGGAAGATCTAAGGGCTAGCCTTCTATAAATGTAGACTTAGCTTGGGGATGCATTCATGCAGGGGTGCATTCGTGCACTTGTATTCGTGTATTTTTATTCAAAGTACTTTTTTTTCTAAGTACTCGGCAGTTATAACATGGCAGAATATAATCAAGCATCTCTTCTCTCTTCATACAGGTAAACATATCATTCATTCTCTGAGCTGAACTATCCTGCATGTCTATTGCTCCAGTCCCTGACAGCAAGCAGCTTGGATGGTAAACATATCATTCATTCTCTGAGCTGAACTATCCTGCATGTCTATTGCTCCAGTCCCTGACAGCAAGCAGCTTGGATGGTATCTGAGTCATTCTATCTTCAGCATTGAATCCTGCATGTATCTATATATGTTAGTCATCCTATTATGCATTTGTTTGTGTTTATAGATATTTAACTCACTTTTGCATGTCCTTACTCAGAGAGATCACATAACTGTTTCAAAGCGGTTTATGATCCATGTAGGCCTGGACATTTGTTTATCTGATCACTACATTTATTGTGTCCTGTTGTCTCAACTGAGTTAGATTGATTGCTAACGAGCTTTAACACAAAAAAAAAGGAAGATCTAAGGGCTAGCCTTCTATAAATGTAGACTTAGCTTGGGGATGCATTCATGCAGGGGTGCATTCGTGCACTTGTATTCGTGTATTTTTATTCAAAGTACTTTTTTTTCTAAGTACTCGGCAGTTATAACATGGCAGAATATAATCAAGCATCTCTTCTCTCTTCATACAGGTAAACATATCATTCATTCTCTGAGCTGAACTATCCTGCATGTCTATTGCTCCAGTCCCTGACAGCAAGCAGCTTGGATGGTAAACATATCATTCATTCTCTGAGCTGAACTATCCTGCATGTCTATTGCTCCAGTCCCTGACAGCAAGCAGCTTGGATGGTATCTGAGTCATTCTATCTTCAGCATTGAATCCTGCATGTATCTATATATGTTAGTCATCCTATTATGCATTTGTTTGTGTTTATAGATATTTAACTCACTTTTGCATGTCCTTACTCAGAGAGATCACATAACTGTTTCAAAGCGGTTTATGATCCATGTAGGCCTGGACATTTGTTTATCTGATCACTACATTTATTGTGTCCTGTTGTCTCAACTGAGTTAGATTGATTGCTAACGAGCTTTAACACAAAAAAAAAAGGAAGATCTAAGGGCTAGCCTTCTATAAATGTAGACTTAGCTTGGGGATGCATTCATGCAGGGGTGCATTCGTGCACTTGTATTCGTGTATTTTTATTCAAAGTACTTTTTTTTCTAAGTACTCGGCAGTTATAACATGGCAGAATATAATCAAGCATTTCCTCTCTTCATACAGGTAAACATATCATTCATTCTCTGAGCTGAACTATCCTGCATGTCTATTGCTCCAGTCCCTGACAGCAAGCAGCTTGGATGGTAAACATATCATTCATTCTCTGAGCTGAACTATCCTGCATGTCTATTGCTCCAGTCCCTGACAGCAAGCAGCTTGGATGGTATCTGAGTCATTCTATCTTCAGCATTGAATCCTGCATGTATCTATATATGTTAGTCATCCTATTATGCATTTGTTTGTGTTTATAGATATTTAACTCACTTTTGCATGTCCTTACTCAGAGAGATCACATAACTGTTTCAAAGCGGTTTATGATCCATGTAGGCCTGGACATTTGTTTATCTGATCACTACATTTATTGTGTCCTGTTGTCTCAACTGAGTTAGATTGATTGCTAACGAGCTTTAACACAAAAAAAAAAGGAAGATCTAAGGGCTAGCCTTCTATAAATGTAGACTTAGCTTGGGGATGCATTCATGCAGGGGTGCATTCGTGCACTTGTATTCGTGTATTTTTATTCAAAGTACTTTTTTTTCTAAGTACTCGGCAGTTATAACATGGCAGAATATAATCAAGCATCTCTTCTCTCTTCATACAGGTAAACATATCATTCATTCTCTGAGCTGAACTATCCTGCATGTCTATTGCTCCAGTCCCTGACAGCAAGCAGCTTGGATGGTAAACATATCATTCATTCTCTGAGCTGAACTATCCTGCATGTCTATTGCTCCAGTCCCTGACAGCAAGCAGCTTGGATGGTATCTGAGTCATTCTATCTTCAGCATTGAATCCTGCATGTATCTATATATGTTAGTCATCCTATTATGCATTTGTTTGTGTTTATAGATATTTAACTCACTTTTGCATGTCCTTACTCAGAGAGATCACATAACTGTTTCAAAGCGGTTTATGATCCATGTAGGCCTGGACATTTGTTTATCTGATCACTACATTTATTGTGTCCTGTTGTCTCAACTGAGTTAGATTGATTGCTAACGAGCTTTAACACAAAAAAAAAAGGAAGATCTAAGGGCTAGCCTTCTATAAATGTAGACTTAGCTTGGGGATGCATTCATGCAGGGGTGCATTCGTGCACTTGTATTCGTGTATTTTTATTCAAAGTACTTTTTTTTCTAAGTACTCGGCAGTTATAACATGGCAGAATATAATCAAGCATCTCTTCTCTCTTCATACAGGTAAACATATCATTCATTCTCTGAGCTGAACTATCCTGCATGTCTATTGCTCCAGTCCCTGACAGCAAGCAGCTTGGATGGTAAACATATCATTCATTCAAATTCAAATTCAAATTCAAATGAGCTTTATTGGCAGGACTAAGTACATGTTAGCATTGCCAAAGCATATGGTAAAAATACGGGGGTGGGGGAGGGGGGGCATATAGAGGTCCAGGGAATATCAAATTCCTTTTAGAGCATTCTCTGAGCTGAACTATCCTGCATGTCTATTGCTCCAGTCCCTGACAGCAAGCAGCTTGGATGGTATCTGAGTCATTCTATCTTCAGCATTGAATCCTGCATGTATCTATATATGTTAGTCATCCTATTATGCATTTGTTTGTGTTTATAGATATTTAACTCACTTTTGCATGTCCTTACTCAGAGTGATCACATAACTGTTTCAAAGCGGTTTATGATCCATGTAGGCCTGGACATTTGTTTATCTGATCACTACATTTATTGTGTCCTGTTGTCTCAACTGAGTTAGATTGATTGCTAACGAGCTTTAACACAAAAAAAAAGGAAGATCTAAGGGCTAGCCTTCTATAAATGTAGACTTAGCTTGGGGATGCATTCATGCAGGGGTGCATTCGTGCACTTGTATTCGTGTATTTTTATTCAAAGTACTTTTTTTTCTAAGTACTCGGCAGTTATAACATGGCAGAATATAATCAAGCATCTCTTCTCTCTTCATACAGGTAAACATATCATTCATTCTCTGAGCTGAACTATCCTGCATGTCTATTGCTCCAGTCCCTGACAGCAAGCAGCTTGGATGGTAAACATATCATTCATTCTCTGAGCTGAACTATCCTGCATGTCTATTGCTCCAGTCCCTGACAGCAAGCAGCTTGGATGGTATCTGAGTCATTCTATCTTCAGCATTGAATCCTGCATGTATCTATATATGTTAGTCATCCTATTATGCATTTGTTTGTGTTTATAGATATTTAACTCACTTTTGCATGTCCTTACTCAGAGAGATCACATAACTGTTTCAAAGCGGTTTATGATCCATGTAGGCCTGGACATTTGTTTATCTGATCACTACATTTATTGTGTCCTGTTGTCTCAACTGAGTTAGATTAATTGCTAACGAGCTTTAACACAAAAAAAAAAGGAAGATCTAAGGGCTAGCCTTCTATAAATGTAGACTTAGCTTGGGGATGCATTCATGCAGGGGTGCATTCGTGCACTTGTATTCGTGTATTTTTATTCAAAGTACTTTTTTTTCTAAGTACTCGGCAGTTATAACATGGCAGAATATAATCAAGCATCTCTTCTCTCTTCATACAGGTAAACATATCATTCATTCTCTGAGCTGAACTATCCTGCATGTCTATTGCTCCAGTCCCTGACAGCAAGCAGCTTGGATGGTAAACATATCATTCATTCTCTGAGCTGAACTATCCTGCATGTCTATTGCTCCAGTCCCTGACAGCAAGCAGCTTGGATGGTATCTGAGTCATTCTATCTTCAGCATTGAATCCTGCATGTATCTATATATGTTAGTCATCCTATTATGCATTTGTTTGTGTTTATAGATATTTAACTCACTTTTGCATGTCCTTACTCAGAGAGATCACATAACTGTTTCAAAGCGGTTTATGATCCATGTAGGCCTGGACATTTGTTTATCTGATCACTACATTTATTGTGTCCTGTTGTCTCAACTGAGTTAGATTGATTGCTAACGAGCTTTAACACAAAAAAAAAAGGAAGATCTAAGGGCTAGCCTTCTATAAATGTAGACTTAGCTTGGGGATGCATTCATGCAGGGGTGCATTCGTGCACTTGTATTCGTGTATTTTTATTCAAAGTACTTTTTTTTCTAAGTACTCGGCAGTTATAACATGGCAGAATATAATCAAGCATCTCTTCTCTCTTCATACAGGTAAACATATCATTCATTCTCTGAGCTGAACTATCCTGCATGTCTATTGCTCCAGTCCCTGACAGCAAGCAGCTTGGATGGTAAACATATCATTCATTCTCTGAGCTGAACTATCCTGCATGTCTATTGCTCCAGTCCCTGACAGCAAGCAGCTTGGATGGTATCTGAGTCATTCTATCTTCAGCATTGAATCCTGCATGTATCTATATATGTTAGTCATCCTATTATGCATTTGTTTGTGTTTATAGATATTGAACTCACTTTTGCATGTCCTTACTCAGAGAGATCACATAACTGTTTCAAAGCGGTTTATGATCCATGTAGGCCTGGACATTTGTTTATCTGATCACTACATTTATTGTGTCCTGTTGTCTCAACTGAGTTAGATTGATTGCTAACGAGCTTTAACACAAAAAAAAAAGGAAGATCTAAGGGCTAGCCTTCTATAAATGTAGACTTAGCTTGGGGATGCATTCATGCAGGGGTGCATTCGTGCACTTGTATTCGTGTATTTTTATTCAAAGTACTTTTTTTTCTAAGTACTCGGCAGTTATAACATGGCAGAATATAATCAAGCATCTCTTCTCTCTTCATACAGGTAAACATATCATTCATTCTCTGAGCTGAACTATCCTGCATGTCTATTGCTCCAGTCCCTGACAGCAAGCAGCTTGGATGGTAAACATATCATTCTTTCTCTGAGCTGAACTATCCTGCATGTCTATTGCTCCAGTCCCTGACAGCAAGCAGCTTGGATGGTATCTGAGTCATTCTATCTTCAGCATTGAATCCTGCATGTATCTATATATGTTAGTCATCCTATTATGCATTTGTTTGTGTTTATAGATATTTAACTCACTTTTGCATGTCCTTACTCAGAGAGATCACATAACTGTTTCAAAGCGGTTTATGATCCATGTAAGCCTGGACATTTGTTTATCTGATCACTACATTTATTGTGTCCTGTTGTCTCAACTGAGTTAGATTGATTGCTAACGAGCTTTAACACAAAAAAAAAAGGAAGATCTAAGGGCTAGCCTTCTATAAATGTAGACTTAGCTTGGGGATGCATTCATGCAGGGGTGCATTCGTGCACTTGTATTCGTGTATTTTTATTCAAAGTACTTTTTTTTCTAAGTACTCGGCAGTTATAACATGGCAGAATATAATCAAGCATCTCTTCTCTCTTCATACAGGTAAACATATCATTCATTCTCTGAGCTGAACTATCCTGCATGTCTATTGCTCCAGTCTCTGACAGCAAGCAGCTTGGATGGTAAACATATCATTCATTCTCTGAGCTGAACTATCCTGCATGTCTATTGCTCCAGTCCCTGACAGCAAGCAGCTTGGATGGTATCTGAGTCATTCTATCTTCAGCATTAAATCCTGCATGTATCTATATATGTTAGTCATCCTATTATGCATTTGTTTGTGTTTATAGATATTTAACTCACTTTTGCATGTCCTTACTCAGAGAGATCACATAACTGTTTCAAAGCGGTTTATGATCCATGTAGGCCTGGACATTTGTTTATCTGATCACTACATTTATTGTGTCCTGTTGTCTCAACTGAGTTAGATTGATTGCTAACGAGCTTTAACACAAAAAAAAAAGGAAGATCTAAGGGCTAGCCTTCTATAAATGTAGACTTAGCTTGGGGATGCATTCATGCAGGGGTGCATTCGTGCACTTGTATTCGTGTATTTTTATTCAAAGTACTTTTTTTTCTAAGTACTCGGCAGTTATAACATGGCAGAATATAATCAAGCATCTCTTCTCTCTTCATACAGGTAAACATATCATTCATTCTCTGAGCTGAACTATCCTGCATGTCTATTGCTCCAGTCCCTGACAGCAAGCAGCTTGGATGGTAAACATATCATTCATTCTCTGAGCTGAACTATCCTGCATGTCTATTGCTCCAGTCCCTGACAGCAAGCAGCTTGGATGGTATCTGAGTCATTCTATCTTCAGCATTGAATCCTGCATGTATCTATATATGTTAGTCATCCTATTATGCATTTGTTTGTGTTTATAGATATTTAACTCACTTTTGCATGTCCTTACTCAGAGAGATCACATAACTGTTTCAAAGCGGTTTATGATCCATGTAGGCCTGGACATTTGTTTATCTGATCACTACATTTATTGTGTCCTGTTGTCTCAACTGAGTTAGATTGATTGCTAACGAGCTTTAACACAAAAAAAAAAGGAAGATCTAAGGGCTAGCCTTCTATAAATGTAGACTTAGCTTGGGGATGCATTCATGCAGGGGTGCATTTGTGCACTTGTATTCGTGTATTTTTATTCAAAGTACTTTTTTTTCTAAGTACTCGGCAGTTATAACATGGCAGAATATAATCAAGCATCTCTTCTCTCTTCATACAGGTAAACATATCATTCATTCTCTGAGCTGAACTATCCTGCATGTCTATTGCTCCAGTCCCTGACAGCAAGCAGCTTGGATGGTAAACATATCATTCATTCTCTGAGCTGAACTATCCTGCATGTCTATTGCTCCAGTCCCTGACAGCAAGCAGCTTGGATGGTATCTGAGTCATTCTATCTTCAGCATTGAATCCTGCATGTATCTATATATGTTAGTCATCCTATTATGCATTTGTTTGTGTTTATAGATATTTAACTCACTTTTGCATGTCCTTACTCAGAGAGATCACATAACTGTTTCAAAGCGGTTTATGATCCATGTAGGCCTGGACATTTGTTTATCTGATCACTACATTTATTGTGTCCTGTTGTCTCAACTGAGTTAGATTGATTGCTAACGAGCTTTAACACAAAAAAAAAAGGAAGATCTAAGGGCTAGCCTTCTATAAATGTAGACTTAGCTTGGGGATGCATTCATGCAGGGGTGCATTCGTGCACTTGTATTCGTGTATTTTTATTCAAAGTACTTTTTTTTCTAAGTACTCGGCAGTTATAACATGGCAGAATATAATCAAGCATTTCCTCTCTTCATACAGGTAAACATATCATTCATTCTCTGAGCTGAACTATCCTGCATGTCTATTGCTCCAGTCCCTGACAGCAAGCAGCTTGGATGGTAAACATATCATTCATTCTCTGAGCTGAACTATCCTGCATTTCTATTGCTCCAGTCCCTGACAGCAAGCAGCTTGGATGGTATCTGAGTCATTCTATCTTCAGCATTGAATCCTGCATGTATCTATATATGTTAGTCATCCTATTATGCATTTGTTTGTGTTTATAGATATTTAACTCCATTTTGCATGTCCTTACTCAGAGAGATCACATAACTGTTTCAAAGCGGTTTATGATCCATGTAGGCCTGGACATTTGTTTATCTGATCACTACATTTATTGTGTCCTGTTGTCTCAACTGAGTTAGATTGATTGCTAACGAGCTTTAACACAAAAAAAAAAGGAAGATCTAAGGGCTAGCCTTCTATAAATGTAGACTTAGCTTGGGGATGCATTCATGCAGGGGTGCATTCGTGCACTTGTATTCGTGTATTTTTATTCAAAGTACTTTTTTTTCTAAGTACTCGGCAGTTATAACATGGCAGAATATAATCAAGCATCTCTTCTCTCTTCATACAGGTAAACATATCATTCATTCTCTGAGCTGAACTATCCTGCATGTCTATTGCTCCAGTCCCTGACAGCAAGCAGCTTGGATGGTAAACATATCATTCATTCTCTGAGCTGAACTATCCTGCATGTCTATTGCTCCAGTCCCTGACAGCAAGCAGCTTGGATGGTATCTGAGTCATTCTATCTTCAGCATTGAATCCTGCATGTATCTATATATGTTAGTCATCCTATTATGCATTTGTTTGTGTTTATAGATATTTAACTCACTTTTGCATGTCCTTACTCAGAGAGATCACATAACTGTTTCAAAGCGGTTTATGATCCATGTAGGCCTGGACATTTGTTTATCTGATCACTACATTTATTGTGTCCTGTTGTCTCAACTGAGTTAGATTGATTGCTAACGAGCTTTAACACAAAAAAAAAAGGAAGATCTAAGGGCTAGCCTTCTATAAATGTAGACTTAGCTTGGGGATGCATTCATGCAGGGGTGCATTCGTGCACTTGTATTCGTGTATTTTTATTCAAAGTACTTTTTTTTCTAAGTACTCGGCAGTTATAACATGGCAGAATATAATCAAGCATCTCTTCTCTCTTCATACAGGTAAACATATCATTCATTCTCTGAGCTGAACTATCCTGCATGTCTATTGCTCCAGTCCCTGACAGCAAGCAGCTTGGATGGTAAACATATCATTCATTCTCTGAGCTGAACTATCCTGCATGTCTATTGCTCCAGTCCCTGACAGCAAGCAGCTTGGATGGTATCTGAGTCATTCTATCTTCAGCATTGAATCCTGCATGTATCTATATATGTTAGTCATCCTATTATGCATTTGTTTGTGTTTATAGATATTTAACTCACTTTTGCATGTCCTTACTCAGAGAGATCACATAACTGTTTCAAAGCGGATTATGATCCATGTAGGCCTGGACATTTGTTTATCTGATCACTACATTTATTGTGTCCTGTTGTCTCAACTGAGTTAGATTGATTGCTAACGAGCTTTAACACAAAAAAAAAAGGAAGATCTAAGGGCTAGCCTTCTATAAATGTAGACTTAGCTTGGGGATGCATTCATGCAGGGGTGCATTCGTGCACTTGTATTCGTGTATTTTTATTCAAAGTACTTTTTTTTCTAAGTACTCGGCAGTTATAACATGGCAGAATATAATCAAGCATCTCTTCTCTCTTCATACAGGTAAACATATCATTCATTCTCTGAGCTGAACTATCCTGCATGTCTATTGCTCCAGTCCCTGACAGCAAGCAGCTTGGATGGTAAACATATCATTCATTCAAATTCAAATTCAAATTCAAATGAGCTTTATTGGCAGGACTAAGTACATGTTAGCATTGCCAAAGCATATGGTAAAAATACGGGGGTGGGGGAGGGGGGGCATATAGAGGTCCAGGGAATATCAAATTCCTTTTAGAGCATTCTCTGAGCTGAACTATCCTGCATGTCTATTGCTCCAGTCCCTGACAGCAAGCAGCTTGGATGGTATCTGAGTCATTCTATCTTCAGCATTGAATCCTGCATGTATCTATATATGTTAGTCATCCTATTATGCATTTGTTTGTGTTTATAGATATTTAACTCACTTTTGCATGTCCTTACTCAGAGTGATCACATAACTGTTTCAAAGCGGTTTATGATCCATGTAGGCCTGGACATTTGTTTATCTGATCACTACATTTATTGTGTCCTGTTGTCTCAACTGAGTTAGATTGATTGCTAACGAGCTTTAACACAAAAAAAAAGGAAGATCTAAGGGCTAGCCTTCTATAAATGTAGACTTAGCTTGGGGATGCATTCATGCAGGGGTGCATTCGTGCACTTGTATTCGTGTATTTTTATTCAAAGTACTTTTTTTTCTAAGTACTCGGCAGTTATAACATGGCAGAATATAATCAAGCATCTCTTCTCTCTTCATACAGGTAAACATATCATTCATTCTCTGAGCTGAACTATCCTGCATGTCTATTGCTCCAGTCCCTGACAGCAAGCAGCTTGGATGGTAAACATATCATTCATTCTCTGAGCTGAACTATCCTGCATGTCTATTGCTCCAGTCCCTGACAGCAAGCAGCTTGGATGGTATCTGAGTCATTCTATCTTCAGCATTGAATCCTGCATGTATCTATATATGTTAGTCATCCTATTATGCATTTGTTTGTGTTTATAGATATTTAACTCACTTTTGCATGTCCTTACTCAGAGAGATCACATAACTGTTTCAAAGCGGTTTATGATCCATGTAGGCCTGGACATTTGTTTATCTGATCACTACATTTATTGTGTCCTGTTGTCTCAACTGAGTTAGATTAATTGCTAACGAGCTTTAACACAAAAAAAAAAGGAAGATCTAAGGGCTAGCCTTCTATAAATGTAGACTTAGCTTGGGGATGCATTCATGCAGGGGTGCATTCGTGCACTTGTATTCGTGTATTTTTATTCAAAGTACTTTTTTTTCTAAGTACTCGGCAGTTATAACATGGCAGAATATAATCAAGCATCTCTTCTCTCTTCATACAGGTAAACATATCATTCATTCTCTGAGCTGAACTATCCTGCATGTCTATTGCTCCAGTCCCTGACAGCAAGCAGCTTGGATGGTAAACATATCATTCATTCTCTGAGCTGAACTATCCTGCATGTCTATTGCTCCAGTCCCTGACAGCAAGCAGCTTGGATGGTATCTGAGTCATTCTATCTTCAGCATTGAATCCTGCATGTATCTATATATGTTAGTCATCCTATTATGCATTTGTTTGTGTTTATAGATATTTAACTCACTTTTGCATGTCCTTACTCAGAGAGATCACATAACTGTTTCAAAGCGGTTTATGATCCATGTAGGCCTGGACATTTGTTTATCTGATCACTACATTTATTGTGTCCTGTTGTCTCAACTGAGTTAGATTGATTGCTAACGAGCTTTAACACAAAAAAAAAAGGAAGATCTAAGGGCTAGCCTTCTATAAATGTAGACTTAGCTTGGGGATGCATTCATGCAGGGGTGCATTCGTGCACTTGTATTCGTGTATTTTTATTCAAAGTACTTTTTTTTCTAAGTACTCGGCAGTTATAACATGGCAGAATATAATCAAGCATCTCTTCTCTCTTCATACAGGTAAACATATCATTCATTCTCTGAGCTGAACTATCCTGCATGTCTATTGCTCCAGTCCCTGACAGCAAGCAGCTTGGATGGTAAACATATCATTCATTCTCTGAGCTGAACTATCCTGCATGTCTATTGCTCCAGTCCCTGACAGCAAGCAGCTTGGATGGTATCTGAGTCATTCTATCTTCAGCATTGAATCCTGCATGTATCTATATATGTTAGTCATCCTATTATGCATTTGTTTGTGTTTATAGATATTGAACTCACTTTTGCATGTCCTTACTCAGAGAGATCACATAACTGTTTCAAAGCGGTTTATGATCCATGTAGGCCTGGACATTTGTTTATCTGATCACTACATTTATTGTGTCCTGTTGTCTCAACTGAGTTAGATTGATTGCTAACGAGCTTTAACACAAAAAAAAAGGAAGATCTAAGGGCTAGCCTTCTATAAATGTAGACTTAGCTTGGGGATGCATTCATGCAGGGGTGCATTCGTGCACTTGTATTCGTGTATTTTTATTCAAAGTACTTTTTTTTCTAAGTACTCGGCAGTTATAACATGGCAGAATATAATCAAGCATCTCTTCTCTCTTCATACAGGTAAACATATCATTCATTCTCTGAGCTGAACTATCCTGCATGTCTATTGCTCCAGTCCCTGACAGCAAGCAGCTTGGATGGTAAACATATCATTCTTTCTCTGAGCTGAACTATCCTGCATGTCTATTGCTCCAGTCCCTGACAGCAAGCAGCTTGGATGGTATCTGAGTCATTCTATCTTCAGCATTGAATCCTGCATGTATCTATATATGTTAGTCATCCTATTATGCATTTGTTTGTGTTTATAGATATTTAACTCACTTTTGCATGTCCTTACTCAGAGAGATCACATAACTGTTTCAAAGCGGTTTATGATCCATGTAAGCCTGGACATTTGTTTATCTGATCACTACATTTATTGTGTCCTGTTGTCTCAACTGAGTTAGATTGATTGCTAACGAGCTTTAACACAAAAAAAAAAGGAAGATCTAAGGGCTAGCCTTCTATAAATGTAGACTTAGCTTGGGGATGCATTCATGCAGGGGTGCATTCGTGCACTTGTATTCGTGTATTTTTATTCAAAGTACTTTTTTTTCTAAGTACTCGGCAGTTATAACATGGCAGAATATAATCAAGCATCTCTTCTCTCTTCATACAGGTAAACATATCATTCATTCTCTGAGCTGAACTATCCTGCATGTCTATTGCTCCAGTCTCTGACAGCAAGCAGCTTGGATGGTAAACATATCATTCATTCTCTGAGCTGAACTATCCTGCATGTCTATTGCTCCAGTCCCTGACAGCAAGCAGCTTGGATGGTATCTGAGTCATTCTATCTTCAGCATTAAATCCTGCATGTATCTATATATGTTAGTCATCCTATTATGCATTTGTTTGTGTTTATAGATATTTAACTCACTTTTGCATGTCCTTACTCAGAGAGATCACATAACTGTTTCAAAGCGGTTTATGATCCATGTAGGCCTGGACATTTGTTTATCTGATCACTACATTTATTGTGTCCTGTTGTCTCAACTGAGTTAGATTGATTGCTAACGAGCTTTAACACAAAAAAAAAAGGAAGATCTAAGGGCTAGCCTTCTATAAATGTAGACTTAGCTTGGGGATGCATTCATGCAGGGGTGCATTCGTGCACTTGTATTCGTGTATTTTTATTCAAAGTACTTTTTTTTCTAAGTACTCGGCAGTTATAACATGGCAGAATATAATCAAGCATCTCTTCTCTCTTCATACAGGTAAACATATCATTCATTCTCTGAGCTGAACTATCCTGCATGTCTATTGCTCCAGTCCCTGACAGCAAGCAGCTTGGATGGTAAACATATCATTCTTTCTCTGAGCTGAACTATCCTGCATGTCTATTGCTCCAGTCCCTGACAGCAAGCAGCTTGGATGGTATCTGAGTCATTCTATCTTCAGCATTGAATCCTGCATGTATCTATATATGTTAGTCATCCTATTATGCATTTGTTTGTGTTTATAGATATTTAACTCACTTTTGCATGTCCTTACTCAGAGAGATCACATAACTGTTTCAAAGCGGTTTATGATCCATGTAGGCCTGGACATTTGTTTATCTGATCACTACATTTATTGTGTCCTGTTGTCTCAACTGAGGTAGATTGATTGCTAACGAGCTTTAACACAAAAAAAAAAGGAAGATCTAAGGGCTAGCCTTCTATAAATGTAGACTTAGCTTGGGGATGCATTCATGCAGGGGTGCATTCGTGCACTTGTATTCGTGTATTTTTATTCAAAGTACTTTTTTTTCTAAGTACTCGGCAGTTATAACATGGCAGAATATAATCAAGCATCTCTTCTCTCTTCATACAGGTAAACATATCATTCATTCTCTGAGCTGAACTATCCTGCATGTCTATTGCTCCAGTCTCTGACAGCAAGCAGCTTGGATGGTAAACATATCATTCATTCTCTGAGCTGAACTATCCTGCATGTCTATTGCTCCAGTCCCTGACAGCAAGCAGCTTGGATGGTATCTGAGTCATTCTATCTTCAGCATTGAATCCTGCATGTATCTATATATGTTAGTCATCCTATTATGCATTTGTTTGTGTTTATAGATATTTAACTCACTTTTGCATGTCCTTACTCAGAGAGATCACATAACTGTTTCAAAGCGGTTTATGATCCATGTAGGCCTGGACATTTGTTTATCTGATCACTACATTTATTGTGTCCTGTTGTCTCAACTGAGTTAGATTGATTGCTAACGAGCTTTAACACAAAAAAAAGGAAGATCTAAGGGCTAGCCTTCTATAAATGTAGACTTAGCTTGGTGATGCATTCATGCAGGGGTGCATTCGTGCACTTGTATTCGTGTATTTTTATTCAAAGTACTTTTTTTTCTAAGTACTCGGCAGTTATAACATGGCAGAATATAATCAAGCATCTCTTCTCTCTTCATACAGGTAAACATATCATTCATTCTCTGAGCTGAACTATCCTGCATGTCTATTGCTCCAGTCCCTGACAGCAAGCAGCTTGGATGGTAAACATATCATTCATTCTCTGAGCTGAACTATCCTGCATGTCTATTGCTCCAGTCCCTGACAGCAAGCAGCTTGGATGGTATCTGAGTCATTCTATCTTCAGCATTGAATCCTGCATGTATCTATATATGTTAGTCATCCTATTATGCATTTGTTTGTGTTTATAGATATTTAACTCACTTTTGCATGTCCTTACTCAGAGAGATCACATAACTGTTTCAAAGCGGTTTATGATCCATGTAGGCCTGGACATTTGTTTATCTGATCACTACATTTATTGTGTCCTGTTGTCTCAACTGAGTTAGATTGATTGCTAACGAGCTTTAACACAAAAAAAAAAGGAAGATCTAAGGGCTAGCCTTCTATAAATGCAGACTTAGCTTGGGGATGCATTCATGCAGGGGTGCATTCGTGCACTTGTATTCGTGTATTTTTATTCAAAGTACTTTTTTTTCTAAGTACTCGGCAGTTATAACATGGCAGAATATAATCAAGCATCTCTTCTCTCTTCATACAGGTAAACATATCATTCATTCTCTGAGCTGAACTATCCTGCATGTCTATTGCTCCAGTCCCTGACAGCAAGCAGCTTGGATGGTAAACATATCATTCATTCTCTGAGCTGAACTATCCTGCATGTCTATTGCTCCAGTCCCTGACAGCAAGCAGCTTGGATGGTATCTGAGTCATTCTATCTTCAGCATTGAATCCTGCATGTATCTATATATGTTAGTCATCCTATTATGCATTTGTTTGTGTTTATAGATATTTAACTCACTTTTGCATGTCCTTACTCAGAGAGATCACATAACTGTTTCAAAGCGGTTTATGATCCATGTAGGCCTGGACATTTGTTTATCTGATCACTACATTTATTGTGTCCTGTTGTCTCAACTGAGTTAGATTGATTGCTAACGAGCTTTAACACAAAAAAAAAGGAAGATCTAAGGGCTAGCCTTCTATAAATGTAGACTTAGCTTGGGGATGCATTCATGCAGGGGTGCATTCGTGCACTTGTATTCGTGTATTTTTATTCAAAGTACTTTTTTTTCTAAGTACTCGGCAGTTATAACATGGCAGAATATAATCAAGCATCTCTTCTCTCTTCATACAGGTAAACATATCATTCATTCTCTGAGCTGAACTATCCTGCATGTCTATTGCTCCAGTCCCTGACAGCAAGCAGCTTGGATGGTAAACATATCATTCATTCTCTGAGCTGAACTATCCTGCATGTCTATTGCTCCAGTCCCTGACAGCAAGCAGCTTGGATGGTATCTGAGTCATTCTATCTTCAGCATTGAATCCTGCATGTATCTATATATGTTAGTCATCCTATTATGCATTTGTTTGTGTTTATAGATATTTAACTCACTTTTGCATGTCCTTACTCAGAGAGATCACATAACTGTTTCAAAGCGGTTTATGATCCATGTAGGCCTGGACATTTGTTTATCTGATCACTACATTTATTGTGTCCTGTTGTCTCAACTGAGTTAGATTGATTGCTAACGAGCTTTAACACAAAAAAAAAAGGAAGATCTAAGGGCTAGCCTTCTATAAATGTAGACTTAGCTTGGGGATGCATTCATGCAGGGGTGCATTCGTGCACTTGCATTCGTGTATTTTTATTCAAAGTACTTTTTTTTCTAAGTACTCGGCAGTTATAACATGGCAGAATATAATCAAGCATCTCTTCTCTCTTCATACAGGTAAACATATCATTCATTCTCTGAGCTGAACTATCCTGCATGTCTATTGCTCCAGTCCCTGACAGCAAGCAGCTTGGATGGTAAACATATCATTCATTCTCTGAGCTGAACTATCCTGCATGTCTATTGCTCCAGTCCCTGACAGCAAGCAGCTTGGATGGTATCTGAGTCATTCTATCTTCAGCATTGAATCCTGCATGTATCTATATATGTTAGTCATCCTATTATGCATTTGTTTGTGTTTATAGATATTTAACTCACTTTTGCATGTCCTTACTCAGAGAGATCACATAACTGTTTCAAAGCGGTTTATGATCCATGTAGGCCTGGACATTTGTTTATCTGATCACTACATTTATTGTGTCCTGTTGTCTCAACTGAGTTAGATTGATTGCTAACGAGCTTTAACACAAAAAAAAAAGGAAGATCTAAGGGCTAGCCTTCTATAAATGTAGACTTAGCTTGGGGATGCATTCATGCAGGGGTGCATTCGTGCAGTTGTATTCGTGTATTTTTATTCAAAGTACTTTTTTTTCTAAGTACTCGGCAGTTATAACATGGCAGAATATAATCAAGCATCTCTTCTCTCTTCATACAGGTAAACATATCATTCATTCTCTGAGCTGAACTATCCTGCATGTCTATTGCTCCAGTCCCTGACAGCAAGCAGCTTGGATGGTATCTGAGTCATTCTATCTTCAGCATTGAATCCTGCATGTATCTATATATGTTAGTCATCCTATTATGCATTTGTTTGTGTTTATAGATATTTAACTCACTTTTGCATGTCCTTACTCAGAGAGATCACATAACTGTTTCAAAGCGGTTTATGATCCATGTAGGCCTGGACATTTGTTTATCTGATCACTACATTTATTGTGTCCTGTTGTCTCAACTGAGTTAGATTGATTGCTGTTATGGCTGGCAATCAGGCAACACAGCGTGCAGTAATCAGCGCACATACAGAGATCTGGCAATAACCAAAAACAATAGGACGAGCTCTGAGACGTGGAATCTCTGTAGACTGCAGTACCTGATCTATCCTCACGCAACTATAAGCAGCAGTGGATTGCGCCTATCACTACCTATGCAACTCGACACTGCCTGAGGAGCTGACTAGCCTGAAGATAGAAATACAAGCCTGACTTACCTCAGAGAAATACCCCAAAGGAATAGGCAGCCCCCCACATATAATGACTGTTAGCAAGATGAAAAGACAAACGTAGGAATGAAATAGATTCAGCAAAGTGAGGCCCGATATTCTAGACAGAGCGAGGATAGCAAAGAGAACTATGCAGTCTACCAAAAACCCTAAAACGAAAACCACGCAAAGGGGCAAAAAGACCCACCGTGCCGAACTAACAGCACGGCGGTGCACTCCTTTGCTTCTCAGAGCTTCCAGCAAAAGTTAATAGCAAGCTGGACAGAAAAAACAGAAAACAAACTAGAAGCACTTATCTAGCAGAGCAGCAGGCCCAAGGAAAGATGCAGTAGCTCAGATCCAACACTGGAACATTGACAAGGAGCAAGGAAGACAGACTCAGGTGGAGCTAAATAGCAAGGCAGCCAACGAGCTCACCAAAACACCTGAGGGAGGAAGCCCAGAGACTGCAATACCACTTGTGACCACAGAAGTGAATTCAGCCACAGAATTCACAACAGTACCCCCCCCTTGAGGAGGGGTCACCGAACCCTCACCAGAACCCCCAGGCCGACCAGGATGAGCCACATGAAAGGCACGAACAAGATCTGGGGCATGGACATCAGAGGCAAAAACCCAGGAATTATCTTCCTGAGCATAACCCTTCCATTTGACCAGATACTGGAGTTTCCGTCTAGAGACACGAGAATCCAAAATCTTCTCCACAATATACTCCAATTCCCCCTCCACCAAAACAGGGGCAGGAGGCTCCACAGATGGAACCATAGGTGCCACGTATCTCCTCAACAACGACCTATGGAATACATTATGTATGGAAAAGGAGTCTGGGAGGATCAGACGAAAAGACACCGGATTGAGAATCTCAGAAATCCTATACGGACCAATAAAACGAGGTTTAAATTTAGGAGAGGAAACCTTCATAGGAATATGACGAGAAGATAACCAAACCAGATCCCCAACACGAAGTCGGGGTCCCACACGGCGTCTGCGATTAGCGAAAAGCTGAGCCTTCTCCTGGGACAAGGTCAAACTGTCCACTACCTGAGTCCAGATCTGCTGCAACCTGTTCACCACAGTATCCACACCAGGACAGTCCGAAGACTCAACCTGTCCTGAAGAGAAACGAGGATGGAACCCAGAATTGCAGAAAAATGGAGAGACCAAGGTAGCCGAGCTGGCCCGATTATTAAGGGCGAACTCAGCCAACGGCAAAAATGACACCCAATCATCCTGGTCAGCGGAAACAAAACATCTCAGATATGTTTCCAAGGTCTGATTGGTTCGTTCGGTCTGGCCATTAGTCTGAGGATGGAAGGCCGAGGAGAAAGATAGGTCAATGCCCATCCTACCACAAAAGGCTCGCCAGAACCTCGAGACAAACTGGGAACCTCTGTCAGAAACAATATTCTCAGGAATGCCATGTAAACGAACCACATGCTGGAAGAACAAAGGCACCAAATCAGAGGAGGAAGGCAATTTAACCAAGGGCACCAGATGGACCATTTTAGAAAAGCGATCACAGACCACCCAAATGACCGACATTTTTTGAGAAACGGGAAGGTCAGAAATGAAATCCATCGAAATATGTGTCCAAGGCCTCTTTGGGACCGGCAAGGGCAAAAGCAACCCACTGGCACGTGAACAGCAGGGCTTAGCCCTAGCACAAATTCCACAGGACTGCACAAAAGCACGCACATCCCGTGACAGAGATGGCCACCAGAAGGATCTAGCAACCAACTTCCTGGTACCAAAGATTCCTGGATGACCGGCCAGCACCGAACAATGAAGTTCAGAGATAACTTTACTAGTCCACCTATCAGGGACGAACAGTTTCTCGGCCGGACAACGATCAGGTTTATTAGCCTGAAATTTCTGCAACACTCTCCGCAAATCAGGGGAGATGGCAGACACAATGACTCCTTCCTTGAGGATACTCGCCGGCTCAGATAACCCCGGAGAGTCGGGCACAAAACTCCTAGACAGAGCATCCGCCTTCACATTTTTAGAGCCCGGAAGGTATGAAATCACAAAATCAAAACGAGCAAAAAATAACGACCAACGGGCCTGTCTAGGATTCAAGCGCTTGGCAGACTCAAGATAAGTAAGGTTCTTATGATCAGTCAAAACCACCACGCGATGCTTAGCACCCTCAAGCCAATGACGCCACTCCTCGAATGCCCACTTCATGGCCAGCAACTCTCGGTTGCCCACATCATAATTACGCTCAGCAGCAGAAAATTTCCTGGAAAAGAAAGCACATGGTTTGAACACTGAGCAACCAGAACCTCTCTGTGACAAAACCGCCCCTGCACCAATCTCAGAAGCATCAACCTCGACCTGGAACGGAAGAGAAACATCAGGTTGACACAACACAGGGGCACAGCAAAAACGACGCTTCAACTCCTGAAAAGCTTCCACGGCAGCAGAAGACCAATTAACCAAATCAGCACCCTTCTTGGTCAAATCGGTCAATGGTCTGGCAATGCTAGAAAAATTACAGATGAAGCGACGATAAAAATTAGCAAAGCCCAGGAATTTCTGCAGACTTTTTAGAGATGTCGGCTGAGTCCAATCCTGGATGGCCTGAACCTTAACCGGATCCATCTCGATAGTAGAAGGGGAAAAGATGAACCCCAAAAATGAAACTTTCTGCACACCAAAGAGACACTTTGATCCCTTCACGAACAAGGAATTAGCACGCAGTACCTGGAAAACCATTCTGACTTGCTTCACATGAGACTCCCAATCATCTGAGAAGATCAAAATGTCATCCAAGTAAACAATCAAGAATTTATCCAGATACTCACGGAAAATGTCATGCATAAAAGACTGAAAAACAGATGGAGCATTGGCAAGTCCGAACGGCATCACCAGATACTCAAAATGACCCTCGGGCGTATTAAATGCCGTTTTCCATTCATCTCCCTGCCTGATTCTCACCAGATTATACGCACCACGAAGATCAATCTTAGTAAACCAACTAGCCCCCTTAATCCGAGCAAACAAGTCAGAAATCAATGGCAAGGGATACTGAAACTTAACAGTGATCTTATTAAGAAGGCGGTAATCAATACACGGTCTTAGCGAACCATCCTTCTTGGCTACAAAAAAGAACCCTGCTCCCAATGGTGACGACGATGGGCGAATATGTCCCTTCTCCAGGGACTCCTTCACATAACTGCGCATAGCGGTGTGTTCAGGTACGGACAAATTAAATAAACGACCCTTAGGGAATTTACTACCAGGAATCAAATCGATAGCACAATCACAATTCCTATGCGGAGGTAGGGCATCAGACTTGGACTCTTCAAATACATCCTGAAAGTCCGACAAGAACTCTGGGATGTCAGAAGGAATGGATGACGAAATAGACAAAAATGGAACATCACCATGTACTCCCTGACAACCCCAGCTGGTTACCGACATAGAGTTCCAATCCAATACTGGATTATGGGTTTGTAGCCATGGCAACCCCAACACGACCACATCATGCAAATTATGCAGTACCAGAAAGCGAATAACTTCCTGATGTGCAGGAGCAATGCACATGGTCAGCTGGGCCCAGTACTGAGGCTTATTCTTGGCCAAAGGTGTAGCATCAATTCCTCTCAACGGAATAGGACACCGCAAAGGCTCCAAGAAAAATCCACAACGTTTAGCATAATCCAAATCCATCAGATTCAGGGCAGCGCCTGAATCCACAAACGCCATGACAGAATACGATGACAAAGAGCACATTAAGGTAATGGACAAAAGGAATTTGGACTGTACAGTACCAATAACGGCAGAGCTATCGAACCGCCTAGTGCGTTTAGGACAATTAGAAATAGCATGAGTAGAATCACCACAATAGAAACACAGTCTGTTCAGACGTCTGTGTTCTTGCCGTTCTACTTTAGTCATAGTCCTGTCGCACTGCATAGGCTCAGGTTTACTCTCAGACAATACCGCCAGATGGTGCACAGATTTACGCTCGCGCAAGCGACGACCGATCTGAATGGCCAAGGACATAGACTCATTCAAACCAGCAGGCATAGGAAATCCCACCATTACATCCTTAAGAGCTTCAGAGAGACCCTTTCTGAACAAAGCCGCTAGTGCAGATTCATTCCACAGAGTGAGTACTGACCACTTCCTAAATTTCTGACAATATACTTCTACATCATCCTGACCCTGGCATAAAGCCAGCAGATTTTTCTCAGCCTGATCCACTGAATTAGGCTCATCGTAAAGCAATCCCAGCGCCTGGAAAAATGCATCAACATTACTCAATGCAGAATCTCCTGGTGCAAGAGAAAACGCCCAATCCTGTGGGTCGCCGCGCAAAAAAGAAATAATAATCAAAACCTGTTGAATAGGATTACCAGAAGAATGAGGTTTCAAGGCCAAAAATAGCTTACAATTATTTCTGAAGCTCAGGAACTTAGTTCTGTCACCAAAAAACAAATCAGGAATCGGAATTCTTGGTTCTAGCATCGATTTCTGATCAATAGTATCTTGAATCTTTTGTACATTTACAACGAGATTATCCATTGAGGAGCACAGAGCCTGAATATCCATGTCCACAGCTGTGTCCTGAAGCACTCTAATGTCTAGGGGAAAAAAAAGACTGAAGACAGAGCTAAGAAAAAAAAATGCTGTCAGGATTTCTTTTTTCCCTCTATTGGGAATCATTGGTTTGGCTCCTTGTACTGTTATGGCTGGCAATCAGGCAACACAGCGTGCAGTAATCAGCGCACATACAGAGATCTGGCAATAACCAAAAACAATAGGACGAGCTCTGAGACGTGGAATCTCTGTAGACTGCAGTACCTGATCTATCCTCACGCAACTATAAGCAGCAGTGGATTGCGCCTATCACTACCTATGCAACTCGACACTGCCTGAGGAGCTGACTAGCCTGAAGATAGAAATACAAGCCTGACTTACCTCAGAGAAATACCCCAAAGGAATAGGCAGCCCCCCACATATAATGACTGTTAGCAAGATGAAAAGACAAACGTAGGAATGAAATAGATTCAGCAAAGTGAGGCCCGATATTCTAGACAGAGCGAGGATAGCAAAGAGAACTATGCAGTCTACCAAAAACCCTAAAACGAAAACCACGCAAAGGGGCAAAAAGACCCACCGTGCCGAACTAACAGCACGGCGGTGCACTCCTTTGCTTCTCAGAGCTTCCAGCAAAAGTTAATAGCAAGCTGGACAGAAAAAACAGAAAACAAACTAGAAGCACTTATCTAGCAGAGCAGCAGGCCCAAGGAAAGATGCAGTAGCTCAGATCCAACACTGGAACATTGACAAGGAGCAAGGAAGACAGACTCAGGTGGAGCTAAATAGCAAGGCAGCCAACGAGCTCACCAAAACACCTGAGGGAGGAAGCCCAGAGACTGCAATACCACTTGTGACCACAGAAGTGAATTCAGCCACAGAATTCACAACAGATTGCTAACGAGCTTTAACACAAAAAAAAAAGGAAGATCTAAGGGCTAGCCTTCTATAAATGTAGACTTAGCTTGGGGATGCATTCATGCAGGGGTGCATTCGTGCACTTGTATTCGTGTATTTTTATTCAAAGTACTTTTTTTTCTAAGTACTCGGCAGTTATAACATGGCAGAATATAATCAAGCATCTCTTCTCTCTTCATACAGGTAAACATATCATTCATTCTCTGAGCTGAACTATCCTGCATGTCTATTGCTCCAGTCCCTGACAGCAAGCAGCTTGGATGGTAAACATATCATTCATTCTCTGAGCTGAACTATCCTGCATGTCTATTGCTCCAGTCCCTGACAGCAAGCAGCTTGGATGGTATCTGAGTCATTCTATCTTCAGCATTGAATCCTGCATGTATCTATATATGTTAGTCATCCTATTATGCATTTGTTTGTGTTTATAGATATTTAACTCACTTTTGCATGTCCTTACTCAGAGAGATCACATAACTGTTTCAAAGCGGTTTATGATCCATGTAGGCCTGGACATTTGTTTATCTGATCACTACATTTATTGTGTCCTGTTGTCTCAACTGAGTTAGATTGATTGCTAACGAGCTTTAACACAAAAAAAAAAGGAAGATCTAAGGGCTAGCCTTCTATAAATGTAGACTTAGCTTGGGGATGCATTCATGCAGGGGTGCATTCGTGCACTTGTATTCGTGTATTTTTATTCAAAGTACTTTTTTTTCTAAGTACTCGGCAGTTATAACATGGCAGAATATAATCAAGCATCTCTTCTCTCTTCATACAGGTAAACATATCATTCATTCTCTGAGCTGAACTATCCTGCATGTCTATTGCTCCAGTCCCTGACAGCAAGCAGCTTGGATGGTAAACATATCATTCATTCTCTGAGCTGAACTATCCTGCATGTCTATTGCTCCAGTCCCTGACAGCAAGCAGCTTGGATGGTATCTGAGTCATTCTATCTTCAGCATTGAATCCTGCATGTATCTATATATGTTAGTCATCCTATTATGCATTTGTTTGTGTTTATAGATATTTAACTCACTTTTGCATGTCCTTACTCAGAGAGATCACATAACTGTTTCAAAGCGGTTTATGATCCATGTAGGCCTGGACATTTGTTTATCTGATCACTACATTTATTGTGTCCTGTTGTCTCAACTGAGTTAGATTGATTGCTAACGAGCTTTAACACAAAAAAAAAGGAAGATCTAAGGGCTAGCCTTCTATAAATGTAGACTTAGCTTGGGGATGCATTCATGCAGGGGTGCATTCGTGCACTTGTATTCGTGTATTTTTATTCAAAGTACTTTTTTTTCTAAGTACTCGGCAGTTATAACATGGCAGAATATAATCAAGCATCTCTTCTCTCTTCATACAGGTAAACATATCATTCATTCTCTGAGCTGAACTATCCTGCATGTCTATTGCTCCAGTCCCTGACAGCAAGCAGCTTGGATGGTAAACATATCATTCATTCTCTGAGTTGAACTATCCTGCATGTCTATTGCTCCAGTCCCTGACAGCAAGCAGCTTGGATGGTATCTGAGTCATTCTATCTTCAGCATTGAATCCTGCATGTATCTATATATGTTAGTCATCCTATTATGCATTTGTTTGTGTTTATAGATATTTAACTCACTTTTGCATGTCCTTACTCAGAGAGATCACATAACTGTTTCAAAGCGGTTTATGATCCATGTAGGCCTGGACATTTGTTTATCTGATCACTACATTTATTGTGTCCTGTTGTCTCAACTGAGTTAGATTGATTGCTAACGAGCTTTAACACAAAAAAAAAGGAAGATCTAAGGGCTAGCCTTCTATAAATGTAGACTTAGCTTGGGGATGCATTCATGCAGGGGTGCATTCGTGCACTTGTATTCGTGTATTTTTATTCAAAGTACTTTTTTTTCTAAGTACTCGGCAGTTATAACATGGCAGAATATAATCAAGCATCTCTTCTCTCTTCATACAGGTAAACATATCATTCATTCTCTGAGCTGAACTATCCTGCATGTCTATTGCTCCAGTCCCTGACAGCAAGCAGCTTGGATGGTAAACATATCATTCATTCTCTGAGCTGAACTATCCTGCATGTCTATTGCTCCAGTCCCTGACAGCAAGCAGCTTGGATGGTATCTGAGTCATTCTATCTTCAGCATTGAATCCTGCATGTATCTATATATGTTAGTCATCCTATTATGCATTTGTTTGTGTTTATAGATATTTAACTCACTTTTGCATGTCCTTACTCAGAGAGATCACATAACTGTTTCAAAGCGGTTTATGATCCATTTAGGCCTGGACATTTGTTTATCTGATCACTACATTTATTGTGTCCTGTTGTCTCAACTGAGTTAGATTGATTGCTAACGAGCTTTAACACAAAAAAAAAAGGAAGATCTAAGGGCTAGCCTTCTATAAATGTAGACTTAGCTTGGGGATGCATTCATGCAGGGGTGCATTCGTGCACTTGTATTCGTGTATTTTTATTCAAAGTACTTTTTTTTCTAAGTACTCGGCAGTTATAACATGGCAGAATATAATCAAGCATCTCTTCTCTCTTCATACAGGTAAACATATCATTCATTCTCTGAGCTGAACTATCCTGCATGTCTATTGCTCCAGTCCCTGACAGCAAGCAGCTTGGATGGTAAACATATCATTCATTCTCTGAGCTGAACTATCCTGCATGTCTATTGCTCCAGTCCCTGACAGCAAGCAGCTTGGATGGTATCTGAGTCATTCTATCTTCAGCATTGAATCCTGCATGTATCTATATATGTTAGTCATCCTATTATGCATTTGTTTGTGTTTATAGATATTTAACTCACTTTTGCATGTCCTTACTCAGAGAGATCACATAACTGTTTCAAAGCGGTTTATGATCCATGTAGGCCTGGACATTTGTTTATCTGATCACTACATTTATTGTGTCCTGTTGTCTCAACTGAGTTAGATTGATTGCTAACGAGCTTTAACACAAAAAAAAAGGAAGATCTAAGGGCTAGCCTTCTATAAATGTAGACTTAGCTTGGGGATGCATTCATGCAGGGGTGCATTCGTGCACTTGTATTCGTGTATTTTTATTCAAAGTACTTTTTTTTCTAAGTACTCGGCAGTTATAACATGGCAGAATATAATCAAGTATCTCTTCTCTCTTCATACAGGTAAACATATCATTCATTCTCTGAGCTGAACTATCCTGCATGTCTATTGCTCCAGTCCCTGACAGCAAGCAGCTTGGATGGTAAACATATCATTCATTCTCTGAGCTGAACTATCCTGCATGTCTATTGCTCCAGTCCCTGACAGCAAGCAGCTTGGATGGTATCTGAGTCATTCTGTCTTCAGCATTGAATCCTGCATGTATCTATATATGTTAGTCATCCTATTATGCATTTGTTTGTGTTCATAGATATTTAACTCACTTTTGCATGTCCTTACTCAGAGAGATCACATAACTGTTTCAAAGCGGTTTATGATCCATGTAGGCCTGGACATTTGTTTATCTGATCACTACATTTATTGTGTCCTGTTGTCTCAACTGAGTTAGATTGATTGCTAACGAGCTTTAACACAAAAAAAAAGGAAGATCTAAGGGCTAGCCTTCTATAAATGTAGACTTAGCTTGGGGATGCATTCATGCAGGGGTGCATTCGTGCACTTGTATTCGTGTATTTTTATTCAAAGTACTTTTTTTTCTAAGTACTCGGCAGTTATAACATGGCAGAATATAATCAAGCATCTCTTCTCTCTTCATACAGGTAAACATATCATTCATTCTCTGAGCTGAACTATCCTGCATGTCTATTGCTCCAGTCCCTGACAGCAAGCAGCTTGGATGGTAAACATATCATTCATTCTCTGAGCTGAACTATCCTGCATGTCTATTGCTCCAGTCCCTGACAGCAAGCAGCTTGGATGGTATCTGAGTCATTCTATCTTCAGCATTGAATCCTGCATGTATCTATATATGTTAGTCATCCTATTATGCATTTGTTTGTGTTTATAGATATTTAACTCACTTTTGCATGTCCTTACTCAGAGAGATCACATAACTGTTTCAAAGCGGTTCATGATCCATGTAGGCCTGGACATTTGTTTATCTGATCACTACATTTATTGTGTCCTGTTGTCTCAACTGAGTTAGATTGATTGCTAACGAGCTTTAACACAAAAAAAAAAGGAAGATCTAAGGGCTAGCCTTCTATAAATGTAGACTTAGCTTGGGGATGCATTCATGCAGGGGTGCATTCGTGCACTTGTATTCGTGTATTTTTATTCAAAGTACTTTTTTTTCTAAGTACTCGGCAGTTATAACATGGCAGAATATAATCAAGCATCTCTTCTCTCTTCATACAGGTAAACATATCATTCATTCTCTGAGCTGAACTATCCTGCATGTCTATTGCTCCAGTCCCTGACAGCAAGCAGCTTGGATGGTAAACATATCATTCATTCTCTGAGCTGAACTATCCTGCATGTCTATTGCTCCAGTCCCTGACAGCAAGCAGCTTGGATGGTATCTGAGTCATTCTATCTTCAGCATTGAATCCTGCATGTATCTATATATGTTAGTCATCCTATTATGCATTTGTTTGTGTTTATAGATATTTAACTCACTTTTGCATGTCCTTACTCAGAGAGATCACATAACTGTTTCAAAGCGGTTTATGATCCATGTAGGCCTGGACATTTGTTTATCTGATCACTACATTTATTGTGTCCTGTTGTCTCAACTGAGTTAGATTGATTGCTAACGAGCTTTAACACAAAAAAAAAAGGAAGATCTAAGGGCTAGCCTTCTATAAATGTAGACTTAGCTTGGGGATGCATTCATGCAGGGGTGCATTCGTGCACTTGTATTCGTGTATTTTTATTCAAAGTACTTTTTTTTCTAAGTACTCGGCAGTTATAACATGGCAGAATATAATCAAGCATCTCTTCTCTCTTCATACAGGTAAACATATCATTCATTCTCTGAGCTGAACTATCCTGCATGTCTATTGCTCCAGTCCCTGACAGCAAGCAGCTTGGATGGTAAACATATCATTCATTCTCTGAGCTGAACTATCCTGCATGTCTATTGCTCCAGTCCCTGACAGCAAGCAGCTTGGATGGTATCTGAGTCATTCTATCTTCAGCATTGAATCCTGCATGTATCTATATATGTTAGTCATCCTATTATGCATTTGTTTGTGTTTATAGATATTTAACTCACTTTTGCATGTCCTTACTCAGAGAGATCACATAACTGTTTCAAAGCGGTTTATGATCCATGTAGGCCTGGACATTTGTTTATCTGATCACTACATTTATTGTGTCCTGTTGTCTCAACTGAGTTAGATTGATTGCTAACGAGCTTTAACACAAAAAAAAAAGGAAGATCTAAGGGCTAGCCTTCTATAAATGTAGACTTAGCTTGGGGATGCATTCATGCAGGGGTGCATTCGTGCACTTGTATTCGTGTATTTTTATTCAAAGTACTTTTTTTTCTAAGTACTCGGCAGTTATAACATGGCAGAATATAATCAAGCATCTCTTCTCTCTTCATACAGGTAAACATATCATTCATTCTCTGAGCTGAACTATCCTGCATGTCTATTGCTCCAGTCCCTGACAGCAAGCAGCTTGGATGGTAAACATATCATTCATTCTCTGAGCTGAACTATCCTGCATGTCTATTGCTCCAGTCCCTGACAGCAAGCAGCTTGGATGGTATCTGAGTCATTCTATCTTCAGCATTGAATCCTGCATGTATCTATATATGTTAGTCATCCTATTATGCATTTGTTTGTGTTTATAGATATTTAACTCACTTTTGCATGTCCTTACTCAGAGAGATCACATAACTGTTTCAAAGCGGTTTATGATCCATGTAGGCCTGGACATTTGTTTATCTGATCACTACATTTATTGTGTCCTGTTGTCTCAACTGAGTTAGATTGATTGCTAACGAGCTTTAACACAAAAAAAAAAGGAAGATCTAAGGGCTAGCCTTCTATAAATGTAGACTTAGCTTGGGGATGCATTCATGCAGGGGTGCATTCGTGCACTTGTATTCGTGTATTTTTATTCAAAGTACTTTTTTTTCTAAGTACTCGGCAGTTATAACATGGCAGAATATAATCAAGCATCTCTTCTCTCTTCATACAGGTAAACATATCATTCATTCTCTGAGCTGAACTATCCTGCATGTCTATTGCTCCAGTCCCTGACAGCAAGCAGCTTGGATGGTAAACATATCATTCATTCTCTGAGCTGAACTATCCTGCATGTCTATTGCTCCAGTCCCTGACAGCAAGCAGCTTGGATGGTAAACATATCATTCATTCTCTGAGCTGAACTATCCTGCATGTCTATTGCTCCAGTCCCTGACAGCAAGCAGCTTGGATGGTATCTGAGTCATTCTATCTTCAGCATTGAATCCTGCATGTATCTATATATGTTAGTCATCCTATTATGCATTTGTTTGTGTTTATAGATATTTAACTCACTTTTGCATGTCCTTACTCAGAGAGATCACATAACTGTTTCAAAGCGGTTTATGATCCATGTAGGCCTGGACATTTGTTTATCTGATCACTACATTTATTGTGTCCTGTTGTCTCAACTGAGTTAGATTGATTGCTAACGAGCTTTAACACAAAAAAAAAAGGAAGATCTAAGGGCTAGCCTTCTATAAATGTAGACTTAGCTTGGGGATGCATTCATGCAGGGGTGCATTCGTGCACTTGTATTCGTGTATTTTTATTCAAAGTACTTTTTTTTCTAAGTACTCGGCAGTTATAACATGGCAGAATATAATCAAGTATCTCTTCTCTCTTCATACAGGTAAACATATCATTCATTCTCTGAGCTGAACTATCCTGCATGTCTATTGCTCCAGTCCCTGACAGCAAGCAGCTTGGATGGTAAACATATCATTCATTCTCTGAGCTGAACTATCCTGCATGTCTATTGCTCCAGTCCCTGACAGCAAGCAGCTTGGATGGTATCTGAGTCATTCTATCTTCAGCATTGAATCCTGCATGTATCTATATATGTTAGTCATCCTATTATGCATTTGTTTGTGTTTATAGATATTTAACTCACTTTTGCATGTCCTTACTCAGAGAGATCACATAACTGTTTCAAAGCGGTTTATGATCCATGTAGGCCTGGACATTTGTTTATCTGATCACTACATTTATTGTGTCCTGTTGTCTCAACTGAGTTAGATTGATTGCTAACGAGCTTTAATACAAAAAAAAAAGGAAGATCTAAGGGCTAGCCTTCTATAAATGTAGACTTAGCTTGGGGATGCATTCATGCAGGGGTGCATTCGTGCACTTGTATTCGTGTATTTTTATTCAAAGTACTTTTTTTTCTAAGTACTCGGCAGTTATAACATGGCAGAATATAATCAAGCATCTCTTCTCTCTTCATACAGGTAAACATATCATTCATTCTCTGAGCTGAACTATCCTGCATGTCTATTGCTCCAGTCCCTGACAGCAAGCAGCTTGGATGGTAAACATATCATTCATTCTCTGAGCTGAACTATCCTGCATGTCTATTGCTCCAGTCCCTGACAGCAAGCAGCTTGGATGATATCTGAGTCATTCTATCTTCAGCATTGAATCCTGCATGTATCTATATATGTTAGTCATCCTATTATGCATTTGTTTGTGTTTATAGATATTTAACTCACTTTTGCATGTCCTTACTCAGAGAGATCACATAACTGTTTCAAAGCGGTTTATGATCCATGTAGGCCTGGACATTTGTTTATCTGATCACTACATTTATTGTGTCCTGTTGTCTCAACTGAGTTAGATTGATTGCTAACGAGCTTTAACACAAAAAAAAAAGGAAGATCTAAGGGCTAGCCTTCTATAAATGTAGACTTAGCTTGGGGATGCATTCATGCAGGGGTGCATTCGTGCACTTGTATTCGTGTATTTTTATTCAAAGTACTTTTTTTTCTAAGTACTCGGCAGTTATAACATGGCAGAATATAATCAAGCATCTCTTCTCTCTTCATACAGGTAAACATATCATTCATTCTCTGAGCTGAACTATCCTGCATGTCTATTGCTCCAGTCCCTGACAGCAAGCAGCTTGGATGGTAAACATATCATTCATTCTCTGAGCTGAACTATCCTGCATGTCTATTGCTCCAGTCCCTGACAGCAAGCAGCTTGGATGGTATCTGAGTCATTCTATCTTCAGCATTGAATCCTGCATGTATCTATATATGTTAGTCATCCTATTATGCATTTGTTTGTGTTTATAGATATTTAACTCACTTTTGCATGTCCTTACTCAGAGAGATCACATAACTGTTTCAAAGCGGTTCATGATCCATGTAGGCCTGGACATTTGTTTATCTGATCACTACATTTATTGTGTCCTGTTGTCTCAACTGAGTTAGATTGATTGCTAACGAGCTTTAACACAAAAAAAAAAGGAAGATCTAAGGGCTAGCCTTCTATAAATGTAGACTTAGCTTGGGGATGCATTCATGCAGGGGTGCATTCGTGCACTTGTATTCGTGTATTTTTATTCAAAGTACTTTTTTTTCTAAGTACTCGGCAGTTATAACATGGCAGAATATAATCAAGCATCTCTTCTCTCTTCATACAGGTAAACATATCATTCATTCTCTGAGCTGAACTATCCTGCATGTCTATTGCTCCAGTCCCTGACAGCAAGCAGCTTGGATGGTAAACATATCATTCATTCTCTGAGCTGAACTATCCTGCATGTCTATTGCTCCAGTCCCTGACAGCAAGCAGCTTGGATGGTATCTGAGTCATTCTATCTTCAGCATTGAATCCTGCATGTATCTATATATGTTAGTCATCCTATTATGCATTTGTTTGTGTTTATAGATATTTAACTCACTTTTGCATGTCCTTACTCAGAGAGATCACATAACTGTTTCAAAGCGGTTTATGATCCATGTAGGCCTGGACATTTGTTTATCTGATCACTACATTTATTGTGTCCTGTTGTCTCAACTGAGTTAGATTGATTGCTAACGAGCTTTAACACAAAAAAAAAGGAAGATCTAAGGGCTAGCCTTCTATAAATGTAGACTTAGCTTGGGGATGCATTCATGCAGGGGTGCATTCGTGCACTTGTATTCGTGTATTTTTATTCAAAGTTCTTTTTTTTCTAAGTACTCGGCAGTTATAACATGGCAGAATATAATCAAGCATCTCTTCTCTCTTCATACAGGTAAACATATCATTCATTCTCTGAGCTGAACTATCCTGCATGTCTATTGCTCCAGTCCCTGACAGCAAGCAGCTTGGATGGTAAACATATCATTCATTCTCTGAGCTGAACTATCCTGCATGTCTATTGCTCCAGTCCCTGACAGCAAGCAGCTTGGATGGTATCTGAGTCATTCTATCTTCAGCATTGAATCCTGCATGTATCTATATATGTTAGTCATCCTATTATGCATTTGTTTGTGTTTATAGATATTTAACTCACTTTTGCATGTCCTTACTCAGAGAGATCACATAACTGTTTCAAAGCGGTTTATGATCCATGTAGGCCTGGACATTTGTTTATCTGATCACTACATTTATTGTGTCCTGTTGTCTCAACTGAGTTAGATTGATTGCTAACGAGCTTTAACACAAAAAAAAAAGGAAGATCTAAGGGCTAGCCTTCTATAAATGTAGACTTAGCTTGGGGATGCATTCATGCAGGGGTGCATTTGTGCACTTGTATTCGTGTATTTTTATTCAAAGTACTTTTTTTTCTAAGTACTCGGCAGTTATAACATGGCAGAATATAATCAAGCATCTCTTCTCTCTTCATACAGGTAAACATATCATTCATTCTCTGAGCTGAACTATCCTGCATGTCTATTGCTCCAGTCCCTGACAGCAAGCAGCTTGGATGGTAAACATATCATTCTTTCTCTGAGCTGAACTATCCTGCATGTCTATTGCTCCAGTCCCTGACAGCAAGCAGCTTGGATGGTATCTGAGTCATTCTATCTTCAGCATTGAATCCTGCATGTATCTATATATGTTAGTCATCCTATTATGCATTTGTTTGTGTTTATAGATATTTAACTCACTTTTGCATGTCCTTACTCAGAGAGATCACATAACTGTTTCAAAGCGGTTTATGATCCATGTAGGCCTGGACATTTGTTTATCTGATCACTACATTTATTGTGTCCTGTTGTCTCAACTGAGTTAGATTGATTGCTAACGAGCTTTAACACAAAAAAAAAAGGAAGATCTAAGGGCTAGCCTTCTATAAATGTAGACTTAGCTTGGGGATGCATTCATGCAGGGGTGCATTCGTGCACTTGTATTCGTGTATTTTTATTCAAAGTACTTTTTTTTCTAAGTACTCGGCAGTTATAACATGGCAGAATATAATCAAGCATCTCTTCTCTCTTCATACAGGTAAACATATCATTCATTCTCTGAGCTGAACTATCCTGCATGTCTATTGCTCCAGTCTCTGACAGCAAGCAGCTTGGATGGTAAACATATCATTCATTCTCTGAGCTGAACTATCCTGCATGTCTATTGCTCCAGTCCCTGACAGCAAGCAGCTTGGATGGTATCTGAGTCATTCTATCTTCAGCATTGAATCCTGCATGTATCTATATATGTTAGTCATCCTATTATGCATTTGTTTGTGTTTATAGATATTTAACTCACTTTTGCATGTCCTTACTCAGAGAGATCACATAACTGTTTCAAAGCGGTTTATGATCCATGTAGGCCTGGACATTTGTTTATCTGATCACTACATTTATTGTGTCCTGTTGTCTCAACTGAGTTAGATTGATTGCTAACGAGCTTTAACACAAAAAAAAAGGAAGATCTAAGGGCTAGCCTTCTATAAATGTAGACTTAGCTTGGTGATGCATTCATGCAGGGGTGCATTCGTGCACTTGTATTCGTGTATTTTTATTCAAAGTACTTTTTTTTCTAAGTACTCGGCAGTTATAACATGGCAGAATATAATCAAGCATCTCTTCTCTCTTCATACAGGTAAACATATCATTCATTCTCTGAGCTGAACTATCCTGCATGTCTATTGCTCCAGTCCCTGACAGCAAGCAGCTTGGATGGTAAACATATCATTCATTCTCTGAGCTGAACTATCCTGCATGTCTATTGCTCCAGTCCCTGACAGCAAGCAGCTTGGATGGTATCTGAGTCATTCTATCTTCAGCATTGAATCCTGCATGTATCTATATATGTTAGTCATCCTATTATGCATTTGTTTGTGTTTATAGATATTTAACTCACTTTTGCATGTCCTTACTCAGAGAGATCACATAACTGTTTCAAAGCGGTTTATGATCCATGTAGGCCTGGACATTTGTTTATCTGATCACTACATTTATTGTGTCCTGTTGTCTCAACTGAGTTAGATTGATTGCTAACGAGCTTTAACACAAAAAAAAAAGGAAGATCTAAGGGCTAGCCTTCTATAAATGCAGACTTAGCTTGGGGATGCATTCATGCAGGGGTGCATTCGTGCACTTGTATTCGTGTATTTTTATTCAAAGTACTTTTTTTTCTAAGTACTCGGCAGTTATAACATGGCAGAATATAATCAAGCATCTCTTCTCTCTTCATACAGGTAAACATATCATTCATTCTCTGAGCTGAACTATCCTGCATGTCTATTGCTCCAGTCCCTGACAGCAAGCAGCTTGGATGGTAAACATATCATTCATTCTCTGAGCTGAACTATCCTGCATGTCTATTGCTCCAGTCCCTGACAGCAAGCAGCTTGGATGGTATCTGAGTCATTCTATCTTCAGCATTGAATCCTGCATGTATCTATATATGTTAGTCATCCTATTATGCATTTGTTTGTGTTTATAGATATTTAACTCACTTTTGCATGTCCTTACTCAGAGAGATCACATAACTGTTTCAAAGCGGTTTATGATCCATGTAGGCCTGGACATTTGTTTATCTGATCACTACATTTATTGTGTCCTGTTGTCTCAACTGAGTTAGATTGATTGCTAACGAGCTTTAACACAAAAAAAAAAGGAAGATCTAAGGGCTAGCCTTCTATAAATGTAGACTTAGCTTGGGGATGCATTCATGCAGGGGTGCATTCGTGCACTTGCATTCGTGTATTTTTATTCAAAGTACTTTTTTTTCTAAGTACTCGGCAGTTATAACATGGCAGAATATAATCAAGCATCTCTTCTCTCTTCATACAGGTAAACATATCATTCATTCTCTGAGCTGAACTATCCTGCATGTCTATTGCTCCAGTCCCTGACAGCAAGCAGCTTGGATGGTAAACATATCATTCATTCTCTGAGCTGAACTATCCTGCATGTCTATTGCTCCAGTCCCTGACAGCAAGCAGCTTGGATGGTATCTGAGTCATTCTATCTTCAGCATTGAATCCTGCATGTATCTATATATGTTAGTCATCCTATTATGCATTTGTTTGTGTTTATAGATATTTAACTCACTTTTGCATGTCCTTACTCAGAGAGATCACATAACTGTTTCAAAGCGGTTTATGATCCATGTAGGCCTGGACATTTGTTTATCTGATCACTACATTTATTGTGTCCTGTTGTCTCAACTGAGTTAGATTGATTGCTAACGAGCTTTAACACAAAAAAAAAAGGAAGATCTAAGGGCTAGCCTTCTATAAATGTAGACTTAGCTTGGGGATGCATTCATGCAGGGGTGCATTCGTGCAGTTGTATTCGTGTATTTTTATTCAAAGTACTTTTTTTTCTAAGTACTCGGCAGTTATAACATGGCAGAATATAATCAAGCATCTCTTCTCTCTTCATACAGGTAAACATATCATTCATTCTCTGAGCTGAACTATCCTGCATGTCTATTGCTCCAGTCCCTGACAGCAAGCAGCTTGGATGGTATCTGAGTCATTCTATCTTCAGCATTGAATCCTGCATGTATCTATATATGTTAGTCATCCTATTATGCATTTGTTTGTGTTTATAGATATTTAACTCACTTTTGCATGTCCTTACTCAGAGAGATCACATAACTGTTTCAAAGCGGTTTATGATCCATGTAGGCCTGGACATTTGTTTATCTGATCACTACATTTATTGTGTCCTGTTGTCTCAACTGAGTTAGATTGATTGCTGTTATGGCTGGCAATCAGGCAACACAGCGTGCAGTAATCAGCGCACATACAGAGATCTGGCAATAACCAAAAACAATAGGACGAGCTCTGAGACGTGGAATCTCTGTAGACTGCAGTACCTGATCTATCCTCACGCAACTATAAGCAGCAGTGGATTGCGCCTATCACTACCTATGCAACTCGACACTGCCTGAGGAGCTGACTAGCCTGAAGATAGAAATACAAGCCTGACTTACCTCAGAGAAATACCCCAAAGGAATAGGCAGCCCCCCACATATAATGACTGTTAGCAAGATGAAAAGACAAACGTAGGAATGAAATAGATTCAGCAAAGTGAGGCCCGATATTCTAGACAGAGCGAGGATAGCAAAGAGAACTATGCAGTCTACCAAAAACCCTAAAACGAAAACCACGCAAAGGGGCAAAAAGACCCACCGTGCCGAACTAACAGCACGGCGGTGCACTCCTTTGCTTCTCAGAGCTTCCAGCAAAAGTTAATAGCAAGCTGGACAGAAAAAACAGAAAACAAACTAGAAGCACTTATCTAGCAGAGCAGCAGGCCCAAGGAAAGATGCAGTAGCTCAGATCCAACACTGGAACATTGACAAGGAGCAAGGAAGACAGACTCAGGTGGAGCTAAATAGCAAGGCAGCCAACGAGCTCACCAAAACACCTGAGGGAGGAAGCCCAGAGACTGCAATACCACTTGTGACCACAGAAGTGAATTCAGCCACAGAATTCACAACAGTACCCCCCCCTTGAGGAGGGGTCACCGAACCCTCACCAGAACCCCCAGGCCGACCAGGATGAGCCACATGAAAGGCACGAACAAGATCTGGGGCATGGACATCAGAGGCAAAAACCCAGGAATTATCTTCCTGAGCATAACCCTTCCATTTGACCAGATACTGGAGTTTCCGTCTAGAGACACGAGAATCCAAAATCTTCTCCACAATATACTCCAATTCCCCCTCCACCAAAACAGGGGCAGGAGGCTCCACAGATGGAACCATAGGTGCCACGTATCTCCTCAACAACGACCTATGGAATACATTATGTATGGAAAAGGAGTCTGGGAGGATCAGACGAAAAGACACTGGATTGAGAATCTCAGAAATCCTATACGGACCAATAAAACGAGGTTTAAATTTAGGAGAGGAAACCTTCATAGGAATATGACGAGAAGATAACCAAACCAGATCCCCAACACGAAGTCGGGGTCCCACACGGCGTCTGCGATTAGCGAAAAGCTGAGCCTTCTCCTGGGACAAGGTCAAACTGTCCACTACCTGAGTCCAGATCTGCTGCAACCTGTTCACCACAGTATCCACACCAGGACAGTCCGAAGACTCAACCTGTCCTGAAGAGAAACGAGGATGGAACCCAGAATTGCAGAAAAATGGAGAGACCAAGGTAGCCGAGCTGGCCCGATTATTAAGGGCGAACTCAGCCAACGGCAAAAATGACACCCAATCATCCTGGTCAGCGGAAACAAAACATCTCAGATATGTTTCCAAGGTCTGATTGGTTCGTTCGGTCTGGCCATTAGTCTGAGGATGGAAGGCCGAGGAGAAAGATAGGTCAATGCCCATCCTACCACAAAAGGCTCGCCAGAACCTCGAGACAAACTGGGAACCTCTGTCAGAAACAATATTCTCAGGAATGCCATGTAAACGAACCACATGCTGGAAGAACAAAGGCACCAAATCAGAGGAGGAAGGCAATTTAACCAAGGGCACCAGATGGACCATTTTAGAAAAGCGATCACAGACCACCCAAATGACCGACATTTTTTGAGAAACGGGAAGGTCAGAAATGAAATCCATCGAAATATGTGTCCAAGGCCTCTTCGGGACCGGCAAGGGCAAAAGCAACCCACTGGCACGTGAACAGCAGGGCTTAGCCCTAGCACAAATTCCACAGGACTGCACAAAAGCACGCACATCCCGTGACAGAGATGGCCACCAGAAGGATCTAGCAACCAACTCCCTGGTACCAAAGATTCCTGGATGACCGGCCAGCACCGAACAATGAAGTTCAGAGATAACTTTACTAGTCCACCTATCAGGGACGAACAGTTTCTCGGCCGGACAACGATCAGGTTTATTAGCCTGAAATTTCTGCAACACTCTCCGCAAATCAGGGGAGATGGCAGACACAATGACTCCTTCCTTGAGGATACTCGCCGGCTCAGATAACCCCGGAGAGTCGGGCACAAAACTCCTAGACAGAGCATCCGCCTTCACATTTTTAGAGCCCGGAAGGTATGAAATCACAAAATCAAAACGAGCAAAAAATAACGACCAACGGGCCTGTCTAGGATTCAAGCGCTTGGCAGACTCAAGATAAGTAAGGTTCTTATGATCAGTCAAAACCACCACGCGATGCTTAGCACCCTCAAGCCAATGACGCCACTCCTCGAATGCCCACTTCATGGCCAGCAACTCTCGGTTGCCCACATCATAATTACGCTCAGCAGCAGAAAATTTCCTGGAAAAGAAAGCACATGGTTTGAACACTGAGCAACCAGAACCTCTCTGTGACAAAACCGCCCCTGCACCAATCTCAGAAGCATCAACCTCGACCTGGAACGGAAGAGAAACATCAGGTTGACACAACACAGGGGCACAGCAAAAACGACGCTTCAACTCCTGAAAAGCTTCCACGGCAGCAGAAGACCAATTAACCAAATCAGCACCCTTCTTGGTCAAATCGGTCAATGGTCTGGCAATGCTAGAAAAATTACAGATGAAGCGACGATAAAAATTAGCAAAGCCCAGGAATTTCTGCAGACTTTTTAGAGATGTCGGCTGAGTCCAATCCTGGATGGCCTGAACCTTAACCGGATCCATCTCGATAGTAGAAGGGGAAAAGATGAACCCCAAAAATGAAACTTTCTGCACACCAAAGAGACACTTTGATCCCTTCACGAACAAGGAATTAGCACGCAGTACCTGGAAAACCATTCTGACTTGCTTCACATGAGACTCCCAATCATCTGAGAAGATCAAAATGTCATCCAAGTAAACAATCAAGAATTTATCCAGATACTCACGGAAAATGTCATGCATAAAAGACTGAAAAACAGATGGAGCATTGGCAAGTCCGAATGGCATCACCAGATACTCAAAATGACCCTCGGGCGTATTAAATGCCGTTTTCCATTCATCTCCCTGCCTGATTCTCACCAGATTATACGCACCACGAAGATCAATCTTAGTAAACCAACTAGCCCCCTTAATCCGAGCAAACAAGTCAGAAATCAATGGCAAGGGATACTGAAACTTAACAGTGATCTTATTAAGAAGGCGGTAATCAATACACGGTCTTAGCGAACCATCCTTCTTGGCTACAAAAAAGAACCCTGCTCCCAATGGTGACGACGATGGGCGAATATGTCCCTTCTCCAGGGACTCCTTCACATAACTGCGCATAGCGGTGTGTTCAGGTACGGACAAATTAAATAAACGACCCTTAGGGAATTTACTACCAGGAATCAAATCGATAGCACAATCACAATTCCTATGCGGAGGTAGGGCATCAGACTTGGACTCTTCAAATACATCCTGAAAGTCCGACAAGAACTCTGGGATGTCAGAAGGAATGGATGACGAAATAGACAAAAATGGAACATCACCATGTACTCCCTGACAACCCCAGCTGGTTACCGACATAGAGTTCCAATCCAATACTGGATTATGGGTTTGTAGCCATGGCAACCCCAACACGACCACATCATGCAAATTATGCAGTACCAGAAAGCGAATAACTTCCTGATGTGCAGGAGCAATGCACATGGTCAGCTGGGCCCAGTACTGAGGCTTATTCTTGGCCAAAGGTGTAGCATCAATTCCTCTCAACGGAATAGGACACCGCAAAGGCTCCAAGAAAAATCCACAACGTTTAGCATAATCCAAATCCATCAGATTCAGGGCAGCGCCTGAATCCACAAACGCCATGACAGAATACGATGACAAAGAGCACATTAAGGTAATGGACAAAAGGAATTTGGACTGTACAGTACCAATAACGGCAGAGCTATCGAACCGCCTAGTGCGTTTAGGACAATTAGAAATAGCATGAGTAGAATCACCACAATAGAAACACAGTCTGTTCAGACGTCTGTGTTCTTGCCGTTCTACTTTAGTCATAGTCCTGTCGCACTGCATAGGCTCAGGTTTACTCTCAGACAATACCGCCAGATGGTGCACAGATTTACGCTCGCGCAAGCGACGACCGATCTGAATGGCCAAGGACATAGACTCATTCAAACCAGCAGGCATAGGAAATCCCACCATTACATCCTTAAGAGCTTCAGAGAGACCCTTTCTGAACAAAGCCGCTAGTGCAGATTCATTCCACAGAGTGAGTACTGACCACTTCCTAAATTTCTGACAATATACTTCTACATCATCCTGACCCTGGCATAAAGCCAGCAGATTTTTCTCAGCCTGATCCACTGAATTAGGCTCATCGTAAAGCAATCCCAGCGCCTGGAAAAATGCATCAACATTACTCAATGCAGAATCTCCTGGTGCAAGAGAAAACGCCCAATCCTGTGGGTCGCCGCGCAAAAAAGAAATAATAATCAAAACCTGTTGAATAGGATTACCAGAAGAATGAGGTTTCAAGGCCAAAAATAGCTTACAATTATTTCTGAAGCTCAGGAACTTAGTTCTGTCACCAAAAAACAAATCAGGAATCGGAATTCTTGGTTCTAGCATCGATTTCTGATCAATAGTATCTTGAATCTTTTGTACATTTACAACGAGATTATCCATTGAGGAGCACAGAGCCTGAATATCCATGTCCACAGCTGTGTCCTGAAGCACTCTAATGTCTAGGGGAAAAAAAAGACTGAAGACAGAGCTAAGAAAAAAAAATGCTGTCAGGATTTCTTTTTTCCCTCTATTGGGAATCATTGGTTTGGCTCCTTGTACTGTTATGGCTGGCAATCAGGCAACACAGCGTGCAGTAATCAGCGCACATACAGAGATCTGGCAATAACCAAAAACAATAGGACGAGCTCTGAGACGTGGAATCTCTGTAGACTGCAGTACCTGATCTATCCTCACGCAACTATAAGCAGCAGTGGATTGCGCCTATCACTACCTATGCAACTCGACACTGCCTGAGGAGCTGACTAGCCTGAAGATAGAAATACAAGCCTGACTTAACTCAGAGAAATACCCCAAAGGAATAGGCAGCCCCCCACATATAATGACTGTTAGCAAGATGAAAAGACAAACGTAGGAATGAAATAGATTCAGCAAAGTGAGGCCCGATATTCTAGACAGAGCGAGGATAGCAAAGAGAACTATGCAGTCTACCAAAAACCCTAAAACGAAAACCACGCAAAGGGGCAAAAAGACCCACCGTGCCGAACTAACAGCACGGCGGTGCACTCCTTTGCTTCTCAGAGCTTCCAGCAAAAGTTAATAGCAAGCTGGACAGAAAAAACAGAAAACAAACTAGAAGCACTTATCTAGCAGAGCAGCAGGCCCAAGGAAAGATGCAGTAGCTCAGATCCAACACTGGAACATTGACAAGGAGCAAGGAAGACAGACTCAGGTGGAGCTAAATAGCAAGGCAGCCAACGAGCTCACCAAAACACCTGAGGGAGGAAGCCCAGAGACTGCAATACCACTTGTGACCACAGAAGTGAATTCAGCCACAGAATTCACAACAGATTGCTAACGAGCTTTAACACAAAAAAAAAAGGAAGATCTAAGGGCTAGCCTTCTATAAATGTAGACTTAGCTTGGGGATGCATTCATGCAGGGGTGCATTCGTGCACTTGTATTCGTGTATTTTTATTCAAAGTACTTTTTTTTCTAAGTACTTGGCAGTTATAACATGGCAGAATATAATCAAGCATCTCTTCTCTCTTCATACAGGTAAACATATCATTCATTCTCTGAGCTGAACTATCCTGCATGTCTATTGCTCCAGTCCCTGACAGCAAGCAGCTTGGATGGTAAACATATCATTCATTCTCTGAGCTGAACTATCCTGCATGTCTATTGCTCCAGTCCCTGACAGCAAGCAGCTTGGATGGTATCTGAGTCATTCTATCTTCAGCATTGAATCCTGCATGTATCTATATATGTTAGTCATCCTATTATGCATTTGTTTGTGTTTATAGATATTTAACTCACTTTTGCATGTCCTTACTCAGAGAGATCACATAACTGTTTCAAAGCGGTTTATGATCCATGTAGGCCTGGACATTTGTTTATCTGATCACTACATTTATTGTGTCCTGTTGTCTCAACTGAGTTAGATTGATTGCTAACGAGCTTTAACACAAAAAAAAAGGAAGATCTAAGGGCTAGCCTTCTATAAATGTAGACTTAGCTTGGGGATGCATTCATGCAGGGGTGCATTCGTGCACTTGTATTCGTGTATTTTTATTCAAAGTACTTTTTTTTCTAAGTACTCGGCAGTTATAACATGGCAGAATATAATCAAGCATCTCTTCTCTCTTCATACAGGTAAACATATCATTCATTCTCTGAGCTGAACTATCCTGCATGTCTATTGCTCCAGTCCCTGACAGCAAGCAGCTTGGATGGTAAACATATCATTCATTCTCTGAGCTGAACTATCCTGCATGTCTATTGCTCCAGTCCCTGACAGCAAGCAGCTTGGATGGTATCTGAGTCATTCTATCTTCAGCATTGAATCCTGCATGTATCTATATATGTTAGTCATCCTATTATGCATTTGTTTGTGTTTATAGATATTTAACTCACTTTTGCATGTCCTTACTCAGAGAGATCACATAACTGTTTCAAAGCGGTTTATGATCCATGTAGGCCTGGACATTTGTTTATCTGATCACTACATTTATTGTGTCCTGTTGTCTCAACTGAGTTAGATTGATTGCTAACGAGCTTTAACACAAAAAAAAAGGAAGATCTAAGGGCTAGCCTTCTATAAATGTAGACTTAGCTTGGGGATGCATTCATGCAGGGGTGCATTCGTGCACTTGTATTCGTGTATTTTTATTCAAAGTACTTTTTTTTCTAAGTACTCGGCAGTTATAACATGGCAGAATATAATCAAGCATCTCTTCTCTCTTCATACAGGTAAACATATCATTCATTCTCTGAGCTGAACTATCCTGCATGTCTATTGCTCCAGTCCCTGACAGCAAGCAGCTTGGATGGTAAACATATCATTCATTCTCTGAGTTGAACTATCCTGCATGTCTATTGCTCCAGTCCCTGACAGCAAGCAGCTTGGATGGTATCTGAGTCATTCTATCTTCAGCATTGAATCCTGCATGTATCTATATATGTTAGTCATCCTATTATGCATTTGTTTGTGTTTATAGATATTTAACTCACTTTTGCATGTCCTTACTCAGAGAGATCACATAACTGTTTCAAAGCGGTTTATGATCCATGTAGGCCTGGACATTTGTTTATCTGATCACTACATTTATTGTGTCCTGTTGTCTCAACTGAGTTAGATTGATTGCTAACGAGCTTTAACACAAAAAAAAAAGGAAGATCTAAGGGCTAGCCTTCTATAAATGTAGACTTAGCTTGGGGATGCATTCATGCAGGGGTGCATTCGTGCACTTGTATTCGTGTATTTTTATTCAAAGTACTTTTTTTTCTAAGTACTCGGCAGTTATAACATGGCAGAATATAATCAAGCATCTCTTCTCTCTTCATACAGGTAAACATATCATTCATTCTCTGAGCTGAACTATCCTGCATGTCTATTGCTCCAGTCCCTGACAGCAAGCAGCTTGGATGGTAAACATATCATTCATTCTCTGAGCTGAACTATCCTGCATGTCTATTGCTCCAGTCCCTGACAGCAAGCAGCTTGGATGGTATCTGAGTCATTCTATCTTCAGCATTGAATCCTGCATGTATCTATATATGTTAGTCATCCTATTATGCATTTGTTTGTGTTTATAGATATTTAACTCACTTTTGCATGTCCTTACTCAGAGAGATCACATAACTGTTTCAAAGCGGTTTATGATCCATGTAGGCCTGGACATTTGTTTATCTGATCACTACATTTATTGTGTCCTGTTGTCTCAACTGAGTTAGATTGATTGCTAACGAGCTTTAACACAAAAAAAAAAGGAAGATCTAAGGGCTAGCCTTCTATAAATGTAGACTTAGCTTGGGGATGCATTCATGCAGGGGTGCATTCGTGCACTTGTATTCGTGTATTTTTATTCAAAGTACTTTTTTTTCTAAGTACTCGGCAGTTATAACATGGCAGAATATAATCAAGTATCTCTTCTCTTTTCATACAGGTAAACATATCATTCATTCTCTGAGCTGAACTATCCTGCATGTCTATTGCTCCAGTCCCTGACAGCAAGCAGCTTGGATGGTAAACATATCATTCATTCTCTGAGCTGAACTATCCTGCATGTCTATTGCTCCAGTCCCTGACAGCAAGCAGCTTGGATGGTATCTGAGTCATTCTGTCTTCAGCATTGAATCCTGCATGTATCTATATATGTTAGTCATCCTATTATGCATTTGTTTGTGTTTATAGATATTTAACTCACTTTTGCATGTCCTTACTCAGAGAGATCACATAACTGTTTCAAAGCGGTTTATGATCCATGTAGGCCTGGACATTTGTTTATCTGATCACTACATTTATTGTGTCCTGTTGTCTCAACTGAGTTAGATTGATTGCTAACGAGCTTTAACACAAAAAAAAAGGAAGATCTAAGGGCTAGCCTTCTATAAATGTAGACTTAGCTTGGGGATGCATTCATGCAGGGGTGCATTCGTGCACTTGTATTCGTGTATTTTTATTCAAAGTACTTTTTTTTCTAAGTACTCGGCAGTTATAACATGGCAGAATATAATCAAGCATCTCTTCTCTCTTCATACAGGTAAACATATCATTCATTCTCTGAGCTGAACTATCCTGCATGTCTATTGCTCCAGTCCCTGACAGCAAGCAGCTTGGATGGTAAACATATCATTCATTCTCTGAGCTGAACTATCCTGCATGTCTATTGCTCCAGTCCCTGACAGCAAGCAGCTTGGATGGTATCTGAGTCATTCTATCTTCAGCATTGAATCCTGCATGTATCTATATATGTTAGTCATCCTATTATGCATTTGTTTGTGTTTATAGATATTTAACTCACTTTTGCATGTCCTTACTCAGAGAGATCACATAACTGTTTCAAAGCGGTTTATGATCCATGTAGGCCTGGACATTTGTTTATCTGATCACTACATTTATTGTGTCCTGTTGTCTCAACTGAGTTAGATTGATTGCTAACGAGCTTTAACACAAAAAAAAAGGAAGATCTAAGGGCTAGCCTTCTATAAATGTAGACTTAGCTTGGGGATGCATTCATGCAGGGGTGCATTCGTGCACTTGTATTCGTGTATTTTTATTCAAAGTACTTTTTTTTCTAAGTACTCGGCAGTTATAACATGGCAGAATATAATCAAGCATCTCTTCTCTCTTCATACAGGTAAACATATCATTCATTCTCTGAGCTGAACTATCCTGCATGTCTATTGCTCCAGTCCCTGACAGCAAGCAGCTTGGATGGTAAACATATCATTCATTCTCTGAGCTGAACTATCCTGCATGTCTATTGCTCCAGTCCCTGACAGCAAGCAGCTTGGATGGTATCTGAGTCATTCTATCTTCAGCATTGAATCCTGCATGTATCTATATATGTTAGTCATCCTATTATGCATTTGTTTGTGTTTATAGATATTTAACTCACTTTTGCATGTCCTTACTCAGAGAGATCACATAACTGTTTCAAAGCGGTTCATGATCCATGTAGGCCTGGACATTTGTTTATCTGATCACTACATTTATTGTGTCCTGTTGTCTCAACTGAGTTAGATTGATTGCTAACGAGCTTTAACACAAAAAAAAAAGGAAGATCTAAGGGCTAGCCTTCTATAAATGTAGACTTAGCTTGGGGATGCATTCATGCAGGGGTGCATTCGTGCACTTGTATTCGTGTATTTTTATTCAAAGTACTTTTTTTTCTAAGTACTCGGCAGTTATAACATGGCAGAATATAATCAAGCATCTCTTCTCTCTTCATACAGGTAAACATATCATTCATTCTCTGAGCTGAACTATCCTGCATGTCTATTGCTCCAGTCCCTGACAGCAAGCAGCTTGGATGGTAAACATATCATTCATTCTCTGAGCTGAACTATCCTGCATGTCTATTGCTCCAGTCCCTGACAGCAAGCAGCTTGGATGGTATCTGAGTCATTCTATCTTCAGCATTGAATCCTGCATGTATCTATATATGTTAGTCATCCTATTATGCATTTGTTTGTGTTTATAGATATTTAACTCACTTTTGCATGTCCTTACTCAGAGAGATCACATAACTGTTTCAAAGCGGTTCATGATCCATGTAGGCCTGGACATTTGTTTATCTGATCACTACATTTATTGTGTCCTGTTGTCTCAACTGAGTTAGATTGATTGCTAACGAGCTTTAACACAAAAAAAAAAGGAAGATCTAAGGGCTAGCCTTCTATAAATGTAGACTTAGCTTGGGGATGCATTCATGCAGGGGTGCATTCGTGCACTTGTATTCGTGTATTTTTATTCAAAGTACTTTTTTTTCTAAGTACTCGGCAGTTATAACATGGCAGAATATAATCAAGCATCTCTTCTCTCTTCATACAGGTAAACATATCATTCATTCTCTGAGCTGAACTATCCTGCATGTCTATTGCTCCAGTCCCTGACAGCAAGCAGCTTGGATGGTAAACATATCATTCATTCTCTGAGCTGAACTATCCTGCATGTCTATTGCTCCAGTCCCTGACAGCAAGCAGCTTGGATGGTATCTGAGTCATTCTATCTTCAGCATTGAATCCTGCATGTATCTATATATGTTAGTCATCCTATTATGCATTTGTTTGTGTTTATAGATATTTAACTCACTTTTGCATGTCCTTACTCAGAGAGATCACATAACTGTTTCAAAGCGGTTTATGATCCATGTAGGCCTGGACATTTGTTTATCTGATCACTACATTTATTGTGTCCTGTTGTCTCAACTGAGTTAGATTGATTGCTAACGAGCTTTAACACACAAAAAAAAGGAAGATCTAAGGGCTAGCCTTCTATAAATGTAGACTTAGCTTGGGGATGCATTCATGCAGGGGTGCATTCGTGCACTTGTATTCGTGTATTTTTATTCAAAGTTCTTTTTTTTCTAAGTACTCGGCAGTTATAACATGGCAGAATATAATCAAGCATCTCTTCTCTCTTCATACAGGTAAACATATCATTCATTCTCTGAGCTGAACTATCCTGCATGTCTATTGCTCCAGTCCCTGACAGCAAGCAGCTTGGATGGTAAACATATCATTCATTCTCTGAGCTGAACTATCCTGCATGTCTATTGCTCCAGTCCCTGACAGCAAGCAGCTTGGATGGTATCTGAGTCATTCTATCTTCAGCATTGAATCCTGCATGTATCTATATATGTTAGTCATCCTATTATGCATTTGTTTGTGTTTATAGATATTTAACTCACTTTTGCATGTCCTTACTCAGAGAGATCACATAACTGTTTCAAAGCGGTTTATGATCCATGTAGGCCTGGACATTTGTTTATCTGATCACTACATTTATTGTGTCCTGTTGTCTCAACTGAGTTAGATTGATTGCTAACGAGCTTTAACACACAAAAAAAAGGAAGATCTAAGGGCTAGCCTTCTATAAATGTAGACTTAGCTTGGGGATGCATTCATGCAGGGGTGCATTCGTGCACTTGTATTCGTGTATTTTTATTCAAAGTTCTTTTTTTTCTAAGTACTCGGCAGTTATAACATGGCAGAATATAATCAAGCATCTCTTCTCTCTTCATACAGGTAAACATATCATTCATTCTCTGAGCTGAACTATCCTGCATGTCTATTGCTCCAGTCCCTGACAGCAAGCAGCTTGGATGGTAAACATATCATTCATTCTCTGAGCTGAACTATCCTGCATGTCTATTGCTCCAGTCCCTGACAGCAAGCAGCTTGGATGGTATCTGAGTCATTCTATCTTCAGCATTGAATCCTGCATGTATCTATATATGTTAGTCATCCTATTATGCATTTGTTTGTGTTTATAGATATTTAACTCACTTTTGCATGTCCTTACTCAGAGAGATCACATAACTGTTTCAAAGCGGTTTATGATCCATGTAGGCCTGGACATTTGTTTATCTGATCACTACATTTATTGTGTCCTGTTGTCTCAACTGAGTTAGATTGATTGCTAACGAGCTTTAACACAAAAAAAAAAGGAAGATCTAAGGGCTAGCCTTCTATAAATGTAGACTTAGCTTGGGGATGCATTCATGCAGGGGTGCATTCGTGCACTTGTATTCGTGTATTTTTATTCAAAGTACTTTTTTTTCTAAGTACTCGGCAGTTATAACATGGCAGAATATAATCAAGCATCTCTTCTCTCTTCATACAGGTAAACATATCATTCATTCTCTGAGCTGAACTATCCTGCATGTCTATTGCTCCAGTCCCTGACAGCAAGCAGCTTGGATGGTAAACATATCATTCATTCTCTGAGCTGAACTATCCTGCATGTCTATTGCTCCAGTCCCTGACAGCAAGCAGCTTGGATGGTATCTGAGTCATTCTATCTTCAGCATTGAATCCTGCATGTATCTATATATGTTAGTCATCCTATTATGCATTTGTTTGTGTTTATAGATATTTAACTCACTTTTGCATGTCCTTACTCAGAGAGATCACATAACTGTTTCAAAGCGGTTTATGATCCATGTAGGCCTGGACATTTATTTATCTGATCACTACATTTATTGTGTCCTGTTGTCTCAACTGAGTTAGATTGATTGCTAACGAGCTTTAACACACAAAAAAAAGGAAGATCTAAGGGCTAGCCTTCTATAAATGTAGACTTAGCTTGGGGATGCATTCATGCAGGGGTGCATTCGTGCACTTGTATTCGTGTATTTTTATTCAAAGTACTTTTTTTTCTAAGTACTCGGCAGTTATAACATGGCAGAATATAATCAAGCATCTCTTCTCTCTTCATACAGGTAAACATATCATTCATTCTCTGAGCTGAACTATCCTGCATGTCTATTGCTCCAGTCCCTGACAGCAAGCAGCTTGGATGGTAAACATATCATTCATTCTCTGAGCTGAACTATCCTGCATGTCTATTGCTCCAGTCCCTGACAGCAAGCAGCTTGGATGGTATCTGAGTCATTCTATCTTCAGCATTGAATCCTGCATGTATCTATATATGTTAGTCATCCTATTATGCATTTGTTTGTGTTTATAGATATTTAACTCACTTTTGCATGTCCTTACTCAGAGAGATCACATAACTGTTTCAAAGCGGTTTATGATCCATGTAGGCCTGGACATTTGTTTATCTGATCACTACATTTATTGTGTCCTGTTGTCTCAACTGAGTTAGATTGATTGCTAACGAGCTTTAACACAAAAAAAAGGAAGATCTAAGGGCTAGCCTTCTATAAATGTAGACTTAGCTTGGGGATGCATTCATGCAGGGGTGCATTCGTGCACTTGTATTCGTGTATTTTTATTCAAAGTACTTTTTTTTCTAAGTACTCGGCAGTTATAACATGGCAGAATATAATCAAGCATCTCTTCTCTCTTCATACAGGTAAACATATCATTCATTCTCTGAGCTGAACTATCCTGCATGTCTATTGCTCCAGTCCCTGACAGCAAGCAGCTTGGATGGTAAACATATCATTCATTCTCTGAGCTGAACTATCCTGCATGTCTATTGCTCCAGTCCCTGACAGCAAGCAGCTTGGATGGTAAACATATCATTCATTCTCTGAGCTGAACTATCCTGCATGTCTATTGCTCCAGTCCCTGACAGCAAGCAGCTTGGATGGTATCTGAGTCATTCTATCTTCAGCATTGAATCCTGCATGTATCTATATATGTTAGTCATCCTATTATGCATTTGTTTGTGTTTATAGATATTTAACTCACTTTTGCATGTCCTTACTCAGAGAGATCACATAACTGTTTCAAAGCGGTTTATGATCCATGTAGGCCTGGACATTTGTTTATCTGATCACTACATTTATTGTGTCCTGTTGTCTCAACTGAGTTAGATTGATTGCTAACGAGCTTTAACACAAAAAAAAAAGGAAGATCTAAGGGCTAGCCTTCTATAAATGTAGACTTAGCTTGGGGATGCATTCATGCAGGGGTGCATTCGTGCACTTGTATTCGTGTATTTTTATTCAAAGTACTTTTTTTTCTAAGTACTCGGCAGTTATAACATGGCAGAATATAATCAAGTATCTCTTCTCTCTTCATACAGGTAAACATATCATTCATTCTCTGAGCTGAACTATCCTGCATGTCTATTGCTCCAGTCCCTGACAGCAAGCAGCTTGGATGGTAAACATATCATTCATTCTCTGAGCTGAACTATCCTGCATGTCTATTGCTCCAGTCCCTGACAGCAAGCAGTTTGGATGGTATCTGAGTCATTCTATCTTCAGCATTGAATCCTGCATGTATCTATATATGTTAGTCATCCTATTATGCATTTGTTTGTGTTTATAGATATTTAACTCACTTTTGCATGTCCTTACTCAGAGAGATCACATAACTGTTTCAAAGCGGTTTATGATCCATGTAGGCCTGGACATTTGTTTATCTGATCACTACATTTATTGTGTCCTGTTGTCTCAACTGAGTTAGATTGATTGCTAACGAGCTTTAATACAAAAAAAAAGGAAGATCTAAGGGCTAGCCTTCTATAAATGTAGACTTAGCTTGGGGATGCATTCATGCAGGGGTGCATTCGTGCACTTGTATTCGTGTATTTTTATTCAAAGTACTTTTTTTTCTAAGTACTCGGCAGTTATAACATGGCAGAATATAATCAAGCATCTCTTCTCTCTTCATACAGGTAAACATATCATTCATTCTCTGAGCTGAACTATCCTGCATGTCTATTGCTCCAGTCCCTGACAGCAAGCAGCTTGGATGGTAAACATATCATTCATTCTCTGAGCTGAACTATCATGCATGTCTATTGCTCCAGTCCCTGACAGCAAGCAGCTTGGATGATATCTGAGTCATTCTATCTTCAGCATTGAATCCTGCATGTATCTATATATGTTAGTCATCCTATTATGCATTTGTTTGTGTTTATAGATATTTAACTCACTTTTGCATGTCCTTACTCAGAGAGATCACATAACTGTTTCAAAGCGGTTTATGATCCATGTAGGCCTGGACATTTGTTTATCTGATCACTACATTTATTGTGTCCTGTTGTCTCAACTGAGTTAGATTGATTGCTAACGAGCTTTAACACAAAAAAAAAAGGAAGATCTAAGGGCTAGCCTTCTATAAATGTAGACTTAGCTTGGGGATGCATTCATGCAGGGGTGCATTCGTGCACTTGTATTCGTGTATTTTTATTCAAAGTACTTTTTTTTCTAAGTACTCGGCAGTTATAACATGGCAGAATATAATCAAGCATCTCTTCTCTCTTCATACAGGTAAACATATCATTCATTCTCTGAGCTGAACTATCCTGCATGTCTATTGCTCCAGTCCCTGACAGCAAGCAGCTTGGATGGTAAACATATCATTCATTCTCTGAGCTGAACTATCCTGCATGTCTATTGCTCCAGTCCCTGACAGCAAGCAGCTTGGATGGTATCTGAGTCATTCTATCTTCAGCATTGAATCCTGCATGTATCTATATATGTTAGTCATCCTATTATGCATTTGTTTGTGTTTATAGATATTTAACTCACTTTTGCATGTCCTTACTCAGAGAGATCACATAACTGTTTCAAAGCGGTTTATGATCCATGTAGGCCTGGACATTTGTTTATCTGATCACTACATTTATTGTGTCCTGTTGTCTCAACTGAGTTAGATTGATTGCTAACGAGCTTTAACACAAAAAAAAAAGGAAGATCTAAGGGCTAGCCTTCTATAAATGTAGACTTAGCTTGGGGATGCATTCATGCAGGGGTGCATTCGTGCACTTGTATTCGTGTATTTTTATTCAAAGTTCTTTTTTTTCTAAGTACTCGGCAGTTATAACATGGCAGAATATAATCAAGCATCTCTTCTCTCTTCATACAGGTAAACATATCATTCATTCTCTGAGCTGAACTATCCTGCATGTCTATTGCTCCAGTCCCTGACAGCAAGCAGCTTGGATGGTAAACATATCATTCATTCTCTGAGCTGAACTATCCTGCATGTCTATTGCTCCAGTCCCTGACAGCAAGCAGCTTGGATGGTATCTGAGTCATTCTATCTTCAGCATTGAATCCTGCATGTATCTATATATGTTAGTCATCCTATTATGCATTTGTTTGTGTTTATAGATATTTAACTCACTTTTGCATGTCCTTACTCAGAGAGATCACATAACTGTTTCAAAGCGGTTTATGATCCATGTAGGCCTGGACATTTGTTTATCTGATCACTACATTTATTGTGTCCTGTTGTCTCAACTGAGTTAGATTGATTGCTAACGAGCTTTAACACAAAAAAAAAAGGAAGATCTAAGGGCTAGCCTTCTATAAATGTAGACTTAGCTTGGGGATGCATTCATGCAGGGGTGCATTCGTGCACTTGTATTCGTGTATTTTTATTCAAAGTACTTTTTTTTCTAAGTACTCGGCAGTTATAACATGGCAGAATATAATCAAGCATCTCTTCTCTCTTCATACAGGTAAACATATCATTCATTCTCTGAGCTGAACTATCCTGCATGTCTATTGCTCCAGTCCCTGACAGCAAGCAGCTTGGATGGTAAACATATCATTCATTCTCTGAGCTGAACTATCCTGCATGTCTATTGCTCCAGTCCCTGACAGCAAGCAGCTTGGATGGTATCTGAGTCATTCTATCTTCAGCATTGAATCCTGCATGTATCTATATATGTTAGTCATCCTATTATGCATTTGTTTGTGTTTATAGATATTTAACTCACTTTTGCATGTCCTTACTCAGAGAGATCACATAACTGTTTCAAAGCGGTTTATGATCCATGTAGGCCTGGACATTTGTTTATCTGATCACTACATTTATTGTGTCCTGTTGTCTCAACTGAGTTAGATTGATTGCTAACGAGCTTTAACACAAAAAAAAAAGGAAGATCTAAGGGCTAGCCTTCTATAAATGTAGACTTAGCTTGGGGATGCATTCATGCAGGGGTGCATTCGTGCACTTGTATTCGTGTATTTTTATTCAAAGTACTTTTTTTTCTAAGTACTCGGCAGTTATAACATGGCAGAATATAATCAAGCATCTCTTCTCTCTTCATACAGGTAAACATATCATTCATTCTCTGAGCTGAACTATCCTGCATGTCTATTGCTCCAGTCCCTGACAGCAAGCAGCTTGGATGGTAAACATATCATTCATTCTCTGAGCTGAACTATCCTGCATGTCTATTGCTCCAGTCCCTGACAGCAAGCAGCTTGGATGGTATCTGAGTCATTCTATCTTCAGCATTGAATCCTGCATGTATCTATATATGTTAGTCATCCTATTATGCATTTGTTTGTGTTTATAGATATTTAACTCACTTTTGCATGTCCTTACTCAGAGAGATCACATAACTGTTTCAAAGCGGTTTATGATCCATGTAGGCCTGGACATTTATTTATCTGATCACTACATTTATTGTGTCCTGTTGTCTCAACTGAGTTAGATTGATTGCTAACGAGCTTTAACACACAAAAAAAAGGAAGATCTAAGGGCTAGCCTTCTATAAATGTAGACTTAGCTTGGGGATGCATTCATGCAGGGGTGCATTCGTGCACTTGTATTCGTGTATTTTTATTCAAAGTACTTTTTTTTCTAAGTACTCGGCAGTTATAATATGGCAGAATATAATCAAGCATCTCTTCTCTCTTCATACAGGTAAACATATCATTCATTCTCTGAGCTGAACTATCCTGCATGTCTATTGCTCCAGTCCCTGACAGCAAGCAGCTTGGATGGTAAACATATCATTCATTCTCTGAGCTGAACTATCCTGCATGTCTATTGCTCCAGTCCCTGACAGCAAGCAGCTTGGATGGTATCTGAGTCATTCTATCTTCAGCATTGAATCCTGCATGTATCTATATATGTTAGTCATCCTATTATGCATTTGTTTGTGTTTATAGATATTTAACTCACTTTTGCATGTCCTTACTCAGAGAGATCACATAACTGTTTCAAAGCGGTTTATGATCCATGTAGGCCTGGACATTTGTTTATCTGATCACTACATTTATTGTGTCCTGTTGTCTCAACTGAGTTAGATTGATTGCTAACGAGCTTTAACACAAAAAAAAAAAGGAAGATCTAAGGGCTAGCCTTCTATAAATGTAGACTTAGCTTGGGGATGCATTCATGCAGGGGTGCATTCGTGCACTTGTATTCGTGTATTTTTATTCAAAGTACTTTTTTTTCTAAGTACTCGGCAGTTATAACATGGCAGAATATAATCAAGCATCTCTTCTCTCTTCATACAGGTAAACATATCATTCATTCTCTGAGCTGAACTATCCTGCATGTCTATTGCTCCAGTCCCTGACAGCAAGCAGCTTGGATGGTAAACATATCATTCATTCTCTGAGCTGAACTATCCTGCATGTCTATTGCTCCAGTCCCTGACAGCAAGCAGCTTGGATGGTATCTGAGTCATTCTATCTTCAGCATTGAATCCTGCATGTATCTATATATGTTAGTCATCCTATTATGCATTTGTTTGTGTTTATAGATATTTAACTCACTTTTGCATGTCCTTACTCAGAGAGATCACATAACTGTTTCAAAGCGGTTTATGATCCATGTAGGCCTGGACATTTGTTTATCTGATCACTACATTTATTGTGTCCTGTTGTCTCAACTGAGTTAGATTGATTGCTAACAAGCTTTAACACAAAAAAAAAGGAAGATCTAAGGGCTAGCCTTCTATAAATGTAGACTTAGCTTGGGGATGCATTCATGCAGGGGTGCATTCGTGCACTTGTATTCGTGTATTTTTATTCAAAGTACTTTTTTTTCTAAGTACTCGGCAGTTATAACATGGCAGAATATAATCAAGCATCTCTTCTCTCTTCATACAGGTAAACATATCATTCATTCTCTGAGCTGAACTATCCTGCATGTCTATTGCTCCAGTCCCTGACAGCAAGCAGCTTGGATGGTAAACATATCATTCATTCTCTGAGCTGAACTATCCTGCATGTCTATTGCTCCAGTCCCTGACAGCAAGCAGCTTGGATGGTATCTGAGTCATTCTATCTTCAGCATTGAATCCTGCATGTATCTATATATGTTAGTCATCCTATTATGCATTTGTTTGTGTTTATAGATATTTAACTCACTTTTGCATGTCCTTACTCAGAGAGATCACATAACTGTTTCAAAGCGGTTTATGATCCATGTAGGCCTGGACATTTGTTTATCTGATCACTACATTTATTGTGTCCTGTTGTCTCAACTGAGTTAGATTGATTGCTAACGAGCTTTAACACACAAAAAAAGGAAGATCTAAGGGCTAGCCTTCTATAAATGTAGACTTAGCTTGGGGATGCATTCATGCAGGGGTGCATTCGTGCACTTGTATTCGTGTATTTTTATTCAAAGTACTTTTTTTTCTAAGTACTCGGCAGTTATAACATGGCAGAATATAATCAAGTATCTCTTCTCTCTTCATACAGGTAAACATATCATTCATTCTCTGAGCTGAACTATCCTGCATGTCTATTGCTCCAGTCCCTGACAGCAAGCAGCTTGGATGGTAAACATATCATTCATTCTCTGAGCTGAACTATCCTGCATGTCTATTGCTCCAGTCCCTGACAGCAAGCAGCTTGGATGGTATCTGAGTCATTCTATCTTCAGCATTGAATCCTGCATGTATCTATATATGTTAGTCATCCTATTATGCATTTGTTTGTGTTTATAGATATTTAACTCACTTTTGCATGTCCTTACTCAGAGAGATCACATAACTGTTTCAAAGCGGTTTATGATCCATGTAGGCCTGGACATTTGTTTATCTGATCACTACATTTATTGTGTCCTGTTGTCTCAACTGAGTTAGATTGATTGCTAACGAGCTTTAACACAAAAAAAAAGGAAGATCTAAGGGCTAGCCTTCTATAAATGTAGACTTAGCTTGGGGATGCATTCATGCAGGGGTGCATTCGTGCACTTGTATTCGTGTATTTTTATTCAAAGTACTTTTTTTTCTAAGTACTCGGCAGTTATAACATGGCAGAATATAATCAAGTATCTCTTCTCTCTTCATACAGGTAAACATATCATTCATTCTCTGAGCTGAACTATCCTGCATGTCTATTGCTCCAGTCCCTGACAGCAAGCAGCTTGGATGGTAAACATATCATTCATTCTCTGAGCTGAACTATCCTGCATGTCTATTGCTCCAGTCCCTGACAGCAAGCAGCTTGGATGGTATCTGAGTCATTCTATCTTCAGCATTGAATCCTGCATGTATCTATATATGTTAGTCATCCTATTATGCATTTGTTTGTGTTTATAGATATTTAACTCACTTTTGCATGTCCTTACTCAGAGAGATCACATAACTGTTTCAAAGCGGTTTATGATCCATGTAGGCCTGGACATTTGTTTATCTGATCACTACATTTATTGTGTCCTGTTGTCTCAACTGAGTTAGATTGATTGCTAACGAGCTTTAACACACAAAAAAAAGGAAGATCTAAGGGCTAGCCTTCTATAAATGTAGACTTAGCTTGGGGATGCATTCATGCAGGGGTGCATTCGTGCACTTGTATTCGTGTATTTTTATTCAAAGTACTTTTTTTTCTAAGTACTCGGCAGTTATAACATGGCAGAATATAATCAAGCATCTCTTCTCTCTTCATACAGGTAAACATATCATTCATTCTCTGAGCTGAACTATCCTGCATGTCTATTGCTCCAGTCCCTGACAGCAAGCAGCTTGGATGGTAAACATATCATTCATTCTCTGAGCTGAACTATCCTGCATGTCTATTGCTCCAGTCCCTGACAGCAAGCAGCTTGGATGGTATCTGAGTCATTCTATCTTCAGCATTGAATCCTGCATGTATCTATATATGTTAGTCATCCTATTATGCATTTGTTTGTGTTTATAGATATTTAACTCACTTTTGCATGTCCTTACTCAGAGAGATCACATAACTGTTTCAAAGCGGTTTATGATCCATGTAGGCCTGGACATTTGTTTATCTGATCACTACATTTATTGTGTCCTGTTGTCTCAACTGAGTTAGATTGATTGCTAACGAGCTTTAACACAAAAAAAAAAGGAAGATCTAAGGGCTAGCCTTCTATAAATGTAGACTTAGCTTGGGGATGCATTCATGCAGGGGTGCATTCGTGCACTTGTATTCGTGTATTTTTATTCAAAGTACTTTTTTTTCTAAGTACTCGGCAGTTATAACATGGCAGAATATAATCAAGCATCTCTTCTCTCTTCATACAGGTAAACATATCATTCATTCTCTGAGCTGAACTATCCTGCATGTCTATTGCTCCAGTCCCTGACAGCAAGCAGCTTGGATGGTAAACATATCATTCATTCTCTGAGCTGAACTATCCTGCATGTCTATTGCTCCAGTCCCTGACAGCAAGCAGCTTGGATGGTATCTGAGTCATTCTATCTTCAGCATTGAATCCTGCATGTATCTATATATGTTAGTCATCCTATTATGCATTTGTTTGTGTTTATAGATATTTAACTCACTTTTGCATGTCCTTACTCAGAGAGATCACATAACTGTTTCAAAGCGGTTTATGATCCATGTAGGCCTGGACATTTGTTTATCTGATCACTACATTTATTGTGTCCTGTTGTCTCAACTGAGTTAGATTGATTGCTAACGAGCTTTAACACAAAAAAAAAGGAAGATCTAAGGGCTAGCCTTCTATAAATGTAGACTTAGCTTGGGGATGCATTCATGCAGGGGTGCATTCGTGCACTTGTATTCGTGTATTTTTATTCAAAGTACTTTTTTTTCTAAGTACTCGGCAGTTATAACATGGCAGAATATAATCAAGCATCTCTTCTCTCTTCATACAGGTAAACATATCATTCATTCTCTGAGCTGAACTATCCTGCATGTCTATTGCTCCAGTCCCTGACAGCAAGCAGCTTGGATGGTAAACATATCATTCATTCTCTGAGCTGAACTATCCTGCATGTCTATTGCTCCAGTCCCTGACAGCAAGCAGCTTGGATGGTATCTGAGTCATTCTATCTTCAGCATTGAATCCTGCATGTATCTATATATGTTAGTCATCCTATTATGCATTTGTTTGTGTTTATAGATATTTAACTCACTTTTGCATGTCCTTACTCAGAGAGATCACATAACTGTTTCAAAGCGGTTTATGATCCATGTAGGCCTGGACATTTGTTTATCTGATCACTACATTTATTGTGTCCTGTTGTCTCAACTGAGTTAGATTGATTGCTAACGAGCTTTAACACAAAAAAAAAGGAAGATCTAAGGGCTAGCCTTCTATAAATGTAGACTTAGCTTGGGGATGCATTCATGCAGGGGTGCATTCGTGCACTTGTATTCGTGTATTTTTATTCAAAGTACTTTTTTTTCTAAGTACTCGGCAGTTATAACATGGCAGAATATAATCAAGTATCTCTTCTCTCTTCATACAGGTAAACATATCATTCATTCTCTGAGCTGAACTATCCTGCATGTCTATTGCTCCAGTCCCTGACAGCAAGCAGCTTGGATGGTAAACATATCATTCATTCTCTGAGCTGAACTATCCTGCATGTCTATTGCTCCAGTCCCTGACAGCAAGCAGCTTGGATGGTATCTGAGTCATTCTATCTTCAGCATTGAATCCTGCATGTATCTATATATGTTAGTCATCCTATTATGCATTTGTTTGTGTTTATAGATATTTAACTCACTTTTGCATGTCCTTACTCAGAGAGATCACATAACTGTTTCAAAGCGGTTTATGATCCATGTAGGCCTGGACATTTGTTTATCTGATCACTACATTTATTGTGTCCTGTTGTCTCAACTGAGTTAGATTGATTGCTAACGAGCTTTAACACAAAAAAAAAGGAAGATCTAAGGGCTAGCCTTCTATAAATGTAGACTTAGCTTGGGGATGCATTCATGCAGGGGTGCATTCGTGCACTTGTATTCGTGTATTTTTATTCAAAGTACTTTTTTTTCTAAGTACTCGGCAGTTATAACATGGCAGAATATAATCAAGTATCTCTTCTCTCTTCATACAGGTAAACATATCATTCATTCTCTGAGCTGAACTATCCTGCATGTCTATTGCTCCAGTCCCTGACAGCAAGCAGCTTGGATGGTAAACATATCATTCATTCTCTGAGCTGAACTATCCTGCATGTCTATTGCTCCAGTCCCTGACAGCAAGCAGCTTGGATGGTATCTGAGTCATTCTATCTTCAGCATTGAATCCTGCATGTATCTATATATGTTAGTCATCCTATTATGCATTTGTTTGTGTTTATAGATATTTAACTCACTTTTGCATGTCCTTACTCAGAGAGATCACATAACTGTTTCAAAGCGGTTTATGATCCATGTAGGCCTGGACATTTGTTTATCTGATCACTACATTTATTGTGTCCTGTTGTCTCAACTGAGTTAGATTGATTGCTAACGAGCTTTAACACACAAAAAAAAGGAAGATCTAAGGGCTAGCCTTCTATAAATGTAGACTTAGCTTGGGGATGCATTCATGCAGGGGTGCATTCGTGCACTTGTATTCGTGTATTTTTATTCAAAGTACTTTTTTTTCTAAGTACTCGGCAGTTATAACATGGCAGAATATAATCAAGCATCTCTTCTCTCTTCATACAGGTAAACATATCATTCATTCTCTGAGCTGAACTATCCTGCATGTCTATTGCTCCAGTCCCTGACAGCAAGCAGCTTGGATGGTAAACATATCATTCATTCTCTGAGCTGAACTATCCTGCATGTCTATTGCTCCAGTCCCTGACAGCAAGCAGCTTGGATGGTATCTGAGTCATTCTATCTTCAGCATTGAATCCTGCATGTATCTATATATGTTAGTCATCCTATTATGCATTTGTTTGTGTTTATAGATATTTAACTCACTTTTGCATGTCCTTACTCAGAGAGATCACATAACTGTTTCAAAGCGGTTTATGATCCATGTAGGCCTGGACATTTGTTTATCTGATCACTACATTTATTGTGTCCTGTTGTCTCAACTGAGTTAGATTGATTGCTAACGAGCTTTAACACAAAAAAAAAAAGGAAGATCTAAGGGCTAGCCTTCTATAAATGTAGACTTAGCTTGGGGATGCATTCATGCAGGGGTGCATTCGTGCACTTGTATTCGTGTATTTTTATTCAAAGTACTTTTTTTTCTAAGTACTCGGCAGTTATAACATGGCAGAATATAATCAAGCATCTCTTCTCTCTTCATACAGGTAAACATATCATTCATTCTCTGAGCTGAACTATCCTGCATGTCTATTGCTCCAGTCCCTGACAGCAAGCAGCTTGGATGGTAAACATATCATTCATTCTCTGAGCTGAACTATCCTGCATGTCTATTGCTCCAGTCCCTGACAGCAAGCAGCTTGGATGGTATCTGAGTCATTCTATCTTCAGCATTGAATCCTGCATGTATCTATATATGTTAGTCATCCTATTATGCATTTGTTTGTGTTTATAGATATTTAACTCACTTTTGCATGTCCTTACTCAGAGAGATCACATAACTGTTTCAAAGCGGTTCATGATCCATGTAGGCCTGGACATTTGTTTATCTGATCACTACATTTATTGTGTCCTGTTGTCTCAACTGAGTTAGATTGATTGCTAACGAGCTTTAACACAAAAAAAAAGGAAGATCTAAGGGCTAGCCTTCTATAAATGTAGACTTAGCTTGGGGATGCATTCATGCAGGGGTGCATTCGTGCACTTGTATTCGTGTATTTTTATTCAAAGTACTTTTTTTTCTAAGTACTCGGCAGTTATAACATGGCAGAATATAATCAAGCATCTCTTCTCTCTTCATACAGGTAAACATATCATTCATTCTCTGAGCTGAACTATCCTGCATGTCTATTGCTCCAGTCCCTGACAGCAAGCAGCTTGGATGGTAAACATATCATTCATTCTCTGAGCTGAACTATCCTGCATGTCTATTGCTCCAGTCCCTGACAGCAAGCAGCTTGGATGGTATCTGAGTCATTCTATCTTCAGCATTGAATCCTGCATGTATCTATATATGTTAGTCATCCTATTATGCATTTGTTTGTGTTTATAGATATTTAACTCACTTTTGCATGTCCTTACTCAGAGAGATCACATAACTGTTTCAAAGCGGTTTATGATCCATGTAGGCCTGGACATTTGTTTATCTGATCACTACATTTATTGTGTCCTGTTGTCTCAACTGAGTTAGATTGATTGCTAACGAGCTTTAACACAAAAAAAAAGGAAGATCTAAGGGCTAGCCTTCTATAAATGTAGACTTAGCTTGGGGATGCATTCATGCAGGGGTGCATTCGTGCACTTGTATTCGTGTATTTTTATTCAAAGTACTTTTTTTTCTAAGTACTCGGCAGTTATAACATGGCAGAATATAATCAAGCATCTCTTCTCTCTTCATACAGGTAAACATATCATTCATTCTCTGAGCTGAACTATCCTGCATGTCTATTGCTCCAGTCCCTGACAGCAAGCAGCTTGGATGGTAAACATATCATTCATTCTCTGAGCTGAACTATTCTGCATGTCTATTGCTCCAGTCCCTGACAGCAAGCAGCTTGGATGGTATCTGAGTCATTCTATCTTCAGCATTGAATCCTGCATGTATCTATATATGTTAGTCATCCTATTATGCATTTGTTTGTGTTTATAGATATTTAACTCACTTTTGCATGTCCTTACTCAGAGAGATCACATAACTGTTTCAAAGCGGTTTATGATCCATGTAGGCCTGGACATTTGTTTATCTGATCACTACATTTATTGTGTCCTGTTGTCTCAACTGAGTTAGATTGATTGCTAACGAGCTTTAACACAAAAAAAAAAGGAAGATCTAAGGGCTAGCCTTCTATAAATGTAGACTTAGCTTGGGGATGCATTCATGCAGGGGTGCATTCGTGCACTTGTATTCGTGTATTTTTATTCAAAGTACTTTTTTTTCTAAGTACTCGGCAGTTATAACATGGCAGAATATAATCAAGCATCTCTTCTCTCTTCATACAGGTAAACATATCATTCATTCTCTGAGCTGAACTATCCTGCATGTCTATTGCTCCAGTCCCTGACAGCAAGCAGCTTGGATGGTAAACATATCATTCATTCTCTGAGCTGAACTATCCTGCATGTCTATTGCTCCAGTCCCTGACAGCAAGCAGCTTGGATGGTATCTGAGTCATTCTATCTTCAGCATTGAATCCTGCATGTATCTATATATGTTAGTCATCCTATTATGCATTTGTTTGTGTTTATAGATATTTAACTCACTTTTGCATGTCCTTACTCAGAGAGATCACATAACTGTTTCAAAGCGGTTTATGATCCATGTAGGCCTGGACATTTGTTTATCTGATCACTACATTTATTGTGTCCTGTTGTCTCAACTGAGTTAGATTGATTGCTAACGAGCTTTAACACAAAAAAAAAAGGAAGATCTAAGGGCTAGCCTTCTATAAATGTAGACTTAGCTTGGGGATGCATTCATGCAGGGGTGCATTCGTGCACTTGTATTCGTGTATTTTTATTCAAAGTACTTTTTTTTCTAAGTACTCGGCAGTTATAACATGGCAGAATATAATCAAGCATCTCTTCTCTCTTCATACAGGTAAACATATCATTCATTCTCTGAGCTGAACTATCCTGCATGTCTATTGCTCCAGTCCCTGACAGCAAGCAGCTTGGATGGTATCTGAGTCATTCTATCTTCAGCATTGAATCCTGCATGTATCTATATATGTTAGTCATCCTATTATGCATTTGTTTGTGTTTATAGATATTTAACTCACTTTTGCATGTCCTTACTCAGAGAGATCACATAACTGTTTCAAAGCGGTTTATGATCCATGTAGGCCTGGACATTTGTTTATCTGATCACTACATTTATTGTGTCCTGTTGTCTCAACTGAGTTAGATTGATTGCTAACGAGCTTTAACACAAAAAAAAAAGGAAGATCTAAGGGCTAGCCTTCTATAAATGTAGACTTAGCTTGGGGATGCATTCATGCAGGGGTGCATTCGTGCACTTGTATTCGTGTATTTTTATTCAAAGTACTTTTTTTTCTAAGTACTCGGCAGTTATAACATGGCAGAATATAATCAAGCATCTCTTCTCTCTTCATACAGGTAAACATATCATTCATTCTCTGAGCTGAACTATCCTGCATGTCTATTGCTCCAGTCCCTGACAGCAAGCAGCTTGGATGGTAAACATATCATTCATTCTCTGAGCTGAACTATCCTGCATGTCTATTGCTCCAGTCCCTGACAGCAAGCAGCTTGGATGGTATCTGAGTCATTCTATCTTCAGCATTGAATCCTGCATGTATCTATATATGTTAGTCATCCTATTATGCATTTGTTTGTGTTTATAGATATTTAACTCACTTTTGCATGTCCTTACTCAGAGAGATCACATAACTGTTTCAAAGCGGTTCATGATCCATGTAGGCCTGGACATTTGTTTATCTGATCACTACATTTATTGTGTCCTGTTGTCTCAACTGAGTTAGATTGATTGCTAACGAGCTTTAACACAAAAAAAAAGGAAGATCTAAGGGCTAGCCTTCTATAAATGTAGACTTAGCTTGGGGATGCATTCATGCAGGGGTGCATTCGTGCACTTGTATTCGTGTATTTTTATTCAAAGTACTTTTTTTTCTAAGTACTCGGCAGTTATAACATGGCAGAATATAATCAAGCATCTCTTCTCTCTTCATACAGGTAAACATATCATTCATTCTCTGAGCTGAACTATCCTGCATGTCTATTGCTCCAGTCCCTGACAGCAAGCAGCTTGGATGGTAAACATATCATTCATTCTCTGAGCTGAACTATCCTGCATGTCTATTGCTCCAGTCCCTGACAGCAAGCAGCTTGGATGGTATCTGAGTCATTCTATCTTCAGCATTGAATCCTGCATGTATCTATATATGTTAGTCATCCTATTATGCATTTGTTTGTGTTTATAGATATTTAACTCACTTTTGCATGTCCTTACTCAGAGAGATCACATAACTGTTTCAAAGCGGTTTATGATCCATGTAGGCCTGGACATTTGTTTATCTGATCACTACATTTATTGTGTCCTGTTGTCTCAACTGAGTTAGATTGATTGCTAACGAGCTTTAACACAAAAAAAAAAGGAAGATCTAAGGGCTAGCCTTCTATAAATGTAGACTTAGCTTGGGGATGCATTCATGCAGGGGTGCATTCGTGCACTTGTATTCGTGTATTTTTATTCAAAGTACTTTTTTTTCTAAGTACTCGGCAGTTATAACATGGCAGAATATAATCAAGCATCTCTTCTCTCTTCATACAGGTAAACATATCATTCATTCTCTGAGCTGAACTATCCTGCATGTCTATTGCTCCAGTCCCTGACAGCAAGCAGCTTGGATGGTAAACATATCATTCATTCTCTGAGCTGAACTATCCTGCATGTCTATTGCTCCAGTCCCTGACAGCAAGCAGCTTGGATGGTATCTGAGTCATTCTATCTTCAGCATTGAATCCTGCATGTATCTATATATGTTAGTCATCCTATTATGCATTTGTTTGTGTTTATAGATATTTAACTCACTTTTGCATGTCCTTACTCAGAGAGATCACATAACTGTTTCAAAGCGGTTTATGATCCATGTAGGCCTGGACATTTGTTTATCTGATCACTACATTTATTGTGTCCTGTTGTCTCAACTGAGTTAGATTGATTGCTAACGAGCTTTAACACAAAAAAAAAAGGACGATCTAAGGGCTAGCCTTCTATAAATGTAGACTTAGCTTGGGGATGCATTCATGCAGGGGTGCATTCGTGCACTTGTATTCGTGTATTTTTATTCAAAGTACTTTTTTTTCTAAGTACTCGGCAGTTATAACATGGCAGAATATAATCAAGCATCTCTTCTCTCTTCATACAGGTAAACATATCATTCATTCTCTGAGCTGAACTATCCTGCATGTCTATTGCTCCAGTCCCTGACAGCAAGCAGCTTGGATGGTAAACATATCATTCATTCTCTGAGCTGAACTATCCTGCATGTCTATTGCTCCAGTCCCTGACAGCAAGCAGCTTGGATGGTATCTGAGTCATTCTATCTTCAGCATTGAATCCTGCATGTATCTATATATGTTAGTCATCCTATTATGCATTTGTTTGTGTTTATAGATATTTAACTCACTTTTGCATGTCCTTACTCAGAGAGATCACATAACTGTTTCAAAGCGGTTTATGATCCATGTAGGCCTGGACATTTGTTTATCTGATCACTACATTTATTGTGTCCTGTTGTCTCAACTGAGTTAGATTGATTGCTAACGAGCTTTAACACAAAAAAAAAGGAAGATCTAAGGGCTAGCCTTCTATAAATGTAGACTTAGCTTGGGGATGCATTCATGCAGGGGTGCATTCGTGCACTTGTATTCGTGTATTTTTATTCAAAGTACTTTTTTTTCTAAGTACTCGGCAGTTATAACATGGCAGAATATAATCAAGCATCTCTTCTCTCTTCATACAGGTAAACATATCATTCATTCTCTGAGCTGAACTATCCTGCATGTCTATTGCTCCAGTCCCTGACAGCAAGCAGCTTGGATGGTAAACATATCATTCATTCTCTGAGCTGAACTATCCTGCATGTCTATTGCTCCAGTCCCTGACAGCAAGCAGCTTGGATGGTATCTGAGTCATTCTATCTTCAGCATTGAATCCTGCATGTATCTATATATGTTAGTCATCCTATTATGCATTTGTTTGTGTTTATAGATATTTAACTCACTTTTGCATGTCCTTACTCAGAGAGATCACATAACTGTTTCAAAGCGGTTTATGATCCATGTAGGCCTGGACATTTGTTTATCTGATCACTACATTTATTGTGTCCTGTTGTCTCAACTGAGTTAGATTGATTGCTAACGAGCTTTAACACAAAAAAAAAGGAAGATCTAAGGGCTAGCCTTCTATAAATGTAGACTTAGCTTGGGGATGCATTCATGCAGGGGTGCATTCGTGCACTTGTATTCGTGTATTTTTATTCAAAGTACTTTTTTTTCTAAGTACTCGGCAGTTATAACATGGCAGAATATAATCAAGCATCTCTTCTCTCTTCATACAGGTAAACATATCATTCATTCTCTGAGCTGAACTATCCTGCATGTCTATTGCTCCAGTCCCTGACAGCAAGCAGCTTGGATGGTAAACATATCATTCATTCTCTGAGCTGAACTATTCTGCATGTCTATTGCTCCAGTCCCTGACAGCAAGCAGCTTGGATGGTATCTGAGTCATTCTATCTTCAGCATTGAATCCTGCATGTATCTATATATGTTAGTCATCCTATTATGCATTTGTTTGTGTTTATAGATATTTAACTCACTTTTGCATGTCCTTAGTCAGAGAGATCACATAACTGTTTCAAAGCGGTTTATGATCCATGTAGGCCTGGACATTTGTTTATCTGATCACTACATTTATTGTGTCCTGTTGTCTCAACTGAGTTAGATTGATTGCTAACGAGCTTTAACACAAAAAAAAAAGGAAGATCTAAGGGCTAGCCTTCTATAAATGTAGACTTAGCTTGGGGATGCATTCATGCAGGGGTGCATTCGTGCACTTGTATTCGTGTATTTTTATTCAAAGTTCTTTTTTTTTTAAGTACTCGGCAGTTATAACATGGCAGAATATAATCAAGCATCTCTTCTCTCTTCATACAGGTAAACATATCATTCATTCTCTGAGCTGAACTATCCTGCATGTCTATTGCTCCAGTCCCTGACAGCAAGCAGCTTGGATGGTAAACATATCATTCATTCTCTGAGCTGAACTATCCTGCATGTCTATTGCTCCAGTCCCTGACAGCAAGCAGCTTGGATGGTATCTGAGTCATTCTATCTTCAGCATTGAATCCTGCATGTATCTATATATGTTAGTCATCCTATTATGCATTTGTTTGTGTTTATAGATATTTAACTCACTTTTGCATGTCCTTACTCAGAGAGATCACATAACTGTTTCAAAGCGGTTTATGATCCATGTAGGCCTGGACATTTGTTTATCTGATCACTACATTTATTGTGTCCTGTTGTCTCAACTGAGTTAGATTGATTGCTAACGAGCTTTAACACAAAAAAAAAAGGAAGATCTAAGGGCTAGCCTTCTATAAATGTAGACTTAGCTTGGGGATGCATTCATGCAGGGGTGCATTCGTGCACTTGTATTCGTGTATTTTTATTCAAAGTTCTTTTTTTTCTAAGTACTCGGCAGTTATAACATGGCAGAATATAATCAAGCATCTCTTCTCTCTTCATACAGGTAAACATATCATTCATTCTCTGAGCTGAACTATCCTGCATGTCTATTGCTCCAGTCCCTGACAGCAAGCAGCTTGGATGGTATCTGAGTCATTCTATCTTCAGCATTGAATCCTGCATGTATCTATATATGTTAGTCATCCTATTATGCATTTGTTTGTGTTTATAGATATTTAACTCACTTTTGCATGTCCTTACTCAGAGAGATCACATAACTGTTTCAAAGCGGTTTATGATCCATGTAGGCCTGGACATTTGTTTATCTGATCACTACATTTATTGTGTCCTGTTGTCTCAACTGAGTTAGATTGATTGCTAACGAGCTTTAACACAAAAAAAAAAGGAAGATCTAAGGGCTAGCCTTCTATAAATGTAGACTTAGCTTGGGGATGCATTCATGCAGGGGTGCATTCGTGCACTTGTATTCGTGTATTTTTATTCAAAGTACTTTTTTTCTAAGTACTCGGCAGTTATAACATGGCAGAATATAATCAAGCATCTCTTCTCTCTTCATACAGGTAAACATATCATTCATTCTCTGAGCTGAACTATCCTGCATGTCTATTGCTCCAGTCCCTGACAGCAAGCAGCTTGGATGGTAAACATATCATTCATTCTCTGAGCTGAACTATCCTGCATGTCTATTGCTCCAGTCCCTGACAGCAAGCAGCTTGGATGGTATCTGAGTCATTCTATCTTCAGCATTGAATCCTGCATGTATCTATATATGTTAGTCATCCTATTATGCATTTGTTTGTGTTTATAGATATTTAACTCACTTTTGCATGTCCTTACTCAGAGAGATCACATAACTGTTTCAAAGCGGTTTATGATCCATGTAGGCCTGGACATTTGTTTATCTGATCACTACATTTATTGTGTCCTGTTGTCTCAACTGAGTTAGATTGATTGCTAACGAGCTTTAACACAAAAAAAAAGGAAGATCTAAGGGCTAGCCTTCTATAAATGTAGACTTAGCTTGGGGATGCATTCATGCAGGGGTGCATTCGTGCACTTGTATTCGTGTATTTTTATTCAAAGTTCTTTTTTTTCTAAGTACTCGGCAGTTATAACATGGCAGAATATAATCAAGCATCTCTTCTCTCTTCATACAGGTAAACATATCATTCATTCTCTGAGCTGAACTATCCTGCATGTCTATTGCTCCAGTCCCTGACAGCAAGCAGCTTGGATGGTATCTGAGTCATTCTATCTTCAGCATTGAATCCTGCATGTATCTATATATGTTAGTCATCCTATTATGCATTTGTTTGTGTTTATAGATATTTAACTCACTTTTGCATGTCCTTACTCAGAGAGATCACATAACTGTTTCAAAGCGGTTTATGATCCATGTAGGCCTGGACATTTGTTTATCTGATCACTACATTTATTGTGTCCTGTTGTCTCAACTGAGTTAGATTGATTGCTAACGAGCTTTAACACAAAAAAAAAGGAAGATCTAAGGGCTAGCCTTCTATAAATGTAGACTTAGCTTGGGGATGCATTCATGCAGGGGTGCATTCGTGCACTTGTATTCGTGTATTTTTATTCAAAGTACTTTTTTTTCTAAGTACTCGGCAGTTATAACATGGCAGAATATAATCAAGCATCTCTTCTCTCTTCATACAGGTAAACATATCATTCATTCTCTGAGCTGAACTATCCTGCATGTCTATTGCTCCAGTCCCTGACAGCAAGCAGCTTGGATGGTAAACATATCATTCATTCTCTGAGCTGAACTATCCTGCATGTCTATTGCTCCAGTCCCTGACAGCAAGCAGCTTGGATGGTATCTGAGTCATTCTATCTTCAGCATTGAATCCTGCATGTATCTATATATGTTAGTCATCCTATTATGCATTTGTTTGTGTTTATAGATATTTAACTCACTTTTGCATGTCCTTACTCAGAGAGATCACATAACTGTTTCAAAGCGGTTTATGATCCATGTAGGCCTGGACATTTGTTTATCTGATCACTACATTTATTGTGTCCTGTTGTCTCAACTGAGTTAGATTGATTGCTAACGAGCTTTAACACAAAAAAAAAAGGAAGATCTAAGGGCTAGCCTTCTATAAATGTAGACTTAGCTTGGGGATGCATTCATGCAGGGGTGCATTCGTGCACTTGTATTCGTGTATTTTTATTCAAAGTACTTTTTTTTCTAAGTACTCGGCAGTTATAACATGGCAGAATATAATCAAGCATCTCTTCTCTCTTCATACAGGTAAACATATCATTCATTCTCTGAGCTGAACTATCCTGCATGTCTATTGCTCCAGTCCCTGACAGCAAGCAGCTTGGATGGTAAACATATCATTCATTCTCTGAGCTGAACTATCCTGCATGTCTATTGCTCCAGTCCCTGACAGCAAGCAGCTTGGATGGTATCTGAGTCATTCTATCTTCAGCACTGAATCCTGCATGTATCTATATATGTTAGTCATCCTATTATGCATTTGTTTGTGTTTATAGATATTTAACTCACTTTTGCATGTCCTTACTCAGAGAGATCACATAACTGTTTCAAAGCGGTTTATGATCCATGTAGGCCTGGACATTTGTTTATCTGATCACTACATTTATTGTGTCCTGCTGTCTCAACTGAGTTAGATTGATTGCTAACGAGCTTTAACACAAAAAAAAAGGAAGATCTAAGGGCTAGCCTTCTATAAATGTAGACTTAGCTTGGGGATGCATTCATGCAGGGGTGCATTCGTGCACTTGTATTCGTGTATTTTTATTCAAAGTTCTTTTTTTTCTAAGTACTCGGCAGTTATAACATGGCAGAATATAATCAAGCATCTCTTCTCTCTTCATACAGGTAAACATATCATTCATTCTCTGAGCTGAACTATCCTGCATGTCTATTGCTCCAGTCCCTGACAGCAAGCAGCTTGGATGGTATCTGAGTCATTCTATCTTCAGCATTGAATCCTGCATGTATCTATATATGTTAGTCATCCTATTATGCATTTGTTTGTGTTTATAGATATTTAACTCACTTTTGCATGTCCTTACTCAGAGAGATCACATAACTGTTTCAAAGCGGTTTATGATCCATGTAGGCCTGGACATTTGTTTATCTGATCACTACATTTATTGTGTCCTGTTGTCTCAACTGAGTTAGATTGATTGCTAACGAGCTTTAACACAAAAAAAAAGGAAGATCTAAGGGCTAGCCTTCTATAAATGTAGACTTAGCTTGGGGATGCATTCATGCAGGGGTGCATTCGTGCACTTGTATTCGTGTATTTTTATTCAAAGTACTTTTTTTTCTAAGTACTCGGCAGTTATAACATGGCAGAATATAATCAAGCATCTCTTCTCTCTTCATACAGGTAAACATATCATTCATTCTCTGAGCTGAACTATCCTGCATGTCTATTGCTCCAGTCCCTGACAGCAAGCAGCTTGGATGGTAAACATATCATTCATTCTCTGAGCTGAACTATCCTGCATATCTATTGCTCCAGTCCCTGACAGCAAGCAGCTTGGATGGTATCTGAGTCATTCTATCTTCAGCATTGAATCCTGCATGTATCTATATATGTTAGTCATCCTATTATGCATTTGTTTGTGTTTATAGATATTTAACTCACTTTTGCATGTCCTTACTCAGAGAGATCACATAACTGTTTCAAAGCGGTTTATGATCCATGTAGGCCTGGACATTTGTTTATCTGATCACTACATTTATTGTGTCCTGTTGTCTCAACTGAGTTAGATTGATTGCTAACGAGCTTTAACACAAAAAAAAAAGGAAGATCTAAGGGCTAGCCTTCTATAAATGTAGACTTAGCTTGGGGATGCATTCATGCAGGGGTGCATTCGTGCACTTGTATTCGTGTATTTTTATTCAAAGTACTTTTTTTTCTAAGTACTCGGCAGTTATAACATGGCAGAATATAATCAAGCATCTCTTCTCTCTTCATACAGGTAAACATATCATTCATTCTCTGAGCTGAACTATCCTGCATGTCTATTGCTCCAGTCCCTGACAGCAAGCAGCTTGGATGGTAAACATATCATTCATTCTCTGAGCTGAACTATCCTGCATGTCTATTGCTCCAGTCCCTGACAGCAAGCAGCTTGGATGGTATCTGAGTCATTCTATCTTCAGCATTGAATCCTGCATGTATCTATATATGTTAGTCATCCTATTATGCATTTGTTTGTGTTTATAGATATTTAACTCACTTTTGCATGTCCTTACTCAGAGAGATCACATAACTGTTTCAAAGCGGTTTATGATCCATGTAGGCCTGGACATTTGTTTATCTGATCACTATATTTATTGTGTCCTGTTGTCTCAACTGAGTTAGATTGATTGCTAACGAGCTTTAACACAAAAAAAAAGGAAGATCTAAGGGCTAGCCTTCTATAAATGTAGACTTAGCTTGGGGACGCATTCATGCAGGGGTGCATTCGTGCACTTGTATTCGTGTATTTTTATTCAAAGTACTTTTTTTTCTAAGTACTCGGCAGTTATAACATGGCAGAATATAATCAAGCATCTCTTCTCTCTTCATACAGGTAAACATATCATTCATTCTCTGAGCTGAACTATCCTGCATGTCTATTGCTCCAGTCCCTGACAGCAAGCAGCTTGGATGGTAAACATATCATTCATTCTCTGAGCTGAACTATCCTGCATGTCTATTGCTCCAGTCCCTGACAGCAAGCAGCTTGGATGGTATCTGAGTCATTCTATCTTCAGCATTGAATCCTGCATGTATCTATATATGTTAGTCATCCTATTATGCATTTGTTTGTGTTTATAGATATTTAACTCACTTTTGTTTGTCCTTACTCAGAGAGATCACATAACTGTTTCAAAGCGGTTTATGATCCATGTAGGCCTGGACATTTGTTTATCTGATCACTACATTTATTGTGTCCTGTTGTCTCAACTGAGTTAGATTGATTGCTAACGAGCTTTAACACAAAAAAAAAAGGAAGATCTAAGGGCTAGCCTTCTATAAATGTAGACTTAGCTTGGGGATGCATTCATGCAGGGGTGCATTCGTGCACTTGTATTCGTGTATTTTTATTCAAAGTACTTTTTTTTCTAAGTACTCGGCAGTTGTAACATGGCAGAATATAATCAAGCATCTCTTCTCTCTTCATACAGGTAAACATATCATTCATTCTCTGAGCTGAACTATCCTGCATGTCTATTGCTCCAGTCCCTGACAGCAAGCAGCTTGGATGGTAAACATATCATTCATTCTCTGAGCTGAACTATCCTGCATGTCTATTGCTCCAGTCCCTGACAGCAAGCAGCTTGGATGGTATCTGAGTCATTCTATCTTCAGCATTGAATCCTGCATGTATCTATATATGTTAGTCATCCTATTATGCATTTGTTTGTGTTTATAGATATTTAACTCACTTTTGCATGTCCTTACTCAGAGAGATCACATAACTGTTTCAAAGCGGTTTATGATCCATGTAGGCCTGGACATTTGTTTATCTGATCACTACATTTATTGTGTCCTGTTGTCTCAACTGAGTTAGATTGATTGCTAACGAGCTTTAACACAAAAAAAAAGGAAGATCTAAGGGCTAGCCTTCTATAAATGTAGACTTAGCTTGGGGATGCATTCATGCAGGGGTGCATTCGTGCACTTGTATTCGTGTATTTTTATTCAAAGTACTTTTTTTTCTAAGTACTCGGCAGTTATAACATGGCAGAATATAATCAAGCATCTCTTCTCTCTTCATACAGGTAAACATATCATTCATTCTCTGAGCTGAACTATCCTGCATGTCTATTGCTCCAGTCCCTGACAGCAAGCAGCTTGGATGGTAAACATATCATTCATTCTCTGAGCTGAACTATCCTGCATGTCTATTGCTCCAGTCCCTGACAGCAAGCAGCTTGGATGGTATCTGAGTCATTCTATCTTCAGCATTGAATCCTGCATGTATCTATATATGTTAGTCATCCTATTATGCATTTGTTTGTGTTTATAGATATTTAACTCACTTTTGCATGTCCTTACTCAGAGAGATCACATAACTGTTTCAAAGCGGTTTATGATCCATGTAGGCCTGGACATTTGTTTATCTGATCACTACATTTATTGTGTCCTGTTGTCTCAACTGAGTTAGATTGATTGCTAACGAGCTTTAACACAAAAAAAAAGGAAGATCTAAGGGCTAGCCTTCTATAAATGTAGACTTAGCTTGGGGATGCATTCATGCAGGGGTGCATTCGTGCACTTGTATTCGTGTATTTTTATTCAAAGTTCTTTTTTTTCTAAGTACTCGGCAGTTATAACATGGCAGAATATAATCAAGCATCTCTTCTCTCTTCATACAGGTAAACATATCATTCATTCTCTGAGCTGAACTATCCTGCATGTCTATTGCTCCAGTCCCTGACAGCAAGCAGCTTGGATGGTATCTGAGTCATTCTATCTTCAGCATTGAATCCTGCATGTATCTATATATGTTAGTCATCCTATTATGCATTTGTTTGTGTTTATAGATATTTAACTCACTTTTGCATGTCCTTACTCAGAGAGATCACATAACTGTTTCAAAGCGGTTTATGATCCATGTAGGCCTGGACATTTGTTTATCTGATCACTACATTTATTGTGTCCTGTTGTCTCAACTGAGTTAGATTGATTGCTAACGAGCTTTAACACAAAAAAAAAGGAAGATCTAAGGGCTAGCCTTCTATAAATGTAGACTTAGCTTGGGGATGCATTCATGCAGGGGTGCATTCGTGCACTTGTATTCGTGTATTTTTATTCAAAGTACTTTTTTTTCTAAGTACTCGGCAGTTATAACATGGCAGAATATAATCAAGCATCTCTTCTCTCTTCATACAGGTAAACATATCATTCATTCTCTGAGCTGAACTATCCTGCATGTCTATTGCTCCAGTCCCTGACAGCAAGCAGCTTGGATGGTAAACATATCATTCATTCTCTGAGCTGAACTATCCTGCATGTCTATTGCTCCAGTCCCTGACAGCAAGCAGCTTGGATGGTATCTGAGTCATTCTATCTTCAGCATTGAATCCTGCATGTGTCTATATATGTTAGTCATCCTATTATGCATTTGTTTGTGTTTATAGATATTTAACTCACTTTTGCATGTCCTTACTCAGAGAGATCACATAACTGTTTCAAAGCGGTTTATGATCCATGTAGGCCTGGACATTTGTTTATCTGATCACTACATTTATTGTGTCCTGTTGTCTCAACTGAGTTAGATTGATTGCTAACGAGCTTTAACACAAAAAAAAAAGGAAGATCTAAGGGCTAGCCTTCTATAAATGTAGACTTAGCTTGGGGATGCATTCATGCAGGGGTGCATTCGTGCACTTGTATTCGTGTATTTTTATTCAAAGTACTTTTTTTTCTAAGTACTCGGCAGTTATAACATGGCAGAATATAATCAAGCATCTCTTCTCTCTTCATACAGGTAAACATATCATTCATTCTCTGAGCTGAACTATCCTGCATGTCTATTGCTCCAGTCCCTGACAGCAAGCAGCTTGGATGGTAAACATATCATTCATTCTCTGAGCTGAACTATCCTGCATGTCTATTGCTCCAGTCCCTGACAGCAAGCAGCTTGGATGGTATCTGAGTCATTCTATCTTCAGCATTGAATCCTGCATGTATCTATATATGTTAGTCATCCTATTATGCATTTGTTTGTGTTTATAGATATTTAACTCACTTTTGCATGTCCTTACTCAGAGAGATCACATAACTGTTTCAAAGCGGTTTATGATCCATGTAGGCCTGGACATTTGTTTATCTGATCACTACATTTATTGTGTCCTGCTGTCTCAACTGAGTTAGATTGATTGCTAACGAGCTTTAACACAAAAAAAAAGGAAGATCTAAGGGCTAGCCTTCTATAAATGTAGACTTAGCTTGGGGATGCATTCATGCAGGGGTGCATTCGTGCACTTGTATTCGTGTATTTTTATTCAAAGTTCTTTTTTTTCTAAGTACTCGGCAGTTATAACATGGCAGAATATAATCAAGCATCTCTTCTCTCTTCATACAGGTAAACATATCATTCATTCTCTGAGCTGAACTATCCTGCATGTCTATTGCTCCAGTCCCTGACAGCAAGCAGCTTGGATGGTATCTGAGTCATTCTATCTTCAGCATTGAATCCTGCATGTATCTATATATGTTAGTCATCCTATTATGCATTTGTTTGTGTTTATAGATATTTAACTCACTTTTGCATGTCCTTACTCAGAGAGATCACATAACTGTTTCAAAGCGGTTTATGATCCATGTAGGCCTGGACATTTGTTTATCTGATCACTACATTTATTGTGTCCTGTTGTCTCAACTGAGTTAGATTGATTGCTAACGAGCTTTAACACAAAAAAAAAGGAAGATCTAAGGGCTAGCCTTCTATAAATGTAGACTTAGCTTGGGGATGCATTCATGCAGGGGTGCATTCGTGCACTTGTATTCGTGTATTTTTATTCAAAGTACTTTTTTTTCTAAGTACTCGGCAGTTATAACATGGCAGAATATAATCAAGCATCTCTTCTCTCTTCATACAGGTAAACATATCATTCATTCTCTGAGCTGAACTATCCTGCATGTCTATTGCTCCAGTCCCTGACAGCAAGCAGCTTGGATGGTAAACATATCATTCATTCTCTGAGCTGAACTATCCTGCATATCTATTGCTCCAGTCCCTGACAGCAAGCAGCTTGGATGGTATCTGAGTCATTCTATCTTCAGCATTGAATCCTGCATGTATCTATATATGTTAGTCATCCTATTATGCATTTGTTTGTGTTTATAGATATTTAACTCACTTTTGCATGTCCTTACTCAGAGAGATCACATAACTGTTTCAAAGCGGTTTATGATCCATGTAGGCCTGGACATTTGTTTATCTGATCACTACATTTATTGTGTCCTGTTGTCTCAACTGAGTTAGATTGATTGCTAACGAGCTTTAACACAAAAAAAAAAGGAAGATCTAAGGGCTAGCCTTCTATAAATGTAGACTTAGCTTGGGGATGCATTCATGCAGGGGTGCATTCGTGCACTTGTATTCGTGTACTTTTATTCAAAGTACTTTTTTTTCTAAGTACTCGGCAGTTATAACATGGCAGAATATAATCAAGCATCTCTTCTCTCTTCATACAGGTAAACATATCATTCATTCTCTGAGCTGAACTATCCTGCATGTCTATTGCTCCAGTCCCTGACAGCAAGCAGCTTGGATGGTAAACATATCATTCATTCTCTGAGCTGAACTATCCTGCATGTCTATTGCTCCAGTCCCTGACAGCAAGCAGCTTGGATGGTATCTGAGTCATTCTATCTTCAGCATTGAATCCTGCATGTATCTATATATGTTAGTCATCCTATTATGCATTTGTTTGTGTTTATAGATATTTAACTCACTTTTGCATGTCCTTACTCAGAGAGATCACATAACTGTTTCAAAGCGGTTTATGATCCATGTAGGCCTGGACATTTGTTTATCTGATCACTATATTTATTGTGTCCTGTTGTCTCAACTGAGTTAGATTGATTGCTAACGAGCTTTAACACAAAAAAAAAGGAAGATCTAAGGGCTAGCCTTCTATAAATGTAGACTTAGCTTGGGGACGCATTCATGCAGGGGTGCATTCGTGCACTTGTATTCGTGTATTTTTATTCAAAGTACTTTTTTTTCTAAGTACTCGGCAGTTATAACATGGCAGAATATAATCAAGCATCTCTTCTCTCTTCATACAGGTAAACATATCATTCATTCTCTGAGCTGAACTATCCTGCATGTCTATTGCTCCAGTCCCTGACAGCAAGCAGCTTGGATGGTAAACATATCATTCATTCTCTGAGCTGAACTATCCTGCATGTCTATTGCTCCAGTCCCTGACAGCAAGCAGCTTGGATGGTATCTGAGTCATTCTATCTTCAGCATTGAATCCTGCATGTATCTATATATGTTAGTCATCCTATTATGCATTTGTTTGTGTTTATAGATATTTAACTCACTTTTGTTTGTCCTTACTCAGAGAGATCACATAACTGTTTCAAAGCGGTTTATGATCCATGTAGGCCTGGACATTTGTTTATCTGATCACTACATTTATTGTGTCCTGTTGTCTCAACTGAGTTAGATTGATTGCTAACGAGCTTTAACACAAAAAAAAAAGGAAGATCTAAGGGCTAGCCTTCTATAAATGTAGACTTAGCTTGGGGATGCATTCATGCAGGGGTGCATTCGTGCACTTGTATTCGTGTATTTTTATTCAAAGTACTTTTTTTTCTAAGTACTCGGCAGTTGTAACATGGCAGAATATAATCAAGCATCTCTTCTCTCTTCATACAGGTAAACATATCATTCATTCTCTGAGCTGAACTATCCTGCATGTCTATTGCTCCAGTCCCTGACAGCAAGCAGCTTGGATGGTAAACATATCATTCATTCTCTGAGCTGAACTATCCTGCATGTCTATTGCTCCAGTCCCTGACAGCAAGCAGCTTGGATGGTATCTGAGTCATTCTATCTTCAGCATTGAATCCTGCATGTATCTATATATGTTAGTCATCCTATTATGCATTTGTTTGTGTTTATAGATATTTAACTCACTTTTGCATGTCCTTACTCAGAGAGATCACATAACTGTTTCAAAGCGGTTTATGATCCATGTAGGCCTGGACATTTGTTTATCTGATCACTACATTTATTGTGTCCTGTTGTCTCAACTGAGTTAGATTGATTGCTAACGAGCTTTAACACAAAAAAAAAGGAAGATCTAAGGGCTAGCCTTCTATAAATGTAGACTTAGCTTGGGGATGCATTCATGCAGGGGTGCATTCGTGCACTTGTATTCGTGTATTTTTATTCAAAGTACTTTTTTTTCTAAGTACTCGGCAGTTATAACATGGCAGAATATAATCAAGCATCTCTTCTCTCTTCATACAGGTAAACATATCATTCATTCTCTGAGCTGAACTATCCTGCATGTCTATTGCTCCAGTCCCTGACAGCAAGCAGCTTGGATGGTAAACATATCATTCATTCTCTGAGCTGAACTATCCTGCATGTCTATTGCTCCAGTCCCTGACAGCAAGCAGCTTGGATGGTATCTGAGTCATTCTATCTTCAGCATTGAATCCTGCATGTATCTATATATGTTAGTCATCCTATTATGCATTTGTTTGTGTTTATAGATATTTAACTCACTTTTGCATGTCCTTACTCAGAGAGATCACATAACTGTTTCAAAGCGGTTTATGATCCATGTAGGCCTGGACATTTGTTTATCTGATCACTACATTTATTGTGTCCTGTTGTCTCAACTGAGTTAGATTGATTGCTAACGAGCTTTAACACAAAAAAAAAGGAAGATCTAAGGGCTAGCCTTCTATAAATGTAGACTTAGCTTGGGGATGCATTCATGCAGGGGTGCATTCGTGCACTTGTATTCGTGTATTTTTATTCAAAGTACTTTTTTTTCTAAGTACTCGGCAGTTATAACATGGCAGAATATAATCAAGCATCTCTTCTCTCTTCATACAGGTAAACATATCATTCATTCTCTGAGCTGAACTATCCTGCATGTCTATTGCTCCAGTCCCTGACAGCAAGCAGCTTGGATGGTAAACATATCATTCATTCTCTGAGCTGAACTATCCTGCATGTCTATTGCTCCAGTCCCTGACAGCAAGCAGCTTGGATGGTATCTGAGTCATTCTATCTTCAGCATTGAATCCTGCATGTATCTATATATGTTAGTCATCCTATTATGCATTTGTTTGTGTTTATAGATATTTAACTCACTTTTGCATGTCCTTACTCAGAGAGATCACATAACTGTTTCAAAGCGGTTTATGATCCATGTAGGCCTGGACATTTGTTTATCTGATCACTACATTTATTGTGTCCTGTTGTCTCAACTGAGTTAGATTGATTGCTAACGAGCTTTAACACAAAAAAAAAGGAAGATCTAAGGGCTAGCCTTCTATAAATGTAGACTTAGCTTGGGGATGCATTCATGCAGGGGTGCATTCGTGCACTTGTATTCGTGTATTTTTATTCAAAGTACTTTTTTTTCTAAGTGCTCGGCAGTTATAACATGGCAGAATATAATCAAGCATCTCTTCTCTCTTCATACAGGTAAACATATCATTCATTCTCTGAGCTGAACTATCCTGCATGTCTATTGCTCCAGTCCCTGACAGCAAGCAGCTTGGATGGTAAACATATCATTCATTCTCTGAGCTGAACTATCCTGCATGTTTATTGCTCCAGTCCCTGACAGCAAGCAGCTTGGATGGTATCTGAGTCATTCTATCTTCAGCATTGAATCCTGCATGTATCTATATATGTTAGTCATCCTATTATGCATTTGTTTGTGTTTATAGATATTTAACTCACTTTTGCATGTCCTTACTCAGAGAGATCACATAACTGTTTCAAAGCGGTTTATGATCCATGTAGGCCTGGACATTTGTTTATCTGATCACTACATTTATTGTGTCCTGTTGTCTCAACTGAGTTAGATTGATTGCTAACGAGCTTTAACACAAAAAAAAAAGGAAGATCTAAGGGCTAGCCTTCTATAAATGTAGACTTAGCTTGGGGATGCATTCATGCAGGGGTGCATTCGTGCACTTGTATTCGTGTATTTTTATTCAAAGTACTTTTTTTTCTAAGTACTCGGCAGTTATAACATGGCAGAATATAATCAAGCATCTCTTCTCTCTTCATACAGGTAAACATATCATTCATTCTCTGAGCTGAACTATCCTGCATGTCTATTGCTCCAGTCCCTGACAGCAAGCAGCTTGGATGGTAAACATATCATTCATTCTCTGAGCTGAACTATCCTGCATGTCTATTGCTCCAGTCCCTGACAGCAAGCAGCTTGGATGGTATCTGAGTCATTCTATCTTCAGCATTGAATCCTGCATGTATCTATATATGTTAGTCATCCTATTATGCATTTGTTTGTGTTTATAGATATTTAACTCACTTTTGCATGTCCTTACTCAGAGAGATCACATAACTGTTTCAAAGCGGTTTATGATCCATGTAGGCCTGGACATTTGTTTATCTGATCACTACATTTATTGTGTCCTGTTGTCTCAACTGAGTTAGATTGATTGCTAACGAGCTTTAACACAAAAAAAAGGAAGATCTAAGGGCTAGCCTTCTATAAATGTAGACTTAGCTTGGGGATGCATTCATGCAGGGGTGCATTCGTGCACTTGTATTCGTGTATTTTTATTCAAAGTACTTTTTTTTCTAAGTACTCGGCAGTTATAACATGGCAGAATATAATCAAGCATCTCTTCTCTCTTCATACAGGTAAACATATCATTCATTCTCTGAGCTGAACTATCCTGCATGTTTATTGCTCCAGTCCCTGACAGCAAGCAGCTTGGATGGTAAACATATCATTCATTCTCTGAGCTGAACTATCCTGCATGTCTATTGCTCCAGTCCCTGACAGCAAGCAGCTTGGATGGTATCTGAGTCATTCTATCTTCAGCATTGAATCCTGCATGTATCTATATATGTTAGTCATCCTATTATGCATTTGTTTGTGTTTATAGATATTTAACTCACTTTTGCATGTCCTTACTCAGAGAGATCACATAACTGTTTCAAAGCGGTTTATGATCCATGTAGGCCTGGACATTTGTTTATCTGATCACTACATTTATTGTGTCCTGTTGTCTCAACTGAGTTAGATTGATTGCTAACGAGCTTTAACACAAAAAAAAGGAAGATCTAAGGGCTAGCCTTCTATAAATGTAGACTTAGCTTGGGGATGCATTCATGCAGGGGTGCATTCGTGCACTTGTATTCGTGTATTTTTATTCAAAGTACTTTTTTTTCTAAGTACTCGGCAGTTATAACATGGCAGAATATAATCAAGCATCTCTTCTCTCTTCATACAGGTAAACATATCATTCATTCTCTGAGCTGAACTATCCTGCATGTTTATTGCTCCAGTCCCTGACAGCAAGCAGCTTGGATGGTAAACATATCATTCATTCTCTGAGCTGAACTATCCAGCATGTCTATTGCTCCAGTCCCTGACAGCAAGCAGCTTGGATGGTATCTGAGTCATTCTATCTTCAGCATTGAATCCTGCATGTATCTATATATGTTAGTCATCCTATTATGCATTTGTTTGTGTTTATAGATATTTAACTCACTTTTGCATGTCCTTACTCAGAGAGATCACATAACTGTTTCAAAGCGGTTTATGATCCATGTAGGCCTGGACATTTGTTTATCTGATCACTACATTTATTGTGTCCTGTTGTCTCAACTGAGTTAGATTGATTGCTAACGAGCTTTAACACAAAAAAAAAGGAAGATCTAAGGGCTAGCCTTCTATAAATGTAGACTTAGCTTGGGGATGCATTCATGCAGGGGTGCATTCGTGCACTTGTATTCGTGTATTTTTATTCTAAGTACTTTTTTTTCTAAGTACTCGGCAGTTGTAACATGGCAGAATATAATCAAGCATCTCTTCTCTCTTCATACAGGTAAACATATCATTCATTCTCTGAGCTGAACTATCCTGCATGTCTATTGCTCCAGTCCCTGACAGCAAGCAGCTTGGATGGTAAACATATCATTCATTCTCTGAGCTGAACTATCCTGCATGTCTATTGCTCCAGTCCCTGACAGCAAGCAGCTTGGATGGTATCTGAGTCATTCTATCTTCAGCATTGAATCCTGCATGTATCTATATATGTTAGTCATCCTATTATGCATTTGTTTGTGTTTATAGATATTTAACTCACTTTTGCATGTCCTTACTCAGAGAGATCACATAACTGTTTCAAAGCGGTTTATGATCCATGTAGGCCTGGACATTTGTTTATCTGATCACTACATTTATTGTGTCCTGTTGTCTCAACTGAGTTAGATTGATTGCTAACGAGCTTTAACACAAAAAAAAAAGGAAGATCTAAGGGCTAGCCTTCTATAAATGTAGACTTAGCTTGGGGATGCATTCATGCAGGGGTGCATTCGTGCACTTGTATTCGTGTATTTTTATTCAAAGTACTTTTTTTTCTAAGTACTCGGCAGTTATAACATGGCAGAATATAATCAAGCATCTCTTCTCTCTTCATACAGGTAAACATATCATTCATTCTCTGAGCTGAACTATCCTGCATGTCTATTGCTCCAGTCCCTGACAGCAAGCAGCTTGGATGGTAAACATATCATTCATTCTCTGAGCTGAACTATCCTGCATGTCTATTGCTCCAGTCCCTGACAGCAAGCAGCTTGGATGGTATCTGAGTCATTCTATCTTCAGCATTGAATCCTGCATGTATCTATATATGTTAGTCATCCTATTATGCATTTGTTTGTGTTTATAGATATTTAACTCACTTTTGCATGTCCTTACTCAGAGAGATCACATAACTGTTTCAAAGCGGTTTATGATCCATGTAGGCCTGGACATTTGTTTATCTGATCACTACATTTATTGTGTCCTGTTGTCTCAACTGAGTTAGATTGATTGCTAACGAGCTTTAACACAAAAAAAAAAGGAAGATCTAAGGGCTAGCCTTCTATAAATGTAGACTTAGCTTGGGGATGCATTCATGCAGGGGTGCATTCGTGCACTTGTATTCGTGTATTTTTATTCAAAGTACTTTTTTTTCTAAGTACTCGGCAGTTATAACATGGCAGAATATAATCAAGCATCTCTTCTCTCTTCATACAGGTAAACATATCATTCATTCTCTGAGCTGAACTATCCTGCATGTCTATTGCTCCAGTCCCTGACAGCAAGCAGCTTGGATGGTAAACATATCATTCATTCTCTGAGCTGAACTATCCTGCATGTCTATTGCTCCAGTCCCTGACAGCAAGCAGCTTGGATGGTATCTGAGTCATTCTATCTTCAGCATTGAATCCTGCATGTATCTATATATGTTAGTCATCCTATTATGCATTTGTTTGTGTTTATAGATATTTAACTCACTTTTGCATGTCCTTACTCAGAGAGATCACATAACTGTTTCAAAGCGGTTTATGATCCATGTAGGCCTGGACATTTGTTTATCTGATCACTACATTTATTGTGTCCTGTTGTCTCAACTGAGTTAGATTGATTGCTAACGAGCTTTAACACAAAAAAAAAAGGAAGATCTAAGGGCTAGCCTTCTATAAATGTAGACTTAGCTTGGGGACGCATTCATGCAGGGGTGCATTCGTGCACTTGTATTCGTGTATTTTTATTCAAAGTACTTTTTTTTCTAAGTACTCGGCAGTTATAACATGGCAGAATATAATCAAGCATCTCTTCTCTCTTCATACAGGTAAACATATCATTCATTCTCTGAGCTGAACTATCCTGCATGTCTATTGCTCCAGTCCCTGACAGCAAGCAGCTTGGATGGTAAACATATCATTCATTCTCTGAGCTGAACTATCCTGCATGTCTATTGCTCCAGTCCCTGACAGCAAGCAGCTTGGATGGTATCTGAGTCATTCTATCTTCAGCATTGAATCCTGCATGTATCTATATATGTTAGTCATCCTATTATGCATTTGTTTGTGTTTATAGATATTTAACTCACTTTTGTTTGTCCTTACTCAGAGAGATCACATAACTGTTTCAAAGCGGTTTATGATCCATGTAGGCCTGGACATTTGTTTATCTGATCACTACATTTATTGTGTCCTGTTGTCTCAACTGAGTTAGATTGATTGCTAACGAGCTTTAACACAAAAAAAAAAGGAAGATCTAAGGGCTAGCCTTCTATAAATGTAGACTTAGCTTGGGGATGCATTCATGCAGGGGTGCATTCGTGCACTTGTATTCGTGTATTTTTATTCAAAGTACTTTTTTTTCTAAGTACTCGGCAGTTGTAACATGGCAGAATATAATCAAGCATCTCTTCTCTCTTCATACAGGTAAACATATCATTCATTCTCTGAGCTGAACTATCCTGCATGTCTATTGCTCCAGTCCCTGACAGCAAGCAGCTTGGATGGTAAACATATCATTCATTCTCTGAGCTGAACTATCCTGCATGTCTATTGCTCCAGTCCCTGACAGCAAGCAGCTTGGATGGTATCTGAGTCATTCTATCTTCAGCATTGAATCCTGCATGTATCTATATATGTTAGTCATCCTATTATGCATTTGTTTGTGTTTATAGATATTTAACTCACTTTTGCATGTCCTTACTCAGAGAGATCACATAACTGTTTCAAAGCGGTTTATGATCCATGTAGGCCTGGACATTTGTTTATCTGATCACTACATTTATTGTGTCCTGTTGTCTCAACTGAGTTAGATTGATTGCTAACGAGCTTTAACACAAAAAAAAAGGAAGATCTAAGGGCTAGCCTTCTATAAATGTAGACTTAGCTTGGGGATGCATTCATGCAGGGGTGCATTCGTGCACTTGTATTCGTGTATTTTTATTCAAAGTACTTTTTTTTCTAAGTACTCGGCAGTTATAACATGGCAGAATATAATCAAGCATCTCTTCTCTCTTCATACAGGTAAACATATCATTCATTCTCTGAGCTGAACTATCCTGCATGTCTATTGCTCCAGTCCCTGACAGCAAGCAGCTTGGATGGTAAACATATCATTCATTCTCTGAGCTGAACTATCCTGCATGTCTATTGCTCCAGTCCCTGACAGCAAGCAGCTTGGATGGTATCTGAGTCATTCTATCTTCAGCATTGAATCCTGCATGTATCTATATATGTTAGTCATCCTATTATGCATTTGTTTGTGTTTATAGATATTTAACTCACTTTTGCATGTCCTTACTCAGAGAGATCACATAACTGTTTCAAAGCGGTTTATGATCCATGTAGGCCTGGACATTTGTTTATCTGATCACTACATTTATTGTGTCCTGTTGTCTCAACTGAGTTAGATTGATTGCTAACGAGCTTTAACACAAAAAAAAAAGGAAGATCTAAGGGCTAGCCTTCTATAAATGTAGACTTAGCTTGGGGATGCATTCATGCAGGGGTGCATTCGTGCACTTGTATTCGTGTATTTTTATTCAAAGTACTTTTTTTTCTAAGTACTCGGCAGTTATAACATGGCAGAATATAATCAAGCATCTCTTCTCTCTTCATACAGGTAAACATATCATTCATTCTCTGAGCTGAACTATCCTGCATGTCTATTGCTCCAGTCCCTGACAGCAAGCAGCTTGGATGGTAAACATATCATTCATTCTCTGAGCTGAACTATCCTGCATGTCTATTGCTCCAGTCCCTGACAGCAAGCAGCTTGGATGGTATCTGAGTCATTCTATCTTCAGCATTGAATCCTGCATGTATCTATATATGTTAGTCATCCTATTATGCATTTGTTTGTGTTTATAGATATTTAACTCACTTTTGCATGTCCTTACTCAGAGAGATCACATAACTGTTTCAAAGCGGTTTATGATCCATGTAGGCCTGGACATTTGTTTATCTGATCACTACATTTATTGTGTCCTGTTGTCTCAACTGAGTTAGATTGATTGCTAACGAGCTTTAACACAAAAAAAAAGGAAGATCTAAGGGCTAGCCTTCTATAAATGTAGACTTAGCTTGGGGATGCATTCATGCAGGGGTGCATTCGTGCACTTGTATTCGTGTATTTTTATTCAAAGTACTTTTTTTTCTAAGTACTCGGCAGTTATAACATGGCAGAATATAATCAAGCATCTCTTCTCTCTTCATACAGGTAAACATATCATTCATTCTCTGAGCTGAACTATCCTGCATGTCTATTGCTCCAGTCCCTGACAGCAAGCAGCTTGGATGGTAAACATATCATTCATTCTCTGAGCTGAACTATCCTGCATGTTTATTGCTCCAGTCCCTGACAGCAAGCAGCTTGGATGGTATCTGAGTCATTCTATCTTCAGCATTGAATCCTGCATGTATCTATATATGTTAGTCATCCTATTATGCATTTGTTTGTGTTTATAGATATTTAACTCACTTTTGCATGTCCTTACTCAGAGAGATCACATAACTGTTTCAAAGCGGTTTATGATCCATGTAGGCCTGGACATTTGTTTATCTGATCACTACATTTATTGTGTCCTGTTGTCTCAACTGAGTTAGATTGATTGCTAACGAGCTTTAACACAAAAAAAAAAGGAAGATCTAAGGGCTAGCCTTCTATAAATGTAGACTTAGCTTGGGGATGCATTCATGCAGGGGTGCATTCGTGCACTTGTATTCGTGTATTTTTATTCAAAGTACTTTTTTTTCTAAGTACTCGGCAGTTATAACATGGCAGAATATAATCAAGCATCTCTTCTCTCTTCATACAGGTAAACATATCATTCATTCTCTGAGCTGAACTATCCTGCATGTCTATTGCTCCAGTCCCTGACAGCAAGCAGCTTGGATGGTAAACATATCATTCATTCTCTGAGCTGAACTATCCTGCATGTCTATTGCTCCAGTCCCTGACAGCAAGCAGCTTGGATGGTATCTGAGTCATTCTATCTTCAGCATTGAATCCTGCATGTATCTATATATGTTAGTCATCCTATTATGCATTTGTTTGTGTTTATAGATATTTAACTCACTTTTGCATGTCCTTACTCAGAGAGATCACATAACTGTTTCAAAGCGGTTTATGATCCATGTAGGCCTGGACATTTGTTTATCTGATCACTACATTTATTGTGTCCTGTTGTCTCAACTGAGTTAGATTGATTGCTAACGAGCTTTAACACAAAAAAAAGGAAGATCTAAGGGCTAGCCTTCTATAAATGTAGACTTAGCTTGGGGATGCATTCATGCAGGGGTGCATTCGTGCACTTGTATTCGTGTATTTTTATTCAAAGTACTTTTTTTTCTAAGTACTCGGCAGTTATAACATGGCAGAATATAATCAAGCATCTCTTCTCTCTTCATACAGGTAAACATATCATTCATTCTCTGAGCTGAACTATCCTGCATGTTTATTGCTCCAGTCCCTGACAGCAAGCAGCTTGGATGGTAAACATATCATTCATTCTCTGAGCTGAACTATCCTGCATGTCTATTGCTCCAGTCCCTGACAGCAAGCAGCTTGGATGGTATCTGAGTCATTCTATCTTCAGCATTGAATCCTGCATGTATCTATATATGTTAGTCATCCTATTATGCATTTGTTTGTGTTTATAGATATTTAACTCACTTTTGCATGTCCTTACTCAGAGAGATCACATAACTGTTTCAAAGCGGTTTATGATCCATGTAGGCCTGGACATTTGTTTATCTGATCACTACATTTATTGTGTCCTGTTGTCTCAACTGAGTTAGATTGATTGCTAACGAGCTTTAACACAAAAAAAAGGAAGATCTAAGGGCTAGCCTTCTATAAATGTAGACTTAGCTTGGGGATGCATTCATGCAGGGGTGCATTCGTGCACTTGTATTCGTGTATTTTTATTCAAAGTACTTTTTTTTCTAAGTACTCGGCAGTTATAACATGGCAGAATATAATCAAGCATCTCTTCTCTCTTCATACAGGTAAACATATCATTCATTCTCTGAGCTGAACTATCCTGCATGTTTATTGCTCCAGTCCCTGACAGCAAGCAGCTTGGATGGTAAACATATCATTCATTCTCTGAGCTGAACTATCCAGCATGTCTATTGCTCCAGTCCCTGACAGCAAGCAGCTTGGATGGTATCTGAGTCATTCTATCTTCAGCATTGAATCCTGCATGTATCTATATATGTTAGTCATCCTATTATGCATTTGTTTGTGTTTATAGATATTTAACTCACTTTTGCATGTCCTTACTCAGAGAGATCACATAACTGTTTCAAAGCGGTTTATGATCCATGTAGGCCTGGACATTTGTTTATCTGATCACTACATTTATTGTGTCCTGTTGTCTCAACTGAGTTAGATTGATTGCTAACGAGCTTTAACACAAAAAAAAAGGAAGATCTAAGGGCTAGCCTTCTATAAATGTAGACTTAGCTTGGGGATGCATTCATGCAGGGGTGCATTCGTGCACTTGTATTCGTGTATTTTTATTCTAAGTACTTTTTTTTCTAAGTACTCGGCAGTTGTAACATGGCAGAATATAATCAAGCATCTCTTCTCTCTTCATACAGGTAAACATATCATTCATTCTCTGAGCTGAACTATCCTGCATGTCTATTGCTCCAGTCCCTGACAGCAAGCAGCTTGGATGGTAAACATATCATTCATTCTCTGAGCTGAACTATCCTGCATGTCTATTGCTCCAGTCCCTGACAGCAAGCAGCTTGGATGGTATCTGAGTCATTCTATCTTCAGCATTGAATCCTGCATGTATCTATATATGTTAGTCATCCTATTATGCATTTGTTTGTGTTTATAGATATTTAACTCACTTTTGCATGTCCTTACTCAGAGAGATCACATAACTGTTTCAAAGCGGTTTATGATCCATGTAGGCCTGGACATTTGTTTATCTGATCACTACATTTATTGTGTCCTGTTGTCTCAACTGAGTTAAATTGATTGCTAACGAGCTTTAACACAAAAAAAAAGGAAGATCTAAGGGCTAGCCTTCTATAAATGTAGACTTAGCTTGGGGATGCATTCATGCAGGGGTGCATTCGTGCACTTGTATTCGTGTATTTTTATTCAAAGTACTTTTTTTCTAAGTACTCGGCAGTTATAACATGGCAGAATATAATCAAGCATCTCTTCTCTCTTCATACAGGTAAACATATCATTCATTCTCTGAGCTGAACTATCCTGCATGTCTATTGCTCCAGTCCCTGACAGCAAGCAGCTTGGATGGTAAACATATCATTCATTCTCTGAGCTGAACTATCCTGCATGTCTATTGCTCCAGTCCCTGACAGCAAGCAGCTTGGATGGTATCTGAGTCATTCTATCTTCAGCATTGAATCCTGCATGTATCTATATATGTTAGTCATCCTATTATGCATTTGTTTGTGTTTATAGATATTTAACTCACTTTTGCATGTCCTTACTCAGAGAGATCACATAACTGTTTCAAAGCGGTTTATGATCCATGTAGGCCTGGACATTTGTTTATCTGATCACTACATTTATTGTGTCCTGTTGTCTCAACTGAGTTAGATTGATTGCTAACGAGCTTTAACACAAAAAAAAAGGAAGATCTAAGGGCTAGCCTTCTATAAATGTAGACTTAGCTTGGGGATGCATTCATGCAGGGGTGCATTCGTGCACTTGTATTCGTGTATTTTTATTCAAAGTACTTTTTTTTCTAAGTACTCGGCAGTTATAACATGGCAGAATATAATCAAGCATCTCTTCTCTCTTCATACAGGTAAACATATCATTCATTCTCTGAGCTGAACTATCCTGCATGTCTATTGCTCCAGTCCCTGACAGCAAGCAGCTTGGATGGTAAACATATCATTCATTCTCTGAGCTGAACTATCCTGCATGTCTATTGCTCCAGTCCCTGACAGCAAGCAGCTTGGATGGTATCTGAGTCATTCTATCTTCAGCATTGAATCCTGCATGTATCTATATATGTTAGTCATCCTATTATGCATTTGTTTGTGTTTATAGATATTTAACTCACTTTTGCATGTCCTTACTCAGAGAGATCACATAACTGTTTCAAAGCGGTTTATGATCCATGTAGGCCTGGACATTTGTTTATCTGATCACTACATTTATTGTGTCCTGTTGTCTCAACTGAGTTAGATTGATTGCTAACGAGCTTTAACACAAAAAAAAAAGGAAGATCTAAGGGCTAGCCTTCTATAAATGTAGACTTAGCTTGGGGATGCATTCATGCAGGGGTGCATTCGTGCACTTGTATTCGTGTATTTTTATTCAAAGTACTTTTTTTTCTAAGTACTCGGCAGTTATAACATGGCAGAATATAATCAAGCATCTCTTCTCTCTTCATACAGGTAAACATATCATTCATTCTCTGAGCTGAACTATCCTGCATGTCTATTGCTCCAGTCCCTGACAGCAAGCAGCTTGGATGGTAAACATATCATTCATTCTCTGAGCTGAACTATCCTGCATGTCTATTGCTCCAGTCCCTGACAGCAAGCAGCTTGGATGGTATCTGAGTCATTCTATCTTCAGCATTGAATCCTGCATGTATCTATATATGTTAGTCATCCTATTATGCATTTGTTTGTGTTTATAGATATTTAACTCACTTTTGCATGTCCTTACTCAGAGAGATCACATAACTGTTTCAAAGCGGTTTATGATCCATGTAGGCCTGGACATTTGTTTATCTGATCACTACATTTATTGTGTCCTGTTGTCTCAACTGAGTTAGATTGATTGCTAACGAGCTTTAACACAAAAAAAAAGGAAGATCTAAGGGCTAGCCTTCTATAAATGTAGACTTAGCTTGGGGATGCATTCATGCAGGGGTGCATTCGTGCACTTGTATTCGTGTATTTTTATTCAAAGTTCTTTTTTTTCTAAGTACTCGGCAGTTATAACATGGCAGAATATAATCAAGCATCTCTTCTCTCTTCATACAGGTAAACATATCATTCATTCTCTGAGCTGAACTATCCTGCATGTCTATTGCTCCAGTCCCTGACAGCAAGCAGCTTGGATGGTATCTGAGTCATTCTATCTTCAGCATTGAATCCTGCATGTATCTATATATGTTAGTCATCCTATTATGCATTTGTTTGTGTTTATAGATATTTAACTCACTTTTGCATGTCCTTACTCAGAGAGATCACATAACTGTTTCAAAGCGGTTTATGATCCATGTAGGCCTGGACATTTGTTTATCTGATCACTACATTTATTGTGTCCTGTTGTCTCAACTGAGTTAGATTGATTGCTAACGAGCTTTAACACAAAAAAAAGGAAGATCTAAGGGCTAGCCTTCTATAAATGTAGACTTAGCTTGGGGATGCATTCATGCAGGGGTGCATTCGTGCACTTGTATTCGTGTATTTTTATTCAAAGTACTTTTTTTTCTAAGTACTCGGCAGTTATAACATGGCAGAATATAATCAAGCATCTCTTCTCTCTTCATACAGGTAAACATATCATTCATTCTCTGAGCTGAACTATCCTGCATGTCTATTGCTCCAGTCCCTGACAGCAAGCAGCTTGGATGGTAAACATATCATTCATTCTCTGAGCTGAACTATCCTGCATATCTATTGCTCCAGTCCCTGACAGCAAGCAGCTTGGATGGTATCTGAGTCATTCTATCTTCAGCATTGAATCCTGCATGTATCTATATATGTTAGTCATCCTATTATGCATTTGTTTGTGTTTATAGATATTTAACTCACTTTTGCATGTCCTTACTCAGAGAGATCACATAACTGTTTCAAAGCGGTTTATGATCCATGTAGGCCTGGACATTTGTTTATCTGATCACTACATTTATTGTGTCCTGTTGTCTCAACTGAGTTAGATTGATTGCTAACGAGCTTTAACACAAAAAAAAAAGGAAGATCTAAGGGCTAGCCTTCTATAAATGTAGACTTAGCTTGGGGATGCATTCATGCAGGGGTGCATTCGTGCACTTGTATTCGTGTATTTTTATTCAAAGTACTTTTTTTTCTAAGTACTCGGCAGTTATAACATGGCAGAATATAATCAAGCATCTCTTCTCTCTTCATACAGGTAAACATATCATTCATTCTCTGAGCTGAACTATCCTGCATGTCTATTGCTCCAGTCCCTGACAGCAAGCAGCTTGGATGGTAAACATATCATTCATTCTCTGAGCTGAACTATCCTGCATGTCTATTGCTCCAGTCCCTGACAGCAAGCAGCTTGGATGGTATCTGAGTCATTCTATCTTCAGCATTGAATCCTGCATGTATCTATATATGTTAGTCATCCTATTATGCATTTGTTTGTGTTTATAGATATTTAACTCACTTTTGCATGTCCTTACTCAGAGAGATCACATAACTGTTTCAAAGCGGTTTATGATCCATGTAGGCCTGGACATTTGTTTATCTGATCACTATATTTATTGTGTCCTGTTGTCTCAACTGAGTTAGATTGATTGCTAACGAGCTTTAACACAAAAAAAAAGGAAGATCTAAGGGCTAGCCTTCTATAAATGTAGACTTAGCTTGGGGACGCATTCATGCAGGGGTGCATTCGTGCACTTGTATTCGTGTATTTTTATTCAAAGTACTTTTTTTCTAAGTACTCGGCAGTTATAACATGGCAGAATATAATCAAGCATCTCTTCTCTCTTCATACAGGTAAACATATCATTCATTCTCTGAGCTGAACTATCCTGCATGTCTATTGCTCCAGTCCCTGACAGCAAGCAGCTTGGATGGTAAACATATCATTCATTCTCTGAGCTGAACTATCCTGCATGTCTATTGCTCCAGTCCCTGACAGCAAGCAGCTTGGATGGTATCTGAGTCATTCTATCTTCAGCATTGAATCCTGCATGTATCTATATATGTTAGTCATCCTATTATGCATTTGTTTGTGTTTATAGATATTTAACTCACTTTTGTTTGTCCTTACTCAGAGAGATCACATAACTGTTTCAAAGCGGTTTATGATCCATGTAGGCCTGGACATTTGTTTATCTGATCACTACATTTATTGTGTCCTGTTGTCTCAACTGAGTTAGATTGATTGCTAACGAGCTTTAACACAAAAAAAAAAGGAAGATCTAAGGGCTAGCCTTCTATAAATGTAGACTTAGCTTGGGGATGCATTCATGCAGGGGTGCATTCGTGCACTTGTATTCGTGTATTTTTATTCAAAGTACTTTTTTTTCTAAGTACTCGGCAGTTGTAACATGGCAGAATATAATCAAGCATCTCTTCTCTCTTCATACAGGTAAACATATCATTCATTCTCTGAGCTGAACTATCCTGCATGTCTATTGCTCCAGTCCCTGACAGCAAGCAGCTTGGATGGTAAACATATCATTCATTCTCTGAGCTGAACTATCCTGCATGTCTATTGCTCCAGTCCCTGACAGCAAGCAGCTTGGATGGTATCTGAGTCATTCTATCTTCAGCATTGAATCCTGCATGTATCTATATATGTTAGTCATCCTATTATGCATTTGTTTGTGTTTATAGATATTTAACTCACTTTTGCATGTCCTTACTCAGAGAGATCACATAACTGTTTCAAAGCGGTTTATGATCCATGTAGGCCTGGACATTTGTTTATCTGATCACTACATTTATTGTGTCCTGTTGTCTCAACTGAGTTAGATTGATTGCTAACGAGCTTTAACACAAAAAAAAAGGAAGATCTAAGGGCTAGCCTTCTATAAATGTAGACTTAGCTTGGGGATGCATTCATGCAGGGGTGCATTCGTGCACTTGTATTCGTGTATTTTTATTCAAAGTACTTTTTTTTCTAAGTACTCGGCAGTTATAACATGGCAGAATATAATCAAGCATCTCTTCTCTCTTCATACAGGTAAACATATCATTCATTCTCTGAGCTGAACTATCCTGCATGTCTATTGCTCCAGTCCCTGACAGCAAGCAGCTTGGATGGTAAACATATCATTCATTCTCTGAGCTGAACTATCCTGCATGTCTATTGCTCCAGTCCCTGACAGCAAGCAGCTTGGATGGTATCTGAGTCATTCTATCTTCAGCATTGAATCCTGCATGTATCTATATATGTTAGTCATCCTATTATGCATTTGTTTGTGTTTATAGATATTTAACTCACTTTTGCATGTCCTTACTCAGAGAGATCACATAACTGTTTCAAAGCGGTTTATGATCCATGTAGGCCTGGACATTTGTTTATCTGATCACTACATTTATTGTGTCCTGTTGTCTCAACTGAGTTAGATTGATTGCTAACGAGCTTTAACACAAAAAAAAAAGGAAGATCTAAGGGCTAGCCTTCTATAAATGTAGACTTAGCTTGGGGATGCATTCATGCAGGGGTGCATTCGTGCACTTGTATTCGTGTATTTTTATTCAAAGTACTTTTTTTTCTAAGTACTCGGCAGTTATAACATGGCAGAATATAATCAAGCATCTCTTCTCTCTTCATACAGGTAAACATATCATTCATTCTCTGAGCTGAACTATCCTGCATGTCTATTGCTCCAGTCCCTGACAGCAAGCAGCTTGGATGGTAAACATATCATTCATTCTCTGAGCTGAACTATCCTGCATGTCTATTGCTCCAGTCCCTGACAGCAAGCAGCTTGGATGGTATCTGAGTCATTCTATCTTCAGCATTGAATCCTGCATGTATCTATATATGTTAGTCATCCTATTATGCATTTGTTTGTGTTTATAGATATTTAACTCACTTTTGCATGTCCTTACTCAGAGAGATCACATAACTGTTTCAAAGCGGTTTATGATCCATGTAGGCCTGGACATTTGTTTATCTGATCACTATATTTATTGTGTCCTGTTGTCTCAACTGAGTTAGATTGATTGCTAACGAGCTTTAACACAAAAAAAAAGGAAGATCTAAGGGCTAGCCTTCTATAAATGTAGACTTAGCTTGGGGACGCATTCATGCAGGGGTGCATTCGTGCACTTGTATTCGTGTATTTTTATTCAAAGTACTTTTTTTCTAAGTACTCGGCAGTTATAACATGGCAGAATATAATCAAGCATCTCTTCTCTCTTCATACAGGTAAACATATCATTCATTCTCTGAGCTGAACTATCCTGCATGTCTATTGCTCCAGTCCCTGACAGCAAGCAGCTTGGATGGTAAACATATCATTCATTCTCTGAGCTGAACTATCCTGCATGTCTATTGCTCCAGTCCCTGACAGCAAGCAGCTTGGATGGTATCTGAGTCATTCTATCTTCAGCATTGAATCCTGCATGTATCTATATATGTTAGTCATCCTATTATGCATTTGTTTGTGTTTATAGATATTTAACTCACTTTTGTTTGTCCTTACTCAGAGAGATCACATAACTGTTTCAAAGCGGTTTATGATCCATGTAGGCCTGGACATTTGTTTATCTGATCACTACATTTATTGTGTCCTGTTGTCTCAACTGAGTTAGATTGATTGCTAACGAGCTTTAACACAAAAAAAAAAGGAAGATCTAAGGGCTAGCCTTCTATAAATGTAGACTTAGCTTGGGGATGCATTCATGCAGGGGTGCATTCGTGCACTTGTATTCGTGTATTTTTATTCAAAGTACTTTTTTTTCTAAGTACTCGGCAGTTGTAACATGGCAGAATATAATCAAGCATCTCTTCTCTCTTCATACAGGTAAACATATCATTCATTCTCTGAGCTGAACTATCCTGCATGTCTATTGCTCCAGTCCCTGACAGCAAGCAGCTTGGATGGTAAACATATCATTCATTCTCTGAGCTGAACTATCCTGCATGTCTATTGCTCCAGTCCCTGACAGCAAGCAGCTTGGATGGTATCTGAGTCATTCTATCTTCAGCATTGAATCCTGCATGTATCTATATATGTTAGTCATCCTATTATGCATTTGTTTGTGTTTATAGATATTTAACTCACTTTTGCATGTCCTTACTCAGAGAGATCACATAACTGTTTCAAAGCGGTTTATGATCCATGTAGGCCTGGACATTTGTTTATCTGATCACTACATTTATTGTGTCCTGTTGTCTCAACTGAGTTAGATTGATTGCTAACGAGCTTTAACACAAAAAAAAAGGAAGATCTAAGGGCTAGCCTTCTATAAATGTAGACTTAGCTTGGGGATGCATTCATGCAGGGGTGCATTCGTGCACTTGTATTCGTGTATTTTTATTCAAAGTACTTTTTTTTCTAAGTACTCGGCAGTTATAACATGGCAGAATATAATCAAGCATCTCTTCTCTCTTCATACAGGTAAACATATCATTCATTCTCTGAGCTGAACTATCCTGCATGTCTATTGCTCCAGTCCCTGACAGCAAGCAGCTTGGATGGTAAACATATCATTCATTCTCTGAGCTGAACTATCCTGCATGTCTATTGCTCCAGTCCCTGACAGCAAGCAGCTTGGATGGTATCTGAGTCATTCTATCTTCAGCATTGAATCCTGCATGTATCTATATATGTTAGTCATCCTATTATGCATTTGTTTGTGTTTATAGATATTTAACTCACTTTTGCATGTCCTTACTCAGAGAGATCACATAACTGTTTCAAAGCGGTTTATGATCCATGTAGGCCTGGACATTTGTTTATCTGATCACTACATTTATTGTGTCCTGTTGTCTCAACTGAGTTAGATTGATTGCTAACGAGCTTTAACACAAAAAAAAAAGGAAGATCTAAGGGCTAGCCTTCTATAAATGTAGACTTAGCTTGGGGATGCATTCATGCAGGGGTGCATTCGTGCACTTGTATTCGTGTATTTTTATTCAAAGTACTTTTTTTTCTAAGTACTCGGCAGTTATAACATGGCAGAATATAATCAAGCATCTCTTCTCTCTTCATACAGGTAAACATATCATTCATTCTCTGAGCTGAACTATCCTGCATGTCTATTGCTCCAGTCCCTGACAGCAAGCAGCTTGGATGGTAAACATATCATTCATTCTCTGAGCTGAACTATCCTGCATGTCTATTGCTCCAGTCCCTGACAGCAAGCAGCTTGGATGGTATCTGAGTCATTCTATCTTCAGCATTGAATCCTGCATGTATCTATATATGTTAGTCATCCTATTATGCATTTGTTTGTGTTTATAGATATTTAACTCACTTTTGCATGTCCTTACTCAGAGAGATCACATAACTGTTTCAAAGCGGTTTATGATCCATGTAGGCCTGGACATTTGTTTATCTGATCACTACATTTATTGTGTCCTGTTGTCTCAACTGAGTTAGATTGATTGCTAACGAGCTTTAACACAAAAAAAAAGGAAGATCTAAGGGCTAGCCTTCTATAAATGTAGACTTAGCTTGGGGATGCATTCATGCAGGGGTGCATTCGTGCACTTGTATTCGTGTATTTTTATTCAAAGTACTTTTTTTTCTAAGTACTCGGCAGTTATAACATGGCAGAATATAATCAAGCATCTCTTCTCTCTTCATACAGGTAAACATATCATTCATTCTCTGAGCTGAACTATCCTGCATGTCTATTGCTCCAGTCCCTGACAGCAAGCAGCTTGGATGGTAAACATATCATTCATTCTCTGAGCTGAACTATCCTGCATGTTTATTGCTCCAGTCCCTGACAGCAAGCAGCTTGGATGGTATCTGAGTCATTCTATCTTCAGCATTGAATCCTGCATGTATCTATATATGTTAGTCATCCTATTATGCATTTGTTTGTGTTTATAGATATTTAACTCACTTTTGCATGTCCTTACTCAGAGAGATCACATAACTGTTTCAAAGCGGTTTATGATCCATGTAGGCCTGGACATTTGTTTATCTGATCACTACATTTATTGTGTCCTGTTGTCTCAACTGAGTTAGATTGATTGCTAACGAGCTTTAACACAAAAAAAAAAGGAAGATCTAAGGGCTAGCCTTCTATAAATGTAGACTTAGCTTGGGGATGCATTCATGCAGGGGTGCATTCGTGCACTTGTATTCGTGTATTTTTATTCAAAGTACTTTTTTTTCTAAGTACTCGGCAGTTATAACATGGCAGAATATAATCAAGCATCTCTTCTCTCTTCATACAGGTAAACATATCATTCATTCTCTGAGCTGAACTATCCTGCATGTCTATTGCTCCAGTCCCTGACAGCAAGCAGCTTGGATGGTAAACATATCATTCATTCTCTGAGCTGAACTATCCTGCATGTCTATTGCTCCAGTCCCTGACAGCAAGCAGCTTGGATGGTATCTGAGTCATTCTATCTTCAGCATTGAATCCTGCATGTATCTATATATGTTAGTCATCCTATTATGCATTTGTTTGTGTTTATAGATATTTAACTCACTTTTGCATGTCCTTACTCAGAGAGATCACATAACTGTTTCAAAGCGGTTTATGATCCATGTAGGCCTGGACATTTGTTTATCTGATCACTACATTTATTGTGTCCTGTTGTCTCAACTGAGTTAGATTGATTGCTAACGAGCTTTAACACAAAAAAAAAAGGAAGATCTAAGGGCTAGCCTTCTATAAATGTAGACTTAGCTTGGGGATGCATTCATGCAGGGGTGCATTCGTGCACTTGTATTCGTGTATTTTTATTCAAAGTACTTTTTTTTCTAAGTACTCGGCAGTTATAACATGGCAGAATATAATCAAGCATCTCTTCTCTCTTCATACAGGTAAACATATCATTCATTCTCTGAGCTGAACTATCCTGCATGTCTATTGCTCCAGTCCCTGACAGCAAGCAGCTTGGATGGTAAACATATCATTCATTTTCTGAGCTGAACTATCCTGCATGTCTATTGCTCCAGTCCCTGACAGCAAGCAGCTTGGATGGTATCTGAGTCATTCTATCTTCAGCATTGAATCCTGCATGTATCTATATATGTTAGTCATCCTATTATGCATTTGTTTGTGTTTATAGATATTTAACTCACTTTTGCATGTCCTTACTCAGAGAGATCACATAACTGTTTCAAAGCGGTTTATGATCCATGTAGGCCTGGACATTTGTTTATCTGATCACTACATTTATTGTGTCCTGTTGTCTCAACTGAGTTAGATTGATTGCTAACGAGCTTTAACACAAAAAAAAGGAAGATCTAAGGGCTAGCCTTCTATAAATGTAGACTTAGCTTGGGGATGCATTCATGCAGGGGTGCATTCGTGCACTTGTATTCGTGTATTTTTATTCAAAGTACTTTTTTTTCTAAGTACTCGGCAGTTATAACATGGCAGAATATAATCAAGCATCTCTTCTCTCTTCATACAGGTAAACATATCATTCATTCTCTGAGCTGAACTATCCTGCATGTTTATTGCTCCAGTCCCTGACAGCAAGCAGCTTGGATGGTAAACATATCATTCATTCTCTGAGCTGAACTATCCTGCATGTCTATTGCTCCAGTCCCTGACAGCAAGCAGCTTGGATGGTATCTGAGTCATTCTATCTTCAGCATTGAATCCTGCATGTATCTATATATGTTAGTCATCCTATTATGCATTTGTTTGTGTTTATAGATATTTAACTCACTTTTGCATGTCCTTACTCAGAGAGATCACATAACTGTTTCAAAGCGGTTTATGATCCATGTAGGCCTGGACATTTGTTTATCTGATCACTACATTTATTGTGTCCTGTTGTCTCAACTGAGTTAGATTGATTGCTAACGAGCTTTAACACAAAAAAAAGGAAGATCTAAGGGCTAGCCTTCTATAAATGTAGACTTAGCTTGGGGATGCATTCATGCAGGGGTGCATTCGTGCACTTGTATTCGTGTATTTTTATTCAAAGTACTTTTTTTTCTAAGTACTCGGCAGTTATAACATGGCAGAATATAATCAAGCATCTCTTCTCTCTTCATACAGGTAAACATATCATTCATTCTCTGAGCTGAACTATCCTGCATGTTTATTGCTCCAGTCCCTGACAGCAAGCAGCTTGGATGGTAAACATATCATTCATTCTCTGAGCTGAACTATCCAGCATGTCTATTGCTCCAGTCCCTGACAGCAAGCAGCTTGGATGGTATCTGAGTCATTCTATCTTCAGCATTGAATCCTGCATGTATCTATATATGTTAGTCATCCTATTATGCATTTGTTTGTGTTTATAGATATTTAACTCACTTTTGCATGTCCTTACTCAGAGAGATCACATAACTGTTTCAAAGCGGTTTATGATCCATGTAGGCCTGGACATTTGTTTATCTGATCACTACATTTATTGTGTCCTGTTGTCTCAACTGAGTTAGATTGATTGCTAACGAGCTTTAACACAAAAAAAAAAGGAAGATCTAAGGGCTAGCCTTCTATAAATGTAGACTTAGCTTGGGGATGCATTCATGCAGGGGTGCATTCGTGCACTTGTATTCGTGTATTTTTATTCAAAGTACTTTTTTTTCTAAGTACTCGGCAGTTATAACATGGCAGAATATAATCAAGCATCTCTTCTCTCTTCATACAGGTAAACATATCATTCATTCTCTGAGCTGAACTATCCTGCATGTCTATTGCTCCAGTCCCTGACAGCAAGCAGCTTGGATGGTAAACATATCATTCATTCTCTGAGCTGAACTATCCTGCATGTCTATTGCTCCAGTCCCTGACAGCAAGCAGCTTGGATGGTATCTGAGTCATTCTATCTTCAGCATTGAATCCTGCATGTATCTATATATGTTAGTCATCCTATTATGCATTTGTTTGTGTTTATAGATATTTAACTCACTTTTGCATGTCCTTACTCAGAGAGATCACATAACTGTTTCAAAGCGGTTTATGATCCATGTAGGCCTGGACATTTGTTTATCTGATCACTACATTTATTGTGTCCTGTTGTCTCAACTGAGTTAGATTGATTGCTAACGAGCTTTAACACAAAAAAAAAGGAAGATCTAAGGGCTAGCCTTCTATAAATGTAGACTTAGCTTGGGGATGCATTCATGCAGGGGTGCATTCGTGCACTTGTATTCGTGTATTTTTATTCAAAGTACTTTTTTTTCTAAGTACTCGGCAGTTGTAACATGGCAGAATATAATCAAGCATCTCTTCTCTCTTCATACAGGTAAACATATCATTCATTCTCTGAGCTGAACTATCCTGCATGTCTATTGCTCCAGTCCCTGACAGCAAGCAGCTTGGATGGTAAACATATCATTCATTCTCTGAGCTGAACTATCCTGCATGTCTATTGCTCCAGTCCCTGACAGCAAGCAGCTTGGATGGTATCTGAGTCATTCTATCTTCAGCATTGAATCCTGCATGTATCTATATATGTTAGTCATCCTATTATGCATTTGTTTGTGTTTATAGATATTTAACTCACTTTTGCATGTCCTTACTCAGAGAGATCACATAACTGTTTCAAAGCGGTTTATGATCCATGTAGGCCTGGACATTTGTTTATCTGATCACTACATTTATTGTGTCCTGTTGTCTCAACTGAGTTAGATTGATTGCTAACGAGCTTTAACACAAAAAAAAAGGAAGATCTAAGGGCTAGCCTTCTATAAATGTAGACTTAGCTTGGGGATGCATTCATGCAGGGGTGCATTCGTGCACTTGTATTCGTGTATTTTTATTCAAAGTACTTTTTTTTCTAAGTACTCGGCAGTTATAACATGGCAGAATATAATCAAGCATCTCTTCTCTCTTCATACAGGTAAACATATCATTCATTCTCTGAGCTGAACTATCCTGCATGTCTATTGCTCCAGTCCCTGACAGCAAGCAGCTTGGATGGTAAACATATCATTCATTCTCTGAGCTGAACTATCCTGCATGTCTATTGCTCCAGTCCCTGACAGCAAGCAGCTTGGATGGTATCTGAGTCATTCTATCTTCAGCATTGAATCCTGCATGTATCTATATATGTTAGTCATCCTATTATGCATTTGTTTGTGTTTATAGATATTTAACTCACTTTTGCATGTCCTTACTCAGAGAGATCACATAACTGTTTCAAAGCGGTTTATGATCCATGTAGGCCTGGACATTTGTTTATCTGATCACTACATTTATTGTGTCCTGTTTTCTCAACTGAGTTAGATTGATTGCTAACGAGCTTTAACACAAAAAAAAAAGGAAGATCTAAGGGCTAGCCTTCTATAAATGTAGACTTAGCTTGGGGATGCATTCATGCAGGGGTGCATTCGTGCACTTGTATTCGTGTATTTTTATTCAAAGTACTTTTTTTTCTAAGTACTCGGCAGTTATAACATGGCAGAATATAATTAAGCATCTCTTCTCTCTTCATACAGGTAAACATATCATTCATTCTCTGAGCTGAACTATCCTGCATGTCTATTGCTCCAGTCCCTGACAGCAAGCAGCTTGGATGGTAAACATATCATTCATTCTCTGAGCTGAACTATCAAATTCAAATTCAAATGAGCTTTATTGGCAGGACTAAGTACATGTTAGCATTGCCAAAGCATATGGTAAAAATACGGGGGTGGGGGAAGGGGGGCATATAGAGGTCCAGGGAATATCAAATTCCTTTTAGAGGATAGGGGATGTTTCCAGGGTGGGGTATAGGGGTCCATGACATATCGGGCTCTTTAGTCGGGGGATAGGGATATGTCCAGTGTTGGGGTACGGGAGTCCATGACATATCAGGCTCCTCTTAGTCTGTGGCAGGCACTGATATATTCCGCTGCTACGGCCACTGCACTTTCCTCTTCCCCCAGTATTATCGGCAGTTTCTCTTCCTCCTCCTTGGAGGTGAAATCTGGGAGGAGATCAGACAGCCTCTTGAAGTGAGTGTCCCTCACTGCGGAGTATTTGGGGCACCTGCATGTCTATTGCTCCAGTCCCTGACAGCAAGCAGCTTGGATGGTATCTGAGTCATTCTATCTTCAGCATTGAATCCTGCATGTATCTATATATGTTAGTCATCCTATTATGCATTTGTTTGTGTTTATAGATATTTAACTCACTTTTGCATGTCCTTACTCAGAGAGATCACATAACTGTTTCAAAGCGGTTTATGATCCATGTAGGCCTGGACATTTGTTTATCTGATCACTACATTTATTGTGTCCTGTTGTCTCAACTGAGTTAGATTGATTGCTAACGAGCTTTAACACAAAAAAAAAAGGAAGATCTAAGGGCTAGCCTTCTATAAATGTAGACTTAGCTTGGGGATGCATTCATGCAGGGGTGCATTCGTGCACTTGTATTCGTGTATTTTTATTCAAAGTACTTTTTTTTCTAAGTACTCGGCAGTTATAACATGGCAGAATATAATCAAGCATCTCTTCTCTCTTCATACAGGTAAACATATCATTCATTCTCTGAGCTGAACTATCCTGCATGTCTATTGCTCCAGTCCCTGACAGCAAGCAGCTTGGATGGTAAACATATCATTCATTCTCTGAGCTGAACTATCCTGCATGTCTATTGCTCCAGTCCCTGACAGCAAGCAGCTTGGATGGTATCTGAGTCATTCTATCTTCAGCATTGAATCCTGCATGTATCTATATATGTTAGTCATCCTATTATGCATTTGTTTGTGTTTATAGATATTTAACTCACTTTTGCATGTCCTTACTCAGAGAGATCACATAACTGTTTCAAAGCGGTTTATGATCCATGTAGGCCTGGACATTTGTTTATCTGATCACTACATTTATTGTGTCCTGTTGTCTCAACTGAGTTAGATTGATTGCTAACGAGCTTTAACACAAAAAAAAAGGAAGATCTAAGGGCTAGCCTTCTATAAATGTAGACTTAGCTTGGGGATGCATTCATGCAGGGGTGCATTCGTGCACTTGTATTCGTGTATTTTTATTCAAAGTACTTTTTTTTCTAAGTACTCGGCAGTTATAACATGGCAGAATATAATCAAGCATCTCTTCTCTCTTCATACAGGTAAACATATCATTCATTCTCTGAGCTGAACTATCCTGCATGTCTATTGCTCCAGTCCCTGACAGCAAGCAGCTTGGATGGTAAACATATCATTCATTCTCTGAGCTGAACTATCCTGCATGTTTATTGCTCCAGTCCCTGACAGCAAGCAGCTTGGATGGTATCTGAGTCATTCTATCTTCAGCATTGAATCCTGCATGTATCTATATATGTTAGTCATCCTATTATGCATTTGTTTGTGTTTATAGATATTTAACTCACTTTTGCATGTCCTTACTCAGAGAGATCACATAACTGTTTCAAAGCGGTTTATGATCCATGTAGGCCTGGACATTTGTTTATCTGATCACTACATTTATTGTGTCCTGTTGTCTCAACTGAGTTAGATTGATTGCTAACGAGCTTTAACACAAAAAAAAAAGGAAGATCTAAGGGCTAGCCTTCTATAAATGTAGACTTAGCTTGGGGATGCATTCATGCAGGGGTGCATTCGTGCACTTGTATTCGTGTATTTTTATTCAAAGTACTTTTTTTTCTAAGTACTCGGCAGTTATAACATGGCAGAATATAATCAAGCATCTCTTCTCTCTTCATACAGGTAAACATATCATTCATTCTCTGAGCTGAACTATCCTGCATGTCTATTGCTCCAGTCCCTGACAGCAAGCAGCTTGGATGGTAAACATATCATTCATTCTCTGAGCTGAACTATCCTGCATGTCTATTGCTCCAGTCCCTGACAGCAAGCAGCTTGGATGGTATCTGAGTCATTCTATCTTCAGCATTGAATCCTGCATGTATCTATATATGTTAGTCATCCTATTATGCATTTGTTTGTGTTTATAGATATTTAACTCACTTTTGCATGTCCTTACTCAGAGAGATCACATAACTGTTTCAAAGCGGTTTATGATCCATGTAGGCCTGGACATTTATCTGATCACTACATTTATTGTGTCCTGTTGTCTCAACTGAGTTAGATTGATTGCTAACGAGCTTTAACACAAAAAAAAAAGGAAGATCTAAGGGCTAGCCTTCTATAAATGTAGACTTAGCTTGGGGATGCATTCATGCAGGGGTGCATTCGTGCACTTGCATTCGTGTATTTTTATTCAAAGTACTTTTTTTTCTAAGTACTCGGCAGTTATAACATGGCAGAATATAATCAAGCATCTCTTCTCTCTTCATACAGGTAAACATATCATTCATTCTCTGAGCTGAACTATCCTGCATGTCTATTGCTCCAGTCCCTGACAGCAAGCAGCTTGGATGGTAAACATATCATTCATTCTCTGAGCTGAACTATCCTGCATGTCTATTGCTCCAGTCCCTGACAGCAAGCAGCTTGGATGGTATCTGAGTCATTCTATCTTCAGCATTGAATCCTGCATGTATCTATATATGTTAGTCATCCTATTATGCATTTGTTTGTGTTTATAGATATTTAACTCACTTTTGCATGTCCTTACTCAGAGAGATCACATAACTGTTTCAAAGCGGTTTATGATCCATGTAGGCCTGGACATTTGTTTATCTGATCACTACATTTATTGTGTCCTGTTGTCTCAACTGAGTTAGATTGATTGCTAACGAGCTTTAACACAAAAAAAAAGGAAGATCTAAGGGCTAGCCTTCTATAAATGTAGACTTAGCTTGGGGATGCATTCATGCAGGGGTGCATTCGTGCACTTGTATTCGTGTATTTTTATTCAAAGTACTTTTTTTTCTAAGTACTCGGCAGTTATAACATGGCAGAATATAATCAAGCATCTCTTCTCTCTTCATACAGGTAAACATATCATTCATTCTCTGAGCTGAACTATCCTGCATGTCTATTGCTCCAGTCCCTGACAGCAAGCAGCTTGGATGGTAAACATATCATTCATTCTCTGAGCTGAACTATCCTGCATGTCTATTGCTCCAGTCCCTGACAGCAAGCAGCTTGGATGGTATCTGAGTCATTCTATCTTCAGCATTGAATCCTGCATGTATCTATATATGTTAGTCATCCTATTATGCATTTGTTTGTGTTTATAGATATTTAACTCACTTTTGCATGTCCTTACTCAGAGAGATCACATAACTGTTTCAAAGCGGTTTATGATCCATGTAGGCCTGGACATTTGTTTATCTGATCACTACATTTATTGTGTCCTGTTGTCTCAACTGAGTTAGATTGATTGCTAACGAGCTTTAACACAAAAAAAAAGGAAGATCTAAGGGCTAGCCTTCTATAAATGTAGACTTAGCTTGGGGATGCATTCATGCAGGGGTGCATTCGTGCACTTGTATTCGTGTATTTTTATTCAAAGTACTTTTTTTTCTAAGTACTCGGCAGTTATAACATGGCAGAATATAATCAAGCATCTCTTCTCTCTTCATACAGGTAAACATATCATTCATTCTCTGAGCTGAACTATCCTGCATGTCTATTGCTCCAGTCCCTGACAGCAAGCAGCTTGGATGGTAAACATATCATTCATTCTCTGAGCTGAACTATCCTGCATGTCTATTGCTCCAGTCCCTGACAGCAAGCAGCTTGGATGGTATCTGAGTCATTCTATCTTCAGCATTGAATCCTGCATGTATCTATATATGTTAGTCATCCTATTATGCATTTGTTTGTGTTTATAGATATTTAACTCACTTTTGCATGTCCTTACTCAGAGAGATCACATAACTGTTTCAAAGCGGTTTATGATCCATGTAGGCCTGGACATTTATCTGATCACTACATTTATTGTGTCCTGTTGTCTCAACTGAGTTAGATTGATTGCTAACGAGCTTTAACACAAAAAAAAAAGGAAGATCTAAGGGCTAGCCTTCTATAAATGTAGACTTAGCTTGGGGATGCATTCATGCAGGGGTGCATTCGTGCACTTGCATTCGTGTATTTTTATTCAAAGTACTTTTTTTTCTAAGTACTCGGCAGTTATAACATGGCAGAATATAATCAAGCATCTCTTCTCTCTTCATACAGGTAAACATATCATTCATTCTCTGAGCTGAACTATCCTGCATGTCTATTGCTCCAGTCCCTGACAGCAAGCAGCTTGGATGGTAAACATATCATTCATTCTCTGAGCTGAACTATCCTGCATGTCTATTGCTCCAGTCCCTGACAGCAAGCAGCTTGGATGGTATCTGAGTCATTCTATCTTCAGCATTGAATCCTGCATGTATCTATATATGTTAGTCATCCTATTATGCATTTGTTTGTGTTTATAGATATTTAACTCACTTTTGCATGTCCTTACTCAGAGAGATCACATAACTGTTTCAAAGCGGTTTATGATCCATGTAGGCCTGGACATTTGTTTATCTGATCACTACATTTATTGTGTCCTGTTGTCTCAACTGAGTTAGATTGATTGCTAACGAGCTTTAACACAAAAAAAAAAGGAAGATCTAAGGGCTAGCCTTCTATAAATGTAGACTTAGCTTGGGGATGCATTCATGCAGGGGTGCATTCGTGCACTTGTATTCGTGTATTTTTATTCAAAGTACTTTTTTTTCTAAGTACTCGGCAGTTATAACATGGCAGAATATAATCAAGCATCTCTTCTCTCTTCATACAGGTAAACATATCATTCATTCTCTGAGCTGAACTATCCTGCATGTCTATTGCTCCAGTCCCTGACAGCAAGCAGCTTGGATGGTAAACATATCATTCATTCTCTGAGCTGAACTATCCTGCATGTCTATTGCTCCAGTCCCTGACAGCAAGCAGCTTGGATGGTATCTGAGTCATTCTATCTTCAGCATTGAATCCTGCATGTATCTATATATGTTAGTCATCCTATTATGCATTTGTTTGTGTTTATAGATATTTAACTCACTTTTGCATGTCCTTACTCAGAGAGATCACATAACTGTTTCAAAGCGGTTTATGATCCATGTAGGCCTGGACATTTGTTTATCTGATCACTACATTTATTGTGTCCTGTTGTCTCAACTGAGTTAGATTGATTGCTAACGAGCTTTAACACAAAAAAAAAGGAAGATCTAAGGGCTAGCCTTCTATAAATGTAGACTTAGCTTGGGGATGCATTCATGCAGGGGTGCATTCGTGCACTTGTATTCGTGTATTTTTATTCAAAGTACTTTTTTTTCTAAGTACTCGGCAGTTATAACATGGCAGAATATAATCAAGCATCTCTTCTCTCTTCATACAGGTAAACATATCATTCATTCTCTGAGCTGAACTATCCTGCATGTCTATTGCTCCAGTCCCTGACAGCAAGCAGCTTGGATGGTAAACATATCATTCATTCTCTGAGCTGAACTATCCTGCATGTCTATTGCTCCAGTCCCTGACAGCAAGCAGCTTGGATGGTATCTGAGTCATTCTATCTTCAGCATTGAATCCTGCATGTATCTACATATGTTAGTCATCCTATTATGCATTTGTTTGTGTTTATAGATATTTAACTCACTTTTGCATGTCCTTACTCAGAGAGATCACATAACTGTTTCAAAGCGGTTTATGATCCATGTAGGCCTGGACATTTGTTTATCTGATCACTACATTTATTGTGTCCTGTTGTCTCAACTGAGTTAGATTGATTGCTAACAAGCTTTAACACAAAAAAAAAAGGAAGATCTAAGGGCTAGCCTTCTATAAATGTAGACTTAGCTTGGGGATGCATTCATGCAGGGGTGCATTCGTGCACTTGTATTCGTGTATTTTTATTCAAAGTACTTTTTTTTCTAAGTACTCGGCAGTTATAACATGGCAGAATATAATCAAGCATCTCTTCTCTCTTCATACAGGTAAACATATCATTCATTCTCTGAGCTGAACTATCCTGCATGTCTATTGCTCCAGTCCCTGACAGCAAGCAGCTTGGATGGTAAACATATCATTCATTCTCTGAGCTGAACTATCCTGCATGTCTATTGCTCCAGTCCCTGACAGCAAGCAGCTTGGATGGTATCTGAGTCATTCTATCTTCAGCATTGAATCCTGCATGTATCTATATATGTTAGTCATCCTATTATGCATTTGTTTGTGTTTATAGATATTTAACTCACTTTTGCATGTCCTTACTCAGAGAGATCACATAACTGTTTCAAAGCGGTTTATGATCCATGTAGGCCTGGACATTTGTTTATCTGATCACTACATTTATTGTGTCCTGTTGTCTCAACTGAGTTAGATTGATTGCTAACGAGCTTTAACACAAAAAAAAAGGAAGATCTAAGGGCTAGCCTTCTATAAATGTAGACTTAGCTTGGGGATGCATTCATGCAGGGGTGCATTCGTGCACTTGTATTCGTGTATTTTTATTCAAAGTACTTTTTTTTCTAAGTACTCGGCAGTTATAACATGGCAGAATATAATCAAGCATCTCTTCTCTCTTCATACCTTCATACCTTCATGCCTTACACTATAGCTGGTCCGAATAACTAAAGCAATTGTTACCATCCACCTCTCGTGTCTCCCCTTTTCCCCATAGTTTGTAAGCTTGCGAGCAGGGCCCTCACTCCTCCTGGTATCTGTTTTGAACTGTATTTCTGTTATGCTGTAATGTCTATTGTCTGTACAAGTCCCCTCTATAATTTGTAAAGCGCTGCGGAATATGTTGGCGCTATATAAATAAAATTATTATTATTATTATTATTATTATTCATACAGGTAAACATATCATTCATTCTCTGAGCTGAACTATCCTGCATGTCTATTGCTCCAGTCCCTGACAGCAAGCAGCTTGGATGGTAAACATATCATTCATTCTCTGAGCTGAACTATCCTGCATGTCTATTGCTCCAGTCCCTGACAGCAAGCAGCTTGGATGGTATCTGAGTCATTCTATCTTCAGCATTGAATCCTGCATGTATCTATATATGTTAGTCATCCTATTATGCATTTGTTTGTGTTTATAGATATTTAACTCACTTTTGCATGTCCTTACTCAGAGAGATCACATAACTGTTTCAAAGCGGTTTATGATCCATGTAGGCCTGGACATTTGTTTATCTGATCACTACATTTATTGTGTCCTGTTGTCTCAACTGAGTTAGATTGATTGCTAACGAGCTTTAACACAAAAAAAAAGGAAGATCTAAGGGCTAGCCTTCTATAAATGTAGACTTAGCTTAGGGATGCATTCATGCAGGGGTGCATTCGTGCACTTGTATTCGTGTATTTTTATTCAAAGTACTTTTTTTTCTAAGTACTCGGCAGTTATAACATGGCAGAATATAATCAAGCATCTCTTCTCTCTTCATACAGGTAAACATATCATTCATTCTCTGAGCTGAACTATCCTGCATGTCTATTGCTCCAGTCCCTGACAGCAAGCAGCTTGGATGGTAAACATATCATTCATTCTCTGAGCTGAACTATCCTGCATGTCTATTGCTCCAGTCCCTGACAGCAAGCAGCTTGGATGGTATCTGAGTCATTCTATCTTCAGCATTGAATCCTGCATGTATCTATATATGTTAGTCATCCTATTATGCATTTGTTTGTGTTTATAGATATTTAACTCACTTTTGCATGTCCTTACTCAGAGAGATCACATAACTGTTTCAAAGCGGTTTATGATCCATGTAGGCCTGGACATTTGTTTATCTGATCACTACATTTATTGTGTCCTGTTGTCTCAACTGAGTTAGATTGATTGCTAACGAGCTTTAACACAAAAAAAAAAGGAAGATCTAAGGGCTAGCCTTCTATAAATGTAGACTTAGCTTGGGGATGCATTCATGCAGGGGTGCATTCGTGCACTTGTATTCGTGTATTTTTATTCAAAGTACTTTTTTTTCTAAGTACTCGGCAGTTATAACATGGCAGAATATAATCAAGCATCTCTTCTCTCTTCATACCTTCATGCCTTACACTATAGCTGGTCCGAATAACTAAAGCAATTGTTACCATCCACCTCTCGTGTCTCCCCTTTTCCCCATAGTTTGTAAGCTTGCGAGCAGGGCCCTCACTCCTCCTGGTATCTGTTTTGAACTGTATTTCTGTTATGCTGTAATGTCTATTGTCTGTACAAGTCCCCTCTATAATTTGTAAAGCGCTGCGGAATATGTTGGCGCTATATAAATAAAATTATTATTATTATTATTATTATTCATTCTCTGAGCTGAACTATCCTGCATGTCTATTGCTCCAGTCCCTGACAGCAAGCAGCTTGGATGGTATCTGAGTCATTCTATCTTCAGCATTGAATCCTGCATGTATCTATATATGTTAGTCATCCTATTATGCATTTGTTTGTGTTTATAGATATTTAACTCACTTTTGCATGTCCTTACTCAGAGAGATCACATAACTGTTTCAAAGCGGTTTATGATCCATGTAGGCCTGGACATTTGTTTATCTGATCACTACATTTATTGTGTCCTGTTGTCTCAACTGAGTTAGATTGATTGCTAACGAGCTTTAACACAAAAAAAAAAGGAAGATCTAAGGGCTAGCCTTCTATAAATGTAGACTTAGCATGGGGATGCATTCATGCAGGGGTGCATTCGTGCACTTGTATTCGTGTATTTTTATTCAAAGTACTTTTTTTTCTAAGTACTCGGCAGTTATAACATGGCAGAATATAATCAAGCATCTCTTCTCTCTTCATACAGGTAAACATATCATTCATTCTCTGAGCTGAACTATCCTGCATGTCTATTGCTCCAGTCCCTGACAGCAAGCAGCTTGGATGGTAAACATATCATTCATTCTCTGAGCTGAACTATCCTGCATGTCTATTGCTCCAGTCCCTGACAGCAAGCAGCTTGGATGGTATCTGAGTCATTCTATCTTCAGCATTGAATCCTGCATGTATCTATATATGTTAGTCATCCTATTATGCATTTGTTTGTGTTTATAGATATTTAACTCACTTTTGCATGTCCTTACTCAGAGAGATCACATAACTGTTTCAAAGCGGTTTATGATCCATGTAGGCCTGGACATTTGTTTATCTGATCACTACATTTATTGTGTCCTGTTGTCTCAACTGAGTTAGATTGATTGCTAACGAGCTTTAACACAAAAAAAAGGAAGATCTAAGGGCTAGCCTTCTATAAATGTAGACTTAGCTTGGGGATGCATTCATGCAGGGGTGCATTCGTGCACTTGTATTCGTGTATTTTTATTCAAAGTACTTTTTTTTCTAAGTACTCGGCAGTTATAACATGGCAGAATATAATCAAGCATCTCTTCTCTCTTCATACAGGTAAACATATCATTCATTCTCTGAGCTGAACTATCCTGCATGTCTATTGCTCCAGTCCCTGACAGCAAGCAGCTTGGATGGTAAACATATCATTCATTCTCTGAGCTGAACTATCCTGCATGTCTATTGCTCCAGTCCCTGACAGCAAGCAGCTTGGATGGTATCTGAGTCATTCTATCTTCAGCATTGAATCCTGCATGTATCTATATATGTTAGTCATCCTATTATGCATTTGTTTGTGTTTATAGATATTTAACTCACTTTTGCATGTCCTTACTCAGAGAGATCACATAACTGTTTCAAAGCGGTTTATGATCCATGTAGGCCTGGACATTTGTTTATCTGATCACTACATTTATTGTGTCCTGTTGTCTCAACTGAGTTAGATTGATTGCTAACGAGCTTTAACACAAAAAAAAAAGGAAGATCTAAGGGCTAGCCTTCTATAAATGTAGACTTAGCTTGGGGATGCATTCATGCAGGGGTGCATTCGTGCACTTGTATTCGTGTATTTTTATTCAAAGTACTTTTTTTTCTAAGTACTCGGCAGTTATAACATGGCAGAATATAATCAAGCATCTCTTCTCTCTTCATACAGGTAAACATATCATTCATTCTCTGAGCTGAACTATCCTGCATGTCTATTGCTCCAGTCCCTGACAGCAAGCAGCTTGGATGGTAAACATATCATTCATTCTCTGAGCTGAACTATCCTGCATGTCTATTGCTCCAGTCCCTGACAGCAAGCAGCTTGGATGGTATCTGAGTCATTCTATCTTCAGCATTGAATCCTGCATGTATCTATATATGTTAGTCATCCTATTATGCATTTGTTTGTGTTTATAGATATTTAACTCACTTTTGCATGTCCTTACTCAGAGAGATCACATAACTGTTTCAAAGCGGTTTATGATCCATGTAGGCCTGGACATTTGTTTATCTGATCACTACATTTATTGTGTCCTGTTGTCTCAACTGAGTTAGATTGATTGCTAACGAGCTTTAACACAAAAAAAAAAGGAAGATCTAAGGGCTAGCCTTCTATAAATGTAGACTTAGCTTGGGGATGCATTCATGCAGGGGTGCATTCGTGCACTTGTATTCGTGTATTTTTATTCAAAGTACTTTTTTTTCTAAGTACTCGGCAGTTATAACATGGCAGAATATAATCAAGCATCTCTTCTCTCTTCATACAGGTAAACATATCATTCATTCTCTGAGCTGAACTATCCTGCATGTCTATTGCTCCAGTCCCTGACAGCAAGCAGCTTGGATGGTAAACATATCATTCATTCTCTGAGCTGAACTATCCTGCATGTCTATTGCTCCAGTCCCTGACAGCAAGCAGCTTGGATGGTATCTGAGTCATTCTATCTTCAGCATTGAATCCTGCATGTATCTATATATGTTAGTCATCCTATTATGCATTTGTTTGTGTTTATAGATATTTAACTCACTTTTGCATGTCCTTACTCAGAGAGATCACATAACTGTTTCAAAGCGGTTTATGATCCATGTAGGCCTGGACATTTGTTTATCTGATCACTACATTTATTGTGTCCTGTTGTCTCAACTGAGTTAGATTGATTGCTAACGAGCTTTAACACAAAAAAAAAGGAAGATCTAAGGGCTAGCCTTCTATAAATGTAGACTTAGCTTGGGGATGCATTCATGCAGGGGTGCATTCGTGCACTTGTATTCGTGTATTTTTATTCAAAGTTCTTTTTTTTCTAAGTACTCGGCAGTTATAACATGGCAGAATATAATCAAGCATCTCTTCTCTCTTCATACAGGTAAACATATCATTCATTCTCTGAGCTGAACTATCCTGCATGTCTATTGCTCCAGTCCCTGACAGCAAGCAGCTTGGATGGTATCTGAGTCATTCTATCTTCAGCATTGAATCCTGCATGTATCTATATATGTTAGTCATCCTATTATGCATTTGTTTGTGTTTATAGATATTTAACTCACTTTTGCATGTCCTTACTCAGAGAGATCACATAACTGTTTCAAAGCGGTTTATGATCCATGTAGGCCTGGACATTTGTTTATCTGATCACTACATTTATTGTGTCCTGTTGTCTCAACTGAGTTAGATTGATTGCTAACGAGCTTTAACACAAAAAAAAGGAAGATCTAAGGGCTAGCCTTCTATAAATGTAGACTTAGCTTGGGGATGCATTCATGCAGGGGTGCATTCGTGCACTTGTATTCGTGTATTTTTATTCAAAGTACTTTT